>NW_020954572.1:25721532-25904921 GCF_900497805.2 Vombatus ursinus | reverse complement strand
CTTCCTTCCTTTCCTTCCTCCTTTCTTTCTTTCTTTCTTTCTTTCTTTCTTTCTTTCTTTCTTTCTTTCTTTCTTTCTTTCTTTCTTTCTTTCTTTCTTTCTTTCTTTCTTTCTTTCTTTCTTTCTTTCTTTCCTCCTTCCTTCCTTCCCTTCTTTCTTTCCTTTGTTCATTCATTCTTGCTTTCTTTCTTTTTTCTTCCTTCCTTCCTTCCTTCCTTCCTTCCTTCCCTTCTTTCTTTCTTCCTTCCTTCCTTTCTCTCTTTCTTTCTTCCTTTCCTCCTTCCTTCCCTTCTTTCTTTTCTTCATTCTTTCTTTCTTTTTTCTTTTTTCCTTCCTTCCTTCCCTTCTTTCTTTCCTTCATTCTTTCTTTCTTTCTTTTTTCTTCCTTCGTTCTTTTTCTTTCTTTTTTCTTCCTTCCTTCCTTCCTTCCTTCCTTCCTTCTTTCTTTCTTTCTTTCTTTCTTTCTTCCTTTCTTCCTTCCTTCCTTCCTTTCGTTCTTTCCTTTGTTTGTTCATTCTTTCCTTCTTTCTTTCTTTCTTTTTTCTTCCTTCCTTCCTTTCCTTCCTTCATTCTTTCTTTCTTTCTTTCTTTCTTTCTTTCTTTCTTTCTTTCTTTCTTTCTTTCTTTCTTTCTTCCTTTCTTTCTTTCTTTCCTTCTTTCTTTCCCAAGAAGCCTGAAAAATATCTAGAGGGATAAGGTTTAGGTGTGTGTGGGAAAAAAAGAGAAAAGATATTTGGCTAATAAGACCTAATATATGAATGTCCATTTCCTTTGATAGGAAACATATATGATGATTAATTTTGTGCTTGGTTATAAACCAGAATAGTAAAGAGGAAGTAGGTTTCACTAATTAGGATGTTACTTGATTTAATAAGGGCTCATTGGTATTAATTGGTTGACCACTTTTTGAAAGAGCAAAATGAAAAAGAGTTTGTAAGTGAATAATACTTCAGTGTTAGGCAATTTGGATGTTGAAGAGTAAAAGATGCTCATGTAGAAATTACTATATATTTTGCTGCAGGGTTGGATTGACCTGTTTTTCTTTCCTGATGATTCAATTTAACTTTCTTAGAAATAGTTTCAAAGGACAATTTTTGGCATGTCAAAGGCATGTTTTGTGCTGCAAATAAATGGGTCACCATTTAAAAAAAGAATCATATTCCTTTCTATCTTTTTCAAAGAGTGAATTCTCCTATAGATGTTACAGTATGATAGTTGAAGTACTAGGGATAAAAAGTCTTTGAATATGACTGTTACTGTTGCTACTTATTCCATAACTATGGTACTCAAAAATCCCATATGCCCACATTGCACAGATTTGAACTTCAATCTTGCAAATGTTAGCCCTGATCAAATTGAAAGTGAACCTTAGCTAGCTCAGCAGCAAAGTTTGACTGTGAAAGTTTTGCAAAGACCTTAACCTAAAACAACCTTGATTTGAAAAAGTTGACAACCACTTTGGGATCCTAAATGGAAAAGAAAACCAAAAATAGCCTCTTTTACTTATGATGAGCAGAAATCTGGCCTCCCTTAGAGGTGGAGGCAGGGGTAGAGAAATGAAACTGTATCTTCCAGATGAAAATTTTAGCTACCTTTCACTCAGGGAATAGAATGGTGCCATTTTCTCAACCTAAGGAGGCCATGGAAAGTGGCATAGTATTTAGATGGCATATTGGAATGATAGTCAAGAAGACCTGGATTTGAATTCTACCTTTGATAGCTGTGTAACCATGGGCAAGTCATTTAATTTCTGTGAGCCTTGGTTTTCTTATATTTAGGAAGTGGATACTAATACCAGTATTATCTATTTCACAGAGTTGTTGTGAGATTAAAATGAGATGATGCATAGAAATCCCTTTTTAAACTTAATGGTTTAAAAGTCAGTTATTATGATTATTTTGCCAGCATTTCTTTCTTTAAAATAAGTTTTTATTGATACTTTGTGTTTCCTACACCATCATAAAATGCCATGTATTCCTCACCCACTCCCTTTAAGAGAGTCATTCCATATGACAAACAGTCATTTTAAGGAGAGGAAATAGAGGGGGGAAAACTTAGCCTAACTGATTGATACATTAAAAAGTCTGAAAACATGTGCAATGTGTAACACCTGTAGACCTCCACCTCCACACAGAGGTAGATTGAGAGTGTCTTCTCGTATCTCTGCATCCAAATCCCTCTTGTTCTTTATAATTTTGTTACATTTACTTTTGATTTTATTTTTGGTGTGTCATTGTTCTTTCTACTTATGTTTTTTAGTTATTGTGTGTACTCTTTTCTTGGTTCTACTTATTTCACTTTACATCCATTCACATAGATTTTCCCCTACTGCTATGTATTTATCACACACATCTTTTCTTACAGCACAATAATATTCCATTACATTCATGTACTACAATTTGTTTGGCCATTCCCCAATTGGCAGGGCATCTACTTTGTTTCCAATTTTTAGTTATCACAAAAAAAATGCTGCTAAAAATATTTTGGAGCATATGTAGACTTTTTCTTATCAATAGCTTCCTTGTTTTATAAGCTCAGTAATGGAGTCTCTGGTTCAAAGAGTATGGACATTTTAGTCACTTTATTTGCATAATTCCAAACTGCTTTCCAAAATGGTTGTATCAGCTCCACCAACAATGTATTAGTGTGCTCCAACATTGAATATTGCCATTTCTTTTTTTTATCATTTTCATCAATTTTCAGTGTTAGGTCAAATCTTTGGGTTATTTTGATTTGGATTATAGGCATTTCTTATGTGTGATTTCTAATGTACAATGGTGGCACAATTTCACATCCCCAAACATTCCTCCCTATTTTATCCAAATTTTAGTATCTGGCTCTGGTTTCATAATATGTAAAATGTGCTCGCCACCAGTTAAGATATTTCACTGTTTATGCTCCTTAATGACTAACTCTGTTTCTTCAGCAAGAGGCTAAAATTTTAGGCAAATATCTTAAGTAGTGCAATTTCCTAGATGGTTGCAACTGAACACACAGTACTTAATGAGCACTTGGAATTATACAATTTTAAATTTGGAAAGAACATTAGAGAAGAACTAGTTAGTTCAGCAGATGAACTTTTTTTTTTTTTTTTTTTTTTTTACAGATGAGATCCCTTGCTGAGGTTCATACAGATTAGATAGTTTGCCCAATGTTAGTGGCAAATGTGAAATTGCACCCCTGATCTCCTGATTCATAACTCAGACCTTTTTCCATTCTATCATGTTGCCTCATCCTAATTTTCTGAATGTCCCCATAACTTAGCTTTTGGCTATTGCTTGCTGCTTTTTTCAATTGGGGAAATCTAGGTTTGTTTTTGCCTCTATCTTGCTTCACCATATCAGAATCATCATAGGATAGCATCACAGGATGTTCATAGTATTTAGGGCTATCTGAGACCTTAGAGATAATTTTGTCCAACTCCTTCATTTTACAAAGGATGAAACTGAGGCCTGGAGAGGTGAATGGAGTACTTAGGGTAACATAGTAAATAGCTGATCTTAGATTTGAACACAGGTCTTCTGACTCCAAACCTAGTGCTCTTTTCACTAATACTGCTTATCCAGCTTGTTATTTCCCAGTGTCCATCACCAGACACTCTTGATAGTGACAGGAGATTGATCTTAGTCATGGAAGGTCAGACACAAGGCCCTAAGGTGACTCTGTGGGACATACTTTTTTATACCTTAGTGCTGGAGCTGCATTAGACCTGGCAGTGGATGCATATTCTGACATATGAAAGAACACAGGACCACCCTTCTACCCCACGAACTCCTTCCCGACTGCCTTTCTCATGGGGTCAGCAGCCCAGGTCACACAGAATAAACACAGAACTGGAGGAGGGAGATGGGTAAGAGCGCCAGACTGCCACAGCCAAATTACTCTAAATTCTGGAGTATTCCTGTCTCTTCACATCTGTTCTCTTAAATACTATGTCAAAGGAAGGGGCCTTGCTTTAACGATTATACACCAGCCCTGACTTCAGTACTGAATTTGCATTTAGCGTTTTCTTCTCCAATTCAGGTAGATATGACCGTGGCCACATTCCAATTACATCAGAATCTTCACTGACATTGGTGGTCTATCCAATGTCCCTGAAATCTCTGGCCCAAGAAGAAACGATCAGTTAAATACTTCTTTTATTTGACTTTTTCTTCATTCCAAATGACCCAGAAGTAGTTCCCCAAAATAATCCTCAGGTTCATTGTCATCAAAATACCCTTTTAAGGCTGGCAGATGAACATAAGAAACCGTGTATGTATACCTCCCCTGTGTAGGCAGCATTACCACTAATGAATACTTACTTAGAATAAGTAGACACTCTGATACCCTACACTTTGAAACTATTCAAACACAGTATAGAAAAGTGTCCTAGGTCTAATAATATTCTCTGTTTTTCACTGCACTAAGCATACTGTCACAGATTGAAAAATAAATAATAATACATTTTACAGAAAATGCTTATTTCCAGTACAATGTTATTAGCTCTTCCTATGGAAAAGGGTTTAGACAATATGATACTTTAGTTAAAGCATGAACTATTAAATTATACTTTAAATTCTCCTATAATTAAAACAAAGCTTTTCTGATGAGAACATTTTCTATATCTGGTTTTCAAAATCTCAAGCAAGTATTTGCATTTCCAGTCTCAGTGAGTACAATAAAACTTTGTGTAGCATCCATTTTTAAACCTATTGCCATTTACATTTGTTTTAAACCTTCCCTTCTTTTCTAAATCAAGTCCACACACACGAACACTACACACTTTAAGCCACTCATTCACAGTGATGGGCAGGTTAGAGAACATAGATATAGCAATCTGCTAGGCTGATGCCTGGTACACATTGGGAATCATGAAATAGATCTCAGCAGGTTGAATGCTGTGCACCCACGCACTGCAGAATACCATGATTACAGCAGGTAGGTGGCTCGGATAACTGAGTACTTCAGAGAGGTGGGAGTCCAGTGTAATGTGTTGTATGATTTATTGGAGTTTGTTGGGACATGTGCTGTAATTGTATGCTACGAGTAATGTCTGATTGTTGTGTCTTTCATGCCCTTTGGAGGCCAGCCCCCCCATGTAAGTGATACCCTACTGGAACTATTGTTGAGATTGCAATCGAAACAGATGAAATGAATAGCAACTGATTAATTGGAGCATGCTACATTTCTGAAAACAAATCAAAATGATTTGCATGAATCACAATTTGTTACCTAATACATTTTGAGAGCACAAATTACCTTTTTAAAGCCTAAGACACATATATACCCAATGGAATAAACAAAAATATAATGAACTGGGCTATACCTACATAATTCACGTTGAATACTGGGTGCCAAAATTGATGTGAAACAAATGATTTTCCAATAAACTACTCAGGCAGAGCCATATCTGTTCTAATATTTCAATTGAATATTATTTATAATACCAATAATTCTTCACGATTGTTAACCATGGCATGATGGAACAATTTATTTTACATATTAGTTTGGGGGCTTGGTGGATTCCCAAGTTGGGGACCAATTTGCCTTCACATCCCACAAGATGAGATAAATAAATAATATGTCGAAGAAAATCTTTGGATAGAGGAAAAGTTTAAGGTCTGAATCATTTTAACCAAAGGTGAATGGTCTGACCTAGACTGTGGAAAGTGGAAAAATCCTTGCTCCAAGCAAGAATCATTATAATAAAAATTAACAATTTTATGTGAATATCATACCCATGGTGGTTTCTTTCTAAAACATATTTGGACCTGCATAGATTTTCTTATGAGTAAAGACTCTGCTACTTCCCCCTCCAACTATCACTATACAAATTTTCCTCATGCAACAGAAATTCACTTGGCAGAATTATTAAACATAAAGACTTCTTGATTCATTCTGAATTATTTCTAAGAAACAGCATACCTTCTCCCTGTCACATACCAACCCCTTCCCTCCAACAAATCTGGAATTTGTATAGCTCAAGCTTTCATCTTGTTCCTCCTGCTGCAACTGACTATCATGCCAACCTTCCCCTACTGAATATTATGTAACTCCTTTATTTTTATTTATTTATTTATTTTTGGCTAGACAATGGGGTTAAGTGACTTGCCCAGGGTCACACAGCTAGTAAGTGTTATGTGTCTGAGACCAGATTTGAACTTAGGTTCTCCTGAATCCAGGGCCAGTAATCTATCCACTGCGCCACCTAGCTCCCCCCCCCCCCGAATATTATGATCAAGACTTGTTTTTGTATTCACAGCAATCAGTACCTTACTAGCCCCTACAAACTCAGTTTTGGTATGAAATCATTCTAAAGAGGATTCTGGGCATTCTTATTTAGGGAACATAATAGTGCACATAAGTACAATTTATCAGTTTTTGGAGATAGCATACTATATGATTTATTGGAGTTTGAACTCTTTGTAAGTTCAAACCTAACTTCTGACACTTACTAGCTGTGTGACCATGGACAACTTATTTAACCCTGTTTGCCTCAGTCTCCTCATCTGTAAAGTGAATTGGAGGAGGCAGAGAGGGAGCAAACAAGGATGACACAGAGGTAACGAACCTGCATGAGTGTGAGTATCATGGCATCCTTATCAGAAATAAAAGATGATGTTATAACTCAAAGGAATGAATCTCTAATGGTGGAATTCTGAGTACTAGCAGCAAAAGAGATGTGATGAAATTATTGTGGAATTGTGGAAACTTTCCTAATATTCTTTAGGTTATATCACATAAGCAACTACCCACTGTGATTAACTATAAGCTGAACTGGAGCTTAGGTGAAATTTCCTTTAAAAAGGGATTCTTAGAATTTTTTATGTCATGGAGTCCTTTGGGAGCCTGATGAAACCTACGGATGACTTGTCAGTATAATGTATTTAAATGCATAAAATAACACGCACAGGATTACAAAGGAAACCAATTACATTGAATTGCAAAATACTAATAATAGTAGTAATATTTTTTATAGTGCATGGGGGGAATGCAAAATGCTTTGCAAATACTGCTGTATTTTACCCTTGCAACAACCTTGGGAGGTAGATGCCATTATTATCCCCATTTTACAGATGGCCCTCCCAGGGTAAGCTAATCACTTCTAATCTAATTACCGAGCAGCTAACTTAAACCTTGGACACCACTTTACACAACTTCCTCTCCTCTGATATTAGGGGGCTGGAGAGCCCCTTCCGAAAGGGGCTCCGAAAGCTTTTCTTTTTATGAAACTCCTTCCGAAAGCTTTTCTTTTTATGCAGCAAAAATTGAACTTCCAGTTCACCGCACTTTTCTATCTGCAACCTTGCCTTCCCTCTCGTGACTCCCCAACTCCTGCTTTCTGGGTTTCTTTTGTGTGTTACCTGCCTCTAGTAGATTGTAAGTTCCTTAAGGGCAGTGAGGCTGTCTTTTTTTAAAATTTTTTTTTATTTGCATTCCCAGAGCTTAGCACAGTGCCTGGCACATAGTAGGTGCTTAATAAATGTTTATTGAATTGAATTAAAGAAACCAAGACAGAGGTTAAATAGGTTGAGCAGGGTCTCACATCTAGTGTCTGAGACAGGATTTGAAAACAGATCTTCTTGCCTCAGGGTCTAGTTTTCTCCCAATTGCATCACCTAGCTGCCGTTTTATAGCTATTAAAAAAAAAAACATAGCTGCCTATATTAAACACACACACACACACACACACACACACACACACACACACACACACACATTCATGGAGCCTAGGTTGAGAAATGCTTTACAAAGGTTTTGATTAGATTTCTGTTCATTTAAATGCATAATATCCATATTATCTCCAGCTGCCCTGATCTGTATCTGGCCACTGGACCCAGATGGCTCCAGAGGAGGAAGTGAGGCTGGTGACTTTGCACAGCCCTCCCTCACTTAAATCCAATTCACTCGCATGTCATGGCATCACCTCCCTGATGTCATAGTCCTCTTCAAGTGTGAAAGACAAACAACAATTCATGCTATATGAAATGCTCTCAAACAAAAGAGATAGACTTGTTAGCAATTTCTCAGGTTGATTAGTAACTCAGTACTGGAATGTGTTTAACATCTCAGAGTTGAAAGAGACCTCAGAGGCCATCTGGTCTACTTCCCACCTGAACAAGAATCCCTTTATAATATACCCAGTAAGTGGTCATCTGGCTTTTTCTAGAAGACCTCCATTGATGGGAAACTCATAGCTTTGCCAGGCAACCCATTATACTTTTGAATAGTTCTAATTTGTTAAGGAGTATTTTCTTATGGCAAGCACCGGTGTTCTTGGCAACTTCTACCCATTGCTCCTAATTCAACCCTGTGGAGCTGAGAAGAACATATCTAGTCATTTCCCGTGCACCATCACCTCAAATTCTTGAAGAATATTCTTCTTTTCTTTAAAAGCACTTCAAGGCAACTGAAACTACTAGCACCTGGCGGAAATTAATAGGAAAGGCCTCCTATACCAGGTGATACTCAGGTTCAGTTTTGAAGGAAAGTAGTTGTTCTAAGAGGTGGAGGTGAGGAAGGGATGCATTCCAGGCATGTTGGAAGGCCTGTACAAAGACAGAGTCATAAGAGATGGAGTAGCAAGTGTGAAGCCAATTTGGCTAGAATGTGGAGTGTGTAAAGGAGAATGGGTATCTCATAGCCATTCTAACTCCCCTCTTCTGGTCACTACAGTTTATCAACATTTTTTGTAAAACGTATCAACCAGAAATGAAGAGATATAGTTTAGATATGGCCTGACAAGATCAGGGTCCCTAGAGGACTATTACTTCCCTGATCATGGGCACTATACTTCTCTATGTAGTCTCAGAAGCCATTAGCTTCCATGTTATATCTACTCAAAAGCCTGAATGCTCAAAAGATCACACACATCTTATTTCAACAAATGTCCCTAGGAGCTGTCTGTGATCTTCAGGTTCCAGATGATACATTATTCTACTGTCTCCCCCTGTACTATTCACTTCAGACAGAATGATTGCCTAGGCATCTGGGGAAGGTATCCTACTCAACAAACTTTTATCTTCTTGTTTAATATCAAGCTTTCAATTTCATTTCAAAATCTGACTCTTACCACCTTATGATTGTTCATCCTATGTTATTTTATCCATCATTAGATTGGCAGACCTGACCCCCCCCCCAAAAAAAAGAAGAAGAATTAGGCTAGTGGAAAGAATCCTGGTTCTGGAGATTGAGAACCTGGCTTTGAATTCCAGCTCTGCCATTTGTTATCCATGTTTTTGGACAAGCCATCTCATCTCTGTGGACCTCAGTTTACAAGGTTTCTAAGGTTTGGTTTGATTTTCCTGTGCTAGTCACTTTTGCAAATAATGCAATATTTAGATGGATATCAAGGTGAGATCCCAGTGAATTCTCTCTCTCTCTCTCTCTCCCTCTCTCTGTCTCTCTCTCTCTGTCTCTCTCTCTCTCTGTCTCTCTCTCTGCCTCAGGGTCAATTTTTTATGCACTAAAGAAACAATGTGCCTAGGGTCATCATTATTTGATGTGTGACTGGAGTTCTTCAAATGAATTGTCTGAATCACTGTCTTATTTGATTCCATAGGTTAGTTACAGATATGCTGTGCCATCTTTAGCTTTTCTGGAGAGACATCTTGGAATTCACCTATGCCCAATTTGGCTACAGGCTGTATTGTAGTACTAAGTTTGGGAAGAATGTATGACAGAGCTTCTTTTTCATGAAACACTATGAGATATATGGTACATACTTCTTTTGCAACACACCTTGCCTCCATGTCATTACTTTTAGATTTCTTCTGTTCAATTTGTGAGAGCTGGCATCTAAGCATCTCCTCATTTGAGTATAGACTTGTTTTATACATTACTAGGGATTAAATCTTTTGATGCTAGTTTCATTTTTTTTCCATTAGATGCTCATTAATAAAATTATAGATGCCCATTTTTCATCCCTTTGTAGAATACAGAGCAGCAGTTAATTCACCTAAACTTTTCACATACTATGTCTTCCTTATCAGTGTTAATTGGGTTACTTGGAATTATCTATCAATCATCACATCTCAGGTTTTGGCTGTCCTGAAAGAATCCATTTGTGAAACATATATTATACCTTGTAAGCATGTAGGCAAAATTAAGATCTAAGAACCAATCTTAGTTATGACTCACCTCAGCCTTTGATTGAAGTCAAATGCACATCTGGTATAATTGACTGATCCACAGGTTTTTTTTTTCCCAAATAAAAGATAATGAATCTGAGACTCTAGTGTTGAGTCAGTTTACCTGTGATTCCTTAAAGAAAGATTAACATTTAAGTTGTTTCTTCATACTGGTCTATTTCTAAAATAAAATAATATAGTGAAAAGAATAAAGTTCCTGGAATTCAGATCTGGATTGTAATTCTGATTCTCCTTTATAAGATTATAGATTTAAATAGGAAGAGGTCCTCATGTCCACCCTCTGATTTTATAAATGAGGGAACCCAGGCTCAGTAACACTCATTAACTTGCTTGAGATCACAGAGAAACCAGGTGTTGGAGCTGGGATTTGAACTCAGGTCCTTTCACTCAAAATTTGATGCTTTTTTCACTTGCACCACATTACTTCCTTGCCACTTTGGGCAAGTACCTTAACCTCTCCAGTCCTTATTTTCATCATGTATCTTTAAGGGCCCTTCCAGCACCAACATTTTAGGATATTTTGGGTGAGATTTTGTAAGCTTCAGGGAAGAAAACTACTGGCCGGGTGCAAAGTTTTCACAAAATCAAGAATGTCAGAGTTGGAAGAGAGCTCAGAAGCCATCTGGTCCAACCTGTCTTTGAACAAAAATCCAATCTATGACTTACTCAACAAATGTTCCTCCAAACATCGTTTGAATATTTATACTAAAGGTTATCCTATTAACTTTTAGAAGGGCAGCTAGATGGCACAGTGGATAGAGAGCACTGGGCTTAGAATCAGGAAGACTCATTTTCATGAATTCAAATCCAGCCTCAGAAACTTATTAGCTGTGTGACCCTGTACAAGTCATTTAAACCTGTTTGCCTCAGTTTTCTCACATGTAAAATGAACTGGAGAAGGAAATGACAAACTATTCCAGTATCTTTGCCAAAGAAAACCCCCAAAGCAGTCACGAAGAGTCAGACACAGCTGAAAATGACTAAACAACAACAACAACAACAACAACATATTTCAGGCATTGTGCTATGCCCTAGGGATACAAAGAAAGGCAAAAAATTGTCCCTGCCCTCAAGGAGCTCAAAGTCTAACGGTGAAACAACATGAACACAAGTAAGTATAAAAAAGATATTTATAGAAGAAATGAAAGATTGGGCAAGACTTCTTGTAGAAGGTGGGATTTTAGTTGGTATTTGAAGGAAACCAAAGAAACCAAGAGATAGAGATGAGAAAGGTAATCATTCTAGGCATGGGGGACCACCAGTGAAAATGCGGAGAGTTAGAAATGGAAGGTCAAATAGGAGCAACAATAAGGAGGCCAGTATCATTGGATCAAAGGGTACATGAAAGGGAACAGGGTGAAAGAAAACAAGGGAGGTTGGAAGGGTCCAGGTTATGAAGCATTTTAAAAGGCAAACAGAGGGTTTTACATTTGATCTTGGAGACAATAGGAAGCCAATGGAATTTTTTAATAGGGGAGTGACATGATCAAACCAGAATTTAGGAAGGTCAATTTGAGAGCTGAATGGAGGATGGACCGGAGTGGGGAGAGACGTGACAACCAGACCAACTTGTTGATCAGTTGACTGTTGCAATAATCCAGGCCTGAGGGGATGAGGACCTGTACTAGGTGTAATAGCAGTGTCAGAGGAGAAAGAAGGTCATGTACAAGAGATGTTACAAAGGTAGAATTGACAAGACTTAGAAATAGATTGGATATGGGGGAGTGAGAGAGAGTGAAGAGTTGAGGATATCCTTCTTATTAATTAATTCATTTTTAAGTTTTCAACATTCACTTCCACAAACTTTTGAGTTTTAAATTTTCTCCCCCTCCCTTCCCACCTCCCTCCCCAAGACAGCATGCAATCTGATATAGGCTCTACACATGCATTCATATTAAACATATTTTTACATTAGTCATGTTGTGAAGAAGAATTAGAATCAATAGGAGGAACCACAAGAAAGAAAAAATAAAACAAAACAGAAGAAAAAAAAAGAGCAAATACTATGCTTCAATCTGCATTCAAACTCCACAATTCTTTCTCTGGATGTGGATAGCATTTTCCTTCATGAGACTTTTGGAGATGTCTTAGATCCTTGCATCGCTGAGAAGAGCTAAGTCTATCAAAATTAGTCATTGTACAATGTGGCTGTTGCTGTGTACAATGTTCTCCTGGTTCTGCTCACTTCATTCAGCATCAGTCCATACAAATCTTTCCAGATTTTTCTGAAGTCTGCTTGCTAATAATTTCTTATAGCATAATAGTATTCCATTACATTTGTATACCACAATTTGTTCAGCCATTCCCCAACTGATGGGCATCCTCTCAATTTCCAATTCTTTGCCACCACAGAAAGAGTTACTATGAATATTTTTGTACATGTGGGTCCTTCTCCTATTTTTTGATCTCTTTGGGATACAGCCCTAGAAGTGCTATTGCTGGGTCAAAGGGTATGCACATTTTTATAGCCCTTTGGGCGTAATTACAAGTTGTTCTCCAAAATGGTTGGATCAGTTTACAACTCCACCAACAATGCATTAATGTTCCAATTTTCCCACATCTTCTCCAATATTTATCATTTTCCTCTTTTGTTATGTTAGCCAATCTGATTGGTATGATGTGGTATCTCAGAGTTGTTTTGATTTGCATTTCTCTAATCAATAGTAATTTAAAGCATTTTTTCATATGACTATAGATGGCTTTAATTTCTTTCTCTGAAAACTGCCTGTTCATATCCTTTGACCATTTACCAATTGGGGAATGACTTGTATTCTTATAAATTTGACTCAGTTTTCTATATATTTTAGAAATGAAGCCCTTATCAGAGACACTGGTTGTAAAAATTTTTTTCCAATTTTCTGCTTCCCTCCTAATCTTGGCGGCATTGACTTTATTTGTGCACAACCTTTTCAATTTAATGTAATCAAAATTATCTGTTTTGCATTTCATAATGTTCTCTATCTATTGTTTGGTCATAAATTCTTCTGTTCTCCATAGATCTGACAGGTAAACTATTCCTTGCTCTCCCAGTTTGCTTATAGTATCAGCCTGTATATCTAAGTTGTATACCCATTTTGACTTTATTTTGGTATATGGTGTAAGATTTTGGTCTATGCCTAGTTTCTGCCATTCTCTTTTTCAGTTTTCCCAGCAGTTTTTGTCAAATAGTGAGCTCTTATTCCAGAAGCTGGAGTCTTTGGATTCATCAAATAGTAGATTACTATAGTCACTGACTACTGTGTCATGTGTACCTAATCCATTCCACTGATCCACCACTCTATTTCTTAGTAAGTACCAAGTAGTTTTGATGATTGCTGCTTTATAATACAATTGAATATCTGATATAGCTAGGCCACCTTCCCTAATATTTCTTTTCATTATGGATATTCCGGACCTTTTGTTTTTCCAGATGAATCTTGTTATTATTTTTTCTAGCTCTATATAATAATTTCTTGGTAGTCAGATTGGTATGGCACTGAATAAGTAAATTAATTTAGGTAGAATTGTCATTTGTATTATATTAGTTTGGCCTACCCATGAGCAACTCATGTTTTTCCAGTTATTTAGATCTGACTTTATTTGTGTAAAGAGTGTTTTGTAATTGTATTCATATAGTTCCTAGGTTTGTTTCAGCAGGTAGACTCCTAAATATTTTATAATGTCTACAATTCTTTAAATGGGATTTCTCTTTCTATCTCTTGATGTTGGGCTTTGTTGGTAATATATAGAAATGCCCATGATTTTTGTGGGTTTATTTTATATCCTGCAACTTTGCTAAAGTTGTTTATTATTTCAGGTAGTTTTTTACTTGATTTTCTAGGATTCTCTAAGTGTGTCATCAAATCATTTGCAAAGAGTGATAGTTTTGTTTCTTCTTTGCCTAATCTAATACCTTCAATTTCTTTTTCTCCTCTTATTGCTGAAGCTAACGTTTCTAGTATCATATTGAACAGCAGTGGTGATAATGGACAGAAGACGTCCTTCTTAAACTGTCATGCCCAGTTGCTGAACATAATCCTCTAGAAGTTGTCTAGCCTGGGCAGAGGACATTGGGACTATCACCTGCCATCTTTCTGGTCCTTAGTGCTACACTTTTAAAAACAGTTTAAGATTATTTTAGTTTTAGCTTTTTTGATAGCTCCCTCATATTGATGACTCATTATGGGCTTACAGTCCACTCAACACTGCTCCCTCTAGATTTTTTTTCAGATTAATTTCATATAGGTGGCAAGCTGGATAGAGAGTTGAGCTTAGAATTAGAAGACTTGAGTTCAAATTTGGCCTCAGACATTTATTAGCTGTGTGGCCCTGGGCAAGTTACTTAAGCTCTGCCTATCTCCATTTCTCACTAGTGTACTGCTTGGCACATAGTAAGTGCTATAGAAATTGTAGCTATTATTTTTATCTAGCCAGATTTCCCCTAATTCTTTACTTTCAGTGTGATACCTGCATTGATTTTATTTCTCATCCACTTTTCTTTATTTCTATATTTCATTCCAGTTTATTACTAGTCTTTCCTTTTCACCTTGGCCCATCTGCCCTGAATTCCTTCCCTAGTTTTATTTTATTTTTTTGAATTTCTTTATTTTTTGACATTGCATCTCCCTCCCTTGCCTAGGCTAGAATTGTACCAGACACTCACGGACCTAATCCTACTTCTGATTGACACAGAAACTTTGACCTGCTCTGTTTCTGACCTTCACTGACTCACCCCTTCTCAGACAGCCTTATAGTGCTCCCTTCATGGGTCTTGCCACATTGGTGTCATACTTAGCATGGATATCTAATAGGCTTTAGGACTACAGTAGCTCAGAACTCCTGAGTTCAAGTAATTTACCAGCCTCAGCCTCCTCGGTAGTAGGAATTCTAGGCTTTCACAATTTTATCTGGCCCCTTCCTCAGTTTTAAAGAAGCAGCCTGCAGAAAATATAAACTTTGGGTTGTGTGAGAGTGTGTGTGTGTGTGTGTTTGTGTGTGTATGCACACATTTAATCTTCTTCACAACTACTACCACAAACAAGCACAGAACAGTCCAATAAGGGCTAGGGAGAAACTTAAGTAAGTACACAAATTTGGGGAATGCTTACACACCAGATATTTGTTTTAGTAATTTCTTGACTGCTCTTACCTACAATTGTGTCTGTTCAATGGACTGTTTGAACAGGTAGTCTATCAGGTAAGCATATCTTCAAGGTCAAATAAATAAAAGATTCCTTCAGACCCAAATTCCTCTTTACTTCAACACACCCCCAGGATACTAAGTAGATTGTAGTAGGAACCAGATAGTAATTCATTTCAGGTTTCTCTGCCATTAAAAGTCCTAGTTGTATTCATATGTAAGACCTGCATTTGCCTCAATCTTCCTCAGCAATTTCCCTATTGAGGTCCTGCTCCCAGATCTGCATATATTTACATGTTTTAGCCTGTAAGCTTTTTAGCTACAAATTATATAAAATAGAGGTCAGCCCTCTGCCAATATAATTTCCCTTTTATTTTTTCCATTTGCTTGCTTTAGAAAATAAATAAAAACATGAATAGGAAGAAGAAAAAAGTAGACATGTTATAGAGGTCATTTACCCTGACAGTCAGCTCCACTGTTGTTTTAATAATACTATCTAGATAGCAGCCTTTCATCTCCAACTTGCTAGGTGCTTTGCCCTGAGGTGGTATTATCCCCTGCTGCTCATCCAGGGAAAATGGTAGCACCCAAAGGTTAAATGACTTGTGCCAGGCCACTCAGTGAGGTTGGATATTCATGGACAAAAAGAGATGTAAGACAAGAAGAAATTTTCTGGATAATTAAGTCAGAACCTCTACCCACCTCCCCAGTCCTTAAAAGAATTATCTGAGTAATTGAAACAATTCTCTGCTTTGATTTGTTGCTAAAGAGCTGTGTAAGTCTTCATTTCGTGATCTTGATTTCTCACTCTTATGGTCTTTTTTGACTTACTCAATGGAGTAACTAACTCATTTTAAATTTCATTTTAAAATATGTTTTTTAAGGGTTAGTGCTCTCTGGATGCTCTATCTCTTTACAAGCTTCAAGCTGTCTGTGGAATTTCTTCTCTTCAGCCTTGAGGGTTGCTATGAAGCTGCATTCCTTTTAGAAATTTCAGCCTCTTCCAAGAATGCATTCAATGGGGAAAAAATCCTCTCCACTTTATAAACAAACTATGTTTTACTCCCCTCTTTAAAACAACTACCAAACTATCAAAACAATGGAATACCATAAGGAAAAATAGCAAGACATCATTTACGAATTACATTCAAATTTCTGTCATTATTCTTATAGACTTATGAGGATAGGATCACAAATTTAGAGCTGGAAGAGACCTTGCACATCATCTAGGTTCATTTTTCTCATTTTACAGATGAAGAAAGGGAGGCCAACAAAAAAGGAAGAAGGATAAAGTCATTTGTACAGGGTCACCCAGACAAGCAGTATTTGAACCAACATCTTCCATATCCACGTCCTACTCGCTTCTCTTGGCTCCATGCTTTGAGTTTTTTGGGGGGAGGTCTTACATTTTTCCCAGTCATTTGAATAATTGTAACAACACCTAGCTTTATACAAGGTGTAAACAATTCAAATGTTGAATATCACAGTAAGCCTAAATGTAAAACCTTAAGAGTAGGAGATGATACCTCCTCACTTGACCATAGCAATTTCTTTCAAGAGAACATTTTCTCCAGGCTATGCTAGATAGTGCTTTTCTCTCTTTGAAAAGCAGAAACTTGAGAGCTTATCCTTTCTGCAGAGATTGCCTGGAGAAAAAACAAAACCCTAATGTTAAATAGAGAAGTTTGGAACATAAATCATGCACTACAGTGCGTGATTATTGAGCACATTATAATCTGCGTCTATGCAGTATTTTAAAATACATCTGAGGATTAATAAATCAAGCATGGGTAATGACATATGTATATCTGGGAAATGCTTCCCTATGTGCTGCTACAGTCTGGAGGGTAAGGCATTAGCATATTTCATATGCCTGGCTCACTTGCTGCCTCCAAAAGAACTAAACAACAGAGGATCAAAGGATTACCTGGGTTAATAACTTAGATACTCCCTTCCCTTTTAGGATTCTGTAGAGGCATGGCAAGGTTGTGACCTTACCACTAAATGCCTTCTACTTTTACACTATTGCATGTTTGTCTCTTTATTAGGGCTTTCCAATAGGAAAGAGGGTTTCTTAATTTTTCAGTACTCTGAGGTCCGTTCTACCCTTGCAGATATAATGTGGCTATACTTCTATCCTGTAAGGTAAATCAAGTCAGTAGGTATTTATGAAGCATCTGCTTTGGGCCTGGTACCGTGTTAGGTGAAATGAGGTAGAGTGGGAGTGAAAGGAGAATAATATTCAGTCCTCATTCTCAAGGGGTTCATCCTCTGGCTGAGGTGACAAGATACATGCTCATACAACCATGGGAGACCAGTTTTAAAGAAATACAATTAGTGAATGAAAGTGCAACTGAAGAAGGAAATACTTATCCTTTTTAGGAAAACTTCTATAATGCCCCTGCTATTCAGAACTGCCCTGGTGCATCACAAAGAATAAAGCATAGCAGACAGGCCAGGAGTATTCCTCCATACCATATGCAGGTTCCTCTGTGGGCTTGCTATAAGTACATGACCATATTTTCTAAGTGTCTAATTGGGCTGAGGAAGAGCTTCTCTCTGAAAACAAGTTTTGTTTACTAGGGCCATGGGTTTCTCTTTTGTTGGATTTTTTTAATTGTCCTTTAGTGAATTTTATGATTTCCTATATTTTTATTTTATTCAAGGATTTAATGTTTTGGTAAACACTCTCTACCTAACCTACATCTCTCTCAGCTCTGTCCTTTTTTGTGCTTAGATCATTGTTGTCTATAGTTTTCAAAAATTCCTATGTCTCTAAATCTTTCCTCTCTAAGGCCAAGAAAGACATTCCAATGGCCCCAATTTGACTAAAGTAAGAGGCTGAGTCATTTGCTGTTATAAGTGATGGTGGGGGGGTGGGCATGGAAAGTTAATAAGATGGTTGTGACCTTAAGAAGAAAAGAGAAAAGTTCGAAAAATTATTTTTGGGAATGATCATTGATCTAAGGTTGGAAAGAACCTTTAAGGCATTTTAGTTCAAACCTTGCATTTTACAAATAGAGAAATTGAGGTCCAGGGGATGTTATACTGCTTGTGACACATGTACAGGCATGATTTGAATCCAGGTTCTCTGACTCCAGAAATACTGTTTATCCCATTATACCATGCTGCCTCTATAAGGATAAGATAGAGAGTAGGTAAAATTATAATTTTCTAATTCCAGACAACCTAGAATTAGCATAAAATACACACTGGTTGCCAATGAACCTCTTCACATAATTCAACTAGAATGAACATTGCAGTGTCTTGTGCTGGTCCCACAAAATAAAAAAAAAAACGAACCAATATCCTATTGTGCACACAAGTCCTTGTCAAAACCTACAGAGGTAGATTTTATAAACAGCAAAACTTAACACCAACTTTTGCCCAGGATTGGTGGTGAATTACTTTCCTATCAGGGTGGCCTGAAATAAGATTGAATATTTTTTTTTAGTCCCTTCGTAAGGACTTATGCATCATCTCACCCCACTCCCATTTTCTATAGAAGAGAACCTGGCAAATGACTCAACAACCCATTCCAGAGACAAGCCCTTTAGTTAAGCATCCTTTAGCATTACTCAGAACACAGTGTCATTTGCTGAAGTGGTGTTGTGTGGGATTTTAGTTCTAGCTAAAATTACTCCCTAACTGCAGTAATTAAAGGGAAAAATCCATTTATTTTGTTCCTTTCGTTTTAAAAGTTGAATTTATTTTTGTTTGAGCCGAAAAGGAGAAAATATATTAGCAGAATAGCTTTTCTTCCTTGCATTTTTACTCTCATATTTAGCACAGGCATTTACTTCATTTCCAGATTATCAATGTACGTAAACCCATTAAGGGAATCTGCCTGGAGCAAGTAGATACCACACAGACATATAGAAAGATGCAAATGCAGTTTAGAGAATTTTGTCAGCTAATCAATTATCAACTGTTTTTTGACAAAGAAACATTCATGATTTCATTTAAATGTCAGTATGTATCCATATATACACTATTACTCTTATTGCTATGCATTTCTGTAGAATGTCATATTTTTTCATCACTCTCTTTAAACCAGTAATTATTCCTGACAACAATCTAGGCCCCTCGACTGTTGGTAGTCACCTCTGGCTGCTAACAGGAGTAATCTAGACTCAAGCACACTTGCAGTTAAATTAAATTATCATAGAGATGCAATCCAGGCAGCTACACCTTCTCCAGCAGTGAACCCCGAATTGAAAGAAGATTGATAGGCCACAGGGACAGATGAACAAATAACTACGTGGGTGGTTCCATGAGATGCATCCTTCTGCAAATATTGATAGAGGCAAATCAAATGTAGCTTGAAAGAAGTGGTCTTTCCCCCGAGAGAAGATTTTTTTTTTTTATGAGCATTAGAGATAAGATGCAGCAAAATAGATGTGTATGTTTTTGCTAACTCTAAATCCTTGGGATGCTATAACAGTATTGCCAAAATGATCCACTGGAACGTTACCTCGTAATGAAGCTAAGAGTGTCTTAGTTTACCACAGACTAGCCTGCCCATGTTCAGAGGATGAGATATTAAATATATAGAGGCAAAAGTCTGATTCTGTCATTGATAGTTGTTTAGAATTACCAGTCAAATAGAAAGAGAAGTGATTTGCAAATGGGACATGCATTTTTAAAATTGAAAATCAATGAATTAAACTAAGAGGAGCACAAAAGAAGAAATCATGAAAATCAGAGGAGAAATAGATAAAATTAAAATGGTTCAGGAAATAATAAACAAATCCAAAAGATGTTTTATAAAGACCAATACATTAATATCATCAGCTAATTTGATTAAAAAAAACAAACAAGTAGAAAGATCATCAAAATTTAAAGTAAGGGGGCAGCCAGTTGGCATAGTGAATAGAGCTCTGGCCTTGGAGTCAGGAGTTCCTGAGTTCAAATCCAGCCTCAGACATTTAACACTTACTAGCTGTGTGACCCTGGGCAAGTCAGTTAACCCTGATCACCTCACCAAAAAGCAAAAAAAAAAAAAAAAAAAAAAAAATTAAAGTGAACAAGATGAATTCACAATGAAAAGGGAGAAAATAAGAATAATTCTCAGAAACTACTATAAACAACTATATGCAAGAAAAAATGAGAAGTTAAAGGTGGCAGCTAATTACTTACAAAGATATAAAATAGTCTAACTAGACAAAAAATATTAAACAACCTAATCTCTTAAAGAGAAATCAAAGAAGACATAAATTAACCAGCAAGGAGGGTGGGGTGAAACCTGGTTCCAGAAGAATTTACAAGTGAATTCTATCAGAAGTTCAAAGAGCAATTAATTAGTTAATATATTATTTAAAAAAAAAACAACTATTCTCAATAATTGGGAGAGACAACTCTTTTGCGAGTCAATATGATTCAATATGCAAACCAGAGAGAGATAAAGCAGAGGTAGAGAATTATAGACTAAAGTCCTTAATAAGTAGTATAGGGACTGGATTTGCAACTGCATTAGGATAGGGAACTCCTGGATGAGGAAAATAGCTCTAGCAATGCATGTGTACATATGGGAAGTTAGGTGATACAGAGTGATGGACCTAAAGCCAGGAAGACTCATCTTCCTGAGTTCAAATCAAGCTTCAGATACTTATTAGCTGTGCAACCCTGAGCAAGTCACTTAACCTTATTGGCCTTATTTCCTCATCTGTAAAATGAGCTAAAGAAGTAAATGGCAAACCACTCCAGCATCTTTGACAGGAAAATCCCAAATGGGGTCACCAAGAGTTGGACACAACTGAAACAACAAAAAATACGTATCATATGTCTTTATAGAGCTCTATTAATTTCTAGGACAATATACAGATATATGTATCTATAGAAATATTTGTATATATGTGCATACATATATGGATATGTGCATATATGTAGACATATGTATATAAACATATATATGTTTATATACATGTATCTGGCTACATATATATATATTTAGGAACCTGAGAAGAAAGCTGTAATTTCTTCTATCCCATTCTAGTCTATCTTCTTATAAAAATTAGTAAAAAAAATCATCAGTGTTAAAAAATATTGAAATGTTGAAGCAAATCTCCATGTTAGATATTATACTCAGTACAGTCACGAAGGTGAAGATGCTACCAATACTTGGTTTTTCAAAGATGCAGCCTTTTCTCGGAATTTATAAAAGATCTTGATATTTTGTGGTATACATATGGGAGCTATGACATGACATCTTGGATGCTTTATCCCATAGACAAGCAGTCCAGTGTTTGCCAAAGACTGTTCTAGGAGGTATTGCCCTTATTATTATATTTGGGACAGATATGTAGCATGTTGGAATGGATGGAGAACTGACTTTGGAAACATAAAGATATGGGTTCAAATCCTGACTCTGAGTTACTCATAGGATGTGTGACTGGATGAATCAATTAACCTCTCTGTGCTCAGGGCAACTCTAAGAATGTAGGCTGCAAAACAGTTGCTCATCTGCATTAGCAGAGGGGAGTTTCCTCACAAAGATTTCCCTATCTCAATAAAATTAAAGGTGTGCCATTTCCACCACAAGAAGGATCTCATAAAAGGTCACAGAAACACAAAATTCATTTCTTAGAACTAGTTCTTGCTTTTATTGGTGCCCTCCCCCAGAGAGTGATAGATATCTGGCACAATCGAAGAATAATCATAATATTTAAATCGTCATCCAAAAAGGATAATTGAGATTATGTAAGCATACAGAATTAATGAAGTGATGGAACTTTGGGCCTAGAAGCGACCTTAAATATTGTACACACCACCTCTCCTATTCCTTTCCCAGTCCCTGGCTACTTCTATGGTACCATTTTACAGATTGGAAAAATAAAGCACCAAAATTATTAAGTGATTTATTATACCTCCCCAAGGTCCGACAAGCTTTCAGTGGCCCAGCCAAGGATAGAACTCAAGTCTGGTGATACCTACTCCGATGTTCTTTTCATTGGCAGCTAGGTGGGGCAGTAGATAGCATGTCTGGACCTGAAGCTAGGAAACCCTAAATTCAAATCCAGCTTCAGATACTTACTAGCTTTGTAACTCTGGCCAAATCACTTAATCTCTGTTTACCTCAGTTTCCTCAACTCAACAGAAATAATAATAGTATCAACCTCACAGTGTTGTTGTGAGGATCAAATGAGATAATATTTGTAAAAAGTACTTGCCACATACTAATCCCTATAGAAACACTTATTCTTTTCCCTCTCCATTATTTTATGTTTTTAATCAAATGATTTTCATAAAAGGTATGACTTCAAGGACATTTTTCGATTTTCAGTAATCAATAAAATAGTCATTTTAGTGTTCTTTGTATGCCTGTACCGTACCTACCTTTCCAGGCTTATTTCATGTATTCTCCTTTGTACACTTTGCATTCTAGTCATACTGGATTGCTTGGTGATCACCAGAGTCAACATTCCATCTTTTTCCTCTTTGCTTCTACAAAGACTATCTGCCATTTTTGGATGGCATGTCCTCCTCACCTTTATCTCTTGGAATGCTTAGCTTCCTTCAAGGTATAATTTTGTCTTTGTACTCCTAACACCAAACATAGTACCCCACTCATAGTAGATGATTTCTAAGTATTTTTTTTAATTTAAGGACTACCTCCTATGAGAAGACGTTTTGGAGCCCCCCAATTCCCTCCCCTTTGGTCCCCCACACCAATTGTTCCTGCTGTCTCCTCAATTTATCTTTAATTTACTTACCTGTACATATAATTTACTTTTTAAAAAAAGTAATTAAATTAATTAATTAATTAATAAATTATTAATAAATAAATAAAATTAATCAACAAAATTAATTAAATTAAAATTAATTTACATTAATTTACTTATCTGTACAACAGGCAGCTAAGTGACTCAGGGGGTAGAGCACTGGACCTGAAGTCAAGAGGACCTGAGTTCAAACAAGGCCTCAGACACTAGTTTACTAATAAGGGTTTTGTGACCATTATTGTTATGTGAATATATGTGAATATGAATATATTAATATGTGAATTATTATTATTGTTTTAATTTGAGATTAAAGAGACATTTGAACATTAATTTATGAATCAGTGTACTCTAATTCTTGAACTGGAAACCCTGACTCTGTCTAGAGAGGAAAGGGCAATTCCTTCAGTGTCCTTCACTGGATGCATTTGAACACCAACAGAAAGATCCTCTCTTCTGTGACCCTGGGCGATTCACTTAACCCTGTTAGCCTCGGTTCCTCACCTGTGATATGAGCTGGAGAAAGAAATACTAAACCATTCTGGTATCTCTGCCAAGAAAACCCTAAATGGGATCACAAAGAGTCAGACAGGACCAAAATACATGCATACATACAACATGTAGATGTCAATGTTGTAGTCCCCATTATAATATAAACTCCTTCAGAGCAGGGACTACTTACCATTTTCATCTTTGAATCCCAGATGCTTAGCAGAGCACCCCCCAGGCAAACAGTCGATGCTTAATAAGTACTAGCTGAATTGAATTATCTATCCTTAGGATACCAAGATGTTTGCACAACTATGTTCTTTTACCATCTTCATTTTGCATTCAGAAAAAAAGGAGGTGGTTTGTTTTTGTTGATATTAATAATAATTTGTGGGTTGTAGAAGTTGGAAAGGGGCAAGAAAGGAGGAAGGTAATTTTTTGAAGGGGGAGCAGTACATGACTGGACTAAATTCACAGAGAAACTTGTTTCCGGAGAGTGGATCAGACTCCAAATTTCTGGCCTGTTCTTTACTTCTAAGTCAGATTGCCTTCTAAATTTTAATATCCTAATTTCCTTAAATGTAATTTTCATTTTTATGGCATTCATTGGATGATTGGTATCAAATTATCACTTGACTGTAAGATCCTATATCTCTCATAGACAGTGTTTTATTGAGGTAAAAATTTTCCACTTTTGAATGTTAAGGACAAAGGACCTTTTGGAGGCCTCCTGTAAGAAGACAAAAATTAAACAGTAGCAGGGTAGCAGTCTAGCTAGATTAATAGCTGGCAACAGCCTGTCCTCCCGAAGGAGACTTGCTACAACACCAGCATTCTTGTTGCTATCACTTAGCGCTGATGAATTTATACATGTGACTGAGCCAGACTCATATAATGGCGTAAGGGAGAGGGGAAGTCATAATTTTGGATTATTTATTTTGGAAAAGATGAAAGAAAAATAAGGGTTTTGTGACCATTATTATTATGTGAATATATATGAATATGAATATATTAATATGTGAATTATTATTGTTGTTTTAATTTGATATTAAAGAGACATTTAAACATTAATTTATGAATCAGTGTACTCTAATTCTTGAACTGGAAACCCTGACTCCTTCTAGAGAGGAAAAGACAATTCCTTCAGTGTCCTTCACTGGATGCACTTGAACACCAACAGAAAGATCATCTCTTCTTCCCCCATCCCTCTTTGCCAAGTGGGTGGCTATTTGGCCTTGTATGTTAATAAGAGAACAAATCCATTTGATTTGTCTATCATTAACCATTTTCTCATCAGAATAACTTTGGATTACTTGGATTATGCTCTAACAACCATCTTCTAGGAAGGACATTGGGAGCAAATCTATTAAAGCAACCATGTTTTTTGGTTCAAAATCACTTTAACTTTTCCTCTTCTCTACTGCTTCTGAGAGATAAATGACAAGGTGCTTGCTCTGACATGTTAGTGTGTAAGCCTGGGTATTCCAAAGGATGATGAGGTATCTCTGCACCAATTTGTGCATGAAAAATCATAGAATACATCGTGAAAAATCATAAAATCAATTTGCAGCCCCAACCAAACATGTGTGGTCAAAAATTGAGTAGATGGATTAAAAACTGAGTTTCCCTTTCAGTAACAAGTCCAGAGGAGGTATTCAAACAATCAGGAACATCAGACAGGGTAATATTTGTTTGCCTTTTCATGAAAGTAGTCTTGAAGGCTTATGGATCATCTAAATTAGACTTTACTTTTTGGATGTACTTGCCATTTGTTCTTTTAAATTCCTAGCCTAAGGGGTATAGTCTCCTATCATGTGCACACGTAATTGCCATTAGAGCTAATAGGAATTCAGCAGAGGAATCCGGAGAAAAATCTACCTTTGAAAATGGCATTCTGCACATATAATGCACAAGAAAAATAATGAAGAAGCTAATTCTCTTCATTCAGAGTGCACAAAACAATTATATTAATTATGAGTAAAAAGATAAAGTGCTTGCTTGTGGAATTTGAAAGCCATTTAATAAATTATCTGTTTTAGGTATTTTGTGGCTTCTAAATTGCTTCTTCTGAAATAAGGTTTCACTTCTCTCAGCCTTTGAAGAACTTAGCAACTGAGGGAAACCAAATAAATGGGAGTGGTTGATGAGTATGCATCTCTCAACATGGGCTCTATTTATCCGTCTATCTGTCTATCTGTCTGCCTGTCTGTCTATCTCCCTATCTATTTTTATAGCTCAGGGCCTTTCAGCTTCTTTCATTTAGTCCCTAAACTGAAATCTGAAACCTCAACCAGCTTCCCTACATTTTCTCATTCAAATCTCCATTTCTTGAACTTCCCTCTCTGTATCTCAGCTCCTAGCCATGTAAGAAATTTTCAGGCAGGAATCGGTATTCAAATGAGATGTTAATTAAAAAAATTGTTACATCCTTTTGTTTATTTTGGTAGAAGGGAAATATTGGTTCTTAAAGTTGCATTAAAAATCCAGATAAAAACAGTTTTTATCTTTATATGTCTTTGGGAAAAAAAATTCTACCTCAAGAAATTTCTTTAACAAAGAGAACATTATTTCAGACTCTAACATTTCTGTCTGCCTATTATCATTAGTCATAAGCTAAGCCCTGCACTAAATGTCTAGTGAGCACAGATAATGTTCATTTTGTCTGGAAGACAGGTTGCCGCCTGTCAAGGAGAGATGGAATAAATGACAGGTTTGGACTCTGTGCCTTGCAGGCATATTAGGCTAAGAAATCGCCAACATGATGAAAAATTATTTTGTCAAAAATTTGTAGGTCACCCATCATTGTCTAATGTATTCTGTGATTAATTGCTAGCATAGATCAGCATTATGTCTTTCCAGTGAATCGCTTAATTGTTGCCTGCTTCATGCTCTTAATGTAATGATGAGGCATCTGGTCCTTTCACATGTGCTTTTAAATGCCAGCTTTTGCATCCAGGTTACGGGAACTGTAGCATTCAACTTAGAAAACTAGTTGAAATTAAAACTTCAGGGATGCTATCTCCTCTCGCTTTTTTTATGGGTGCATGCACGGTAGGCTGAGTGTTAGTGTTAATGTATGTAGATTTTATTTCTGATGAGTGATTATTTGACTGCTCATTTTACGAAGATTTATGGTGTGCTTTCTATCTCCTGACTGCAGTGCTACTCTTATCTTTAATAAAGGAGATGAGGACATTAATCAGCCATTGTCAGGACTCCTGACTAAGACATTAAATGTACTGTATGGGATAGGTAAACACGCTCCAGATCCTTCTCTACTCCACTAGATCAGGCAAAAAAACACTCATTATATTTATCATAATTTCACATCTGCTGTTTTTGAAGCAATGTACCATGAGGCCATAAACTGTATTACAACTGTGCATAAATTCTACTGATTTGTGGCTGGAGTAACTAATTCCTAAAGTACATTTTAGAAAAACAAGCAGTGAGCCCTGAAATTGCAATTCCATAAAGGCACTAAATTACTGACTGCAGAATCAAAAATTTGCTTGATGTGATTCTACAGTGACCATTTTATAAAAAGTGACAGTGTGCCTGTGATTGAGTCAATAAAATAAGGACGAGTGAGCTGTACACTCCAACGAGATTAAAGAGAAAGGGAATGACAGAGGACAGACACATGGGATATAAATAGAGGAAAGGGTAATGTTTTCCCCAAAATGGCTGTAGGATGTAATGATTAATAACAGTGATATTAATTTGTCAGTAATCATTTTGCTATTGAAAGAGGGAAGGACAATGTTTAATATCTCTGGTTTTCTCATGGCAAAGAATAGTTCTTGTATAAACCAGAATGTGCTTCATGTTTAAAGGGGGACCACAAGTGCATTTGAGAGCAATGGTGCTCACTTTTAACAGAGCCTTCTGTAAACTTTAAAGTGAAAATACATATGTCCTTTTTAGGGTGTTAAAATGACTCCACAATTTGCATGTGGATAGATTGTGACTCTTTGGCCATGTATCCAGGCACAAAAGGTGCATTTGTGTGTACAATATGCTTATCTGCCCTTGCTATGCTATCTTAGCCTACCTGGGTAAAAACTAGTAGAAGTAAGGACCATCCACATATGACAAGTAATAATAATGATAATTAATAATAGCTAGCATTTACATGTTGCTTTAAAGTTTGCCAGATGCTTTCCATATATTATCTCATTTAATTTCCACAACAATCCTATGAAGTTGGTACTACTATCATCACTATTTTATAGATGAGAAAAGTGAGATTAAGACTGATCTAGTGACTTGACCAGGGTCACACAGGTAGTACATATCTGAGGCAGTATTTGAACTCAGGTCTTTCTGTCTACTAGTTTAGCACCAGGAATGGCTCTGCTTTTGAGGAGACACCATGCTTGACATTTTGATGAAAACTGAAAGCAGTTTTTACCTTAAACTGAGTTTTTACCCTTGTAGCCCTGATGCCCCCAAATGAAATTGGCAAAGATGGTGTGCAACCATGTATTCCTTGATGCTGGTTGTGTTCAAGTGATTATTTATTAGTCCAAAAAATGCAACTAAAATAGTCTGAAGGAAGTGGGTTTCAGTGCTTGCTTGCTGAAGCTCTATATCTCTTCCCTGTCATGATTTCATGCATCTTTGTCATCACAGCTAGAAAGGCAATAAAGATGTCTTAGTTAAAATAAATGTATGGAATATATAGAGATGCAGCCTGGCAAAGTGGATGTCAAAGGGGTCAGGAACACCTGGATTCAAGTCTCACTTCTAGCACATACTGGCTGAGTGACCCTGACAAGTCACTTAGCCTCTCATTACAGTGGATATTTCTCTAAGACTATTCATTGTACACCAGTTGCCAGCCTCCATTGGTATAGAGAGTTTTCTCACTGGTGATTTCCTATATCAACAAAAGTATAGTTTCCATATGGAAAGAAATCTACACGGTGTCCAATACTCTATGTTTGAAGAACAGCTCTTGTTGAGTTGGGTTGAATGTTCAAGATGAAGAGTGGAGACTAGATACAATGTGTATTTACATTAATAGTATAATCCCATCAGAATCGGTTAATCAAAGCTTCATGTTATAGTATGTTAGCCCTTTCCTTGACCACAATCCTTGGTCAACCACTCGTGCTGCACACTGGGAGCCATCACACTGTCTAGCAAGGGTTCTGTTCTCTACCCATAATATCAGGCCCAAAGATGGCCAGGTTCATAAGGCATCGTATAGTTTCTCTATAATGGTATCAATCTGTGCATCACAGTGCATTTCTTTCCCTGACATTATTACTTTACTGAAATTAAGCTTGAAACAATCTGATGTCAGATACTGTATATCTGCTTTTATTGCCAGCTTTCCTGAGCCCACCATATTGCTAGTGCTGCATCTCATTTTAGATAGGTTTAACCAGATATATATTCTCGAGTTTATTGAGAGTTGGATAGATTGCATTCCCCGTTCTCAAAGAGCAGGCTGGTCCTTTCAGTGCATTTTATAGAACAAATGTAAATTCCCAGGCCGCAGTTGACAAAAATTCATGGTTCTTTTCTTAGCATCAAAAATAAATCCAGCATAACATTGGGGATGAGTAAGTGCAGCCTAGTGGAGTAGGCTCTGGTTCACTCTTTCTGATTTAGCTTCAGTTTCAATGTACTTGAGAAAATCTGTAAAAGTTCAATTATTACGGTCTAGGCAAAAAAAAAAAAAAGATTTGCTCAAACAACAGAGCTACTGTACTTGAGAATGAATTGGAAGGACTCAATGAAATGCAAAGTACTTTCAGAGCTGAGGAAGTCTCTTTTCCTTGAATTCTATCTTTCCTTTCCCCCCAGTACTCCACCCCCACTCCCCACTCGCTTTCCCCTATCATGTGAACTTGGCTGTTTCCTGAAGCATTCCACAGCAGTCAAATAAAATCCAAGCATTTAAAAAAATTGCTGAATAGCTTTATTAAAATGGAACTGAAAATATTCTTGGAGTCATAGCTCAGGATTAATGTACTTAGGAGCTGTGTGATATTTATTTACCCAGGGTTCCCCAATAAGTGAGTTGTAAAGACAGACTACCAAATAAGTCCTGTCTATGGTTTGGTTGATCTGTTTGTAAAGTTATCTATGCTTATTTCTACATGCCTCCTTCTCTGATCTGGTCAGAGAGTGAGAGCCTGAAAAGAAGTGTTTACAGATCAAAGTAAACAAAATATACCTAATCATAGAAAGAACCACTATGGCTGAAAAACACTATGTGCTTTATCAACAAAACACACACCTCAGATGGTAAACTGCTTTCCTTAAAGGCCAGGAATGCCTCCCTATAAACAAACAGACTACCCTTATGTATTTACAATGAGTGATTTTTGTGGTGGTGGTTGTTGTTGTTTTTCCCCCTAGTCAAAACAAGAGTTTATCTCTCACCATCCTTGGAAAAACTGGGAATTCTTTTGCAAATGTGAATAGAGACAAAAGGAAAATCAGTGAAAAGATAGTTGCATGAGTGTGGCCAGGGGCAGCCAAAATAGGTCTGTGCTTGCCATTTTTCTTCGGGCTTGTCATCTTGCTGCTCCTAGGGTTTCAGCCACAAGGGGATTGGTGCAACTGAGAAGAGTTAAGGCCGGGCATGATATCCAGCAGTGGGAATGCGATCAGTCTTTCTTAAGGAGGAAGGACTAGTCCCTTATAGTCACATTTAATCTTGTGTGTGTCTCCCTACTGAGCAACTCATAAATCAGATAGGATCACACGTGATCTCTGATTCAGTTTTTTTTTTTTAAGTACCAGGAGGGAAGGAAAGGTACACTATGAGGTCTGTCTTATAGATGTGCATATATGCTATTTGAGGTAATGGGTTTAGAAATAGTTTCAGAGTACTCTAATACCCTCATTTTGTAAAAGAGGAAATTAAGTCTTAGGGAAGTCAAGTGACTTTTACAAGGTCACATATATAATGTAGTGTGATATCTACAAGTCTGTTCTTAGAGGCAAGAATATCTGTCCTGCCTCTGATACATACCAGCTATATGAACATGGGCAAATCACTTAACTGCTTGGTGTCCTCAGGCAACTCTTTAAGACTTTAAATTATAGAGGAATTATGATTTGCCTCAGTAGAGAGTTTCCTCACCCTAAGTTCCCTGTACTGATAAAATCACAGATCTCGACCAAGAAAAAAATTCATTGCTGTACCTTACGGTGATTTAATATAAGTATGGCCTGTTGTTTGGCTATATAATAATACACAAAAAATGATGCACAAATTTAGAGACATCTCAACTCCAAATGTTCATATGGGCCATTTGTGACAGACCTGTGGTGGAGCCTTCTTAGTGCATATTGGTCTAATCAGCCATAGTTGGACACATGTACCTTGACCTCGACATAGTGATGTCATTTTGGTTGTCTTTGAACACAAAGAACAACAGCCATATAATAATGAAACTTACTTATCCTGGTACATAGTAAATACTTGCTGAATGACTCACAATTATAACAGCTCACATATCTAAATCAGTGTTGTCTTGGAAAACTATGTGATTGTTCTAAGGATGAATTTTTATGAAGCTATATGCTTGAAATATCTTTAGTCTTCTTTCTGACTTTTATCTTGAAAACATTCTGCGATCCCCCTCATCAGTCTTTTTTCCCTTGGACCTCACATATATATATATACATATGTATATATATATATTATATATACATATATTTGTTCATATCACTCATATATTTATTTGATTCAAATGAATTTTAAAAAACGTTAAATGCCAACTGTTCACAGAACACTGTACTAGGTTTTTCAAGAGCCATAAAATTTAAAGAAGATGAAATCCTTCCCCTAATGGCCTTTATAGTTTAGTGGGGACTTACAGTCTGCATACAAATAGTTATAGTACAGAATAATATGGCAAATGACTCAGAGAGGTGTAGGCACAATACTGTGGAGGTTTCAAAGGGATTAGTATCAGTGGCGGAATCAGGTAAGTCTTCATGAAGGAGATGGTGTGTGAGTTGTACTTTAAAGGGGGGCGGAAGGAGTTCAATAGGTGAAGTGGTGAGGAAGGAAATTTTGGACACAGGGAACAGGATATATCTGGAAGCAGGAAATTGAAGAATATGTTTCAGAAACACAAGTAGTACAGCTTGGCTAAACACATTGTATGAGATAAAGATGGCACCAGATTGTAAAGGGCCTTGTGTTCTAAGTTGTATTACAACTATTGGTATATGTCATATCTTCTTACTGGACTTCAATCTTCCTAAGGTCAAATTTCCTAAGGTGTCTTATTTAGTATTTCTCTCTCCTCTAGTAAAAATCACAATGAAAACAACTCAAATTTATGCAACTCTTTTTCTTTTTCAAAGTGCTTTATGTATTATCTTTTTTTGATCTCTCTGTGTTAGTGATTTTATGATCCCCATTTTAAAGGTTAAATGAAATGATTAATGTGAAACATATATTTTGTACCTCTCAAAGCCTCAGAGAAGTATGTTCTACACATATTTAACACTTAAAAATTGTTATGAACCACACACACCTGCTTGTGCACACATTCAAAAGCAAATAAGATTAGTCTCAGTACATCATCCTCACACCTTGTTTTGGGACGAATTTTTGGAAACAATTTCATTTTTGCAAGGAGTTCTACACCTTCTTAACTACTTATGGCCTTAGAGTAGAGATGCTTTGAGTAGAAATGTCAGACTCAAGGCCTGCCCCCAGCAAAACTCCCCAGTGTGGCCAGAACCAGATTGAGATGTTGGGAAATGTTTAACAAAATAAATAAAAGTACAATATAACATACATAATATTAATTTGTGATTTTTCTAAGTCAATATGAAGCCCATAGGGATCCACTTCTATTTGACTTTGATACCACTGGCCTAAAGTACTGAGAGGTACCATACTCTCAAAGGATAAAGCTTTTCCATCACCCAAGAATCTTTGGTGGGGAGAGGAAGAGAAGGCCAAGATCTGTGATTTTGTAAGTATGGAAACTCCCTCATCTGCTGTAAATTAACAACTTGTCAGTAGCTTATAGTCTCAGAGAGTTTCTTAGAAGTAGAGAGAAATTGAGTGACTTACTCATGGTTACTAAGCCAATGTATGTCAAAGACACAACTTGAACCCAGGTCTTCCTGACTTCAAGGCTGGCCCTCTACCTACTACTCCAGGCCTCTTCTAGCCAGAAAGAACACCTGACTTGGAACCAGGAGATTTGGGTTGAAATCTCTAATCCCAGCTTACTAGCTGTGTTCCTGTAGACAAATCACTTCACTTCTCCGGAGCTCAGTTTCAACACTAGTAAAATGAAGGGGTTGGCCTAGATGACTCTAAGTTTACTTCCATCTCTATCCCATGAGCCTATGATCATGGATCAGCGTACTGCTACTGAACGAAGAATGACCATTGCAAATGTGAGAATGGGAAATTTCAAGACTGGTTGTCATTATCTTTCTGATTCTATTGAAGATAGGGGCCATGGGACCTAGTCAGATCATAGTGGGATTTAAGTTGTATATAAAGGAGAGGTCCTGAAAGTGAAAGTCAATGCTCAGTAATTATTATGGCATCCCATTCACTGAGGTGCTTAAAAAGAAGATAGACTTCTACCTATTAGGTAAGGCCAACCTGAAAGAAGGAGGTATGGATTTGATGGCCTCCCAAACACCCTTCTGGCCTTAAGATTCCATGATTCTCAAGCAGTAGCAATAAAAAGGAGTCATTTGAACTTAAAAAAAAATATTGAACCTCTTCTGTAAATTTTCATTTACTTCTGTGAATCAGGTGGCTGCTGATACAATATCTTTTTAATAAAAGCTTCAAATATTTCATATTTAAAGAGCGTGTGGGCTCATTTGAATGACAGTAACCTTCCTCTTTCCTAATTTTCCCTCTTTGATTCCCCTTTCCCTCTCCCCATTTTAATGCAGTCATAGATCATTGAGGAAGGAGAGACAAGTGGTATGAACTTTATATAGAGTGAATTTGAGACTGTTTCCCATGTGTGATGAGTGAACAGGATGGTTGCACAGCTGAGGCGTTCATTTTGGCTATCTTCACAATCAATACTGACTGCCTCAGCTGAATGAAGCAGGCAGTGATCTGCATTAATCACAAAGATGACCGAAATGAATGGATAAGTGCCACCACGCTTCATTTGCTTTGTACTATGGCCACGGTCAAACCCAAGCAAGAAGCTCTTTTGAGTCACCAGAGTCTAGCAAATCCCAATGTCATGTAACAAATAAGGCGTCAAAGGGTCAAGATGATGAAGAACAAACAAACAGACAAACAAGTTCAAATGATGACAGACTAGCATGGTTAGGACGCCTATTCACATCTAGGCTTGTGATTTTCCTCATGTCATCTGAACCACCTCCTCCTGAGATGAGATGCTTTTTGCAACTGGGGCCTAAATTTTGAAAAAGTTAATCAGCTTCTTCTTAGCATATACCATTAGCCCTTGTAAAATGAGACAGGTAGACCTCTTCTCTGTAAATTAGCTCATTCCATTTCGACTATATGGCCAGCTATTTGGATATTTCTCTCTTCCTGCTACTGTTCATTGCTGTTCAGGCTGCAAAATATAATAACTTCTAAGCAGTGTGTAAAACAAAGTGCTCAATTCACTTTATTAAAATATCCAATAATAATTGATTTAAAGGCAATAAAATGTGTTCATTAGAGGGTTTATATTCAAGAAATATTGAAAGTATACCTAAAACTGTCACTTTTATTGTGAATGAACAGGATAATATAATTTGAAAAGAGTGTGATCACACTAAAGATTTGTCCTGCAGCATTATCTGATAGCTCGTAAAGTGCTGAAATTTAATATGATGCTTTCAGTCAGTTTAATTGAAATTTAATTGCCACTTTGGGCAGAAGGTTTAGATCTGATCAATAAAATATTAAAGATTTTGTGCTTTCTCTTGGAACTGCTCCTTTTGCCAATGCATCAAGAGTACCCTACATTTTCAGAAATATTTGTTTGTTATAGTTCACAAAGAACTCAATATCACTTTCTAATCTGAAAGTTTTAATGCATACCGCAGATAAATAGTGGAAATAATAAAGCAATAGTTGATCCATTTAATTACAACATGATGAAAGAAATAACGGTCACCTTCAGATTCATGACAAAGGCATTAAAGTAAAAGAGCAATAAATATTTGGAAATGTCAAACCTCAGAAAGACAGAGTCCAACATGAGCTGAGCAGTAAATCAGGAGCAGGGAAGGACCTTGAAAAAAAGATGGTTCTTTGGTATTTTAGAAATAATTACTAATACAAAAAGGGTAATGATGAAACTATAAATTACATTAAAAAGGGCCATTATGGGAGGATTAGTTTATAAAGCTGAGAGACGGTTCCTGAAAATTGTCCTGCTAGTTATTTCTACTTTTCATTTTATATTATTCAGGGCTCCCCCCTCCAAATTATCTGATTAATGGTAAACTAATTGATCGCTATTTTGCAGTTCAAATACTAAAGCCAAGTTGGGCTTTTCCCTTTCAGTGTGGTCATAGGATTTTCATTCTTATGTTGTGCTTAGGAGAAGTCTTGGAGGTTTTGCTTAATTTATTCTAAGTCACTTCCGAAGTGACTTAGTTCAAGTGATGGCCCTTGTGATGTCATTCTTGACTTTAGTTTTTAGCATGTCACCACATTGTAAAGAAGCCTCTAATGTTTCCATGGCCTTGCCTACCCTGATCATTTTTTTTCTCATTGACTTGCTGAAACTCCATGAGTAGTCATGAATTCTTCATTATTCCAGGCTTTCTTTTCAATACCATGTGACTTTCTTTCCTTTGGTTTCCTCATAAGAATTTTTAAAAGCAAGTTTCTGTGATGGCCACAAATATATATAAATAACACACACTTTCTGCAACTGTCTTTTCTTCTCTTTTTTACCCTGGCTAATTGCATCTTCATCTAAAGATAACTTTTAATGTCACTACAGAGTAGTAATAACAATTAATATTAATTAATTAATGATGGTGATGATGAAAACAAGCATAGCATTTTAAAGTTTACACCTTGGCGTGTGTCATCATCTGATTCTTATAACAATTCTGTAAGATGTTACTATTATTATCCCCATTTTACAGATAAGGAAACTAAGGTTGGGAGGTTAAGTAATTTGCTCAAGGTCACATAGCAATTAAGTATCAAAGGTAGGATTCTAACTCAGACTTCCTGGCTCTTAAGACCAACATTCTAGCCGCTGTACACCTCTCTAATAGAAAGCTTCAAGGTAGAGAAGGCATTTGAATTTGGCTTTGAAACATGGCTAAGATTTAAAGGTGGGGAGGTAGACAGAGGACATTCCATTAAGATGAGAATAGGCCTAACAATTAAAAGCTTGCATTTCCTCATTTGCATTGAAGTGCCCAGTCATAGCAGTCTTCCATTCTTCTGTGGCATACTGCCGTTCTTTCAAATACTAAGATATTGTTATTATTGTGCTTAATCATTCTGGCTTGATTTGAGCTAGCCTTTTAGTTCATTGGGACGTTCTAGTACTTCCTAGTAGCCTCTCTTGGAGGAGATTGGATTGCGAAGTGAATGTAGGTCAACCTACTCGGCATATGTTTCTTAAATCAATACCTTTAGTAGGCTTCCAGATTTTTTTTTTCTCTCTGAAAAACAAATGTTGGTACAGAAGTAGACCTTAGTAAGGCATTTGGTTGTGCACAGTCTCAAAGGATCATAGATTTCGAGCTGAAAGGGACCCATGATGGCATCTCGTCCAACACGTTCACTTTGTATATGAGAAAATTGAGACAAACAGGGATGACATGATGTTCCTAAGATCATACAAATAGTATATGACAGAACTGAGATTCAAACTTAATTCCTCTGGCTTCAAATCCAAAACTCTTTCCATGGTACCATATTGGCTCTCAAGAGTGAATCAAATTCCTGACTCCAAGCCAAGACAAAAAAAAGACCTATTTCTCTCCAGCTATGAGATTATTTTCCTGAGTCCAGGCCCCAGGAAGATGCTTACGATTAATCACCATCCAATTCCCATCTATTCAGCTTTAACTTCACAATACTCATGTGCTTTAAGCCATTCTACTAGACATTGAATTACAGGCCAATAAAAGTAATAAGAGACATGGTCCCTGCCTTCAAGAGGCTTATTACCTGGGGACCTGATGGCCATATATTTCTTGGCCTGGTCACAATCAATATCTATTGAGCACCTGTAAGTGTTCATGCTCAGTAAGAAAAGAATGTACACGAAAGACAATGCTGGGCAGACCTGACTTCCAGGAATGGATTGTAGTCTATAGGCACAGAGATTAAAAAAGAGATGGATGTGTAAAAAGCAGCCATTTCTATAATGTGCTCATGAGAAGATTGTTCTTTGATTTGTGGCTATCGCCTCTGTGCAAAGCTCTGGTGCTGCTTGCAACTCAGAATTGACCTAAAGCCTTTATTTAACGAGTAGCTTCTTCTGGATTGCAGGATACTGGTCTGATCCTTGTGCGACTATTACTTCCCTGCCTAGCAATCAGACAGACCACACTACTTGAAGCACTTCTTTTGAAAATCCTGGGGATGTTTCTTTTAAACACCATACTTCACCTCGAAGCTGTTGGAGTTTTTCCTTTGTCCAGATTCACAGTTTCAGTAGGTCAGGGAGGGAAGGGTGCTGAGTGACTTTAGGGTTAGTGAGCATTAGTCCATGATTTTTGTCTGTTTTTACCTTCTCTTGAATTTTGGATGTCTGAGAACACAGAGACAGTTAAAGTTTCTTTATCTTTAGTGCATGATTTCTCTTTGGGAGAGATTTTAGAGTTCCTGGGGTTCAGAGAAAATGTTTAGTCCTCTGTCTTGTTGCTCATAGGACCCAGAAGTTCTCTGCTCCTCCAGGATCTGCAAATGGCCTTCCCTGATCCTCAAGACTGGAAACACTAGAAGTTCTATGTCCTCCTAATAAGCTCTCATAGCATTTTGTTTGTATGAAATTTAGTATCATAATTGATAGATATCAGTTTAATTAATTAACCTAGCATTTATCAAATACCAATTAAGCAAGATCCTATGAGCAGTACTGGAGATACAAAGACCAAGATGAAAAATAGCCCCTCCTCAAGGAGTTTTCATCCTACTAAAGAATAATAGATCACATTCATATAGTGCTTTATGTTTTACAAAATACTTTCCTTGAAAAAACTTTGTGAAGTAGGTAATATATCACTATTCTTTTAAATTTCTATTAATACATTTTTGCTATCACCTTTATTTTTTAATATATACCTTATCTACACCCCTACTCAGTGAGCCATTCCCTCAAAAGATAAATTTTTAGGGGAGGGAGAAAAATATAGCAAAATGGAATAACACATTTACTGAGTCTGCAAATACATACACTTTTCCGTACTCACAGTCTCCTACTTTTGCAAAGAAGAAAGGAAAGTCTGTATTCTCTGGGACCGTATTTGGCCATTATAATTGCAAAGCATTCATTTCTTCTTGTTGTTCTTTTCATTTTCATTCACAATTTTGTAGTCATATATATTATTTTCCTGTTTCTGCTTACTATATACTTCATCAGTTCATACAAGCCTTTACGCTTCTCTGAGTCTCTTTTTTTCCCTTTTTCTTTTCTTCCTTTCTTCCTTCCTCTCCCTCTGTCTGTTCCTTCCTTCTTTCTTTGTTCTTTTTTCTTTTCCTCCTCCTCTTTCTCCTCTTCTTCTCTCTGTCTCTCTTACGAGATTACAAGTTCATTTAGCTCATGATGATACCATATTTATTTTTTTTGTTGTTCTTTATTTCTATCACAGTACTTTTCCTATGGTAATCACTCAATAATGATTTCTAGTTGTGACTGACATGATCATATTACTTAAGTAGTGGTCTGAGGGATGGATTGGGAAGATAGACAAGAAGAAGGAATAGTAATTAGAATGCTATTATCAAATAGAGTAAAAAGTGCACAGCAGAAAACAAAAGAAAACCCACAAGGAAGCAAAGGAAAACTGGACAGCTTTGAAAACAATGTGTAGTATTTATTATATAGGCTTTCTTGAAATGAGAAATTTATTGTTTTGTATTGAATCCTCTCATGTTCTGCTGTGTACATGGCAATTTTTTTTCTTTTCTCATTTTCCATTAAGTTTAAAATGAATTTAAAAAAAATGCTATTATACTATCCTAGGCAATAAGAGGTAAGGGCTTAAACAAAAGAAGCTATGGTGGGATTTGGGAAGAGGGAATGGATATCAGAGACCGTGGAAGTGGAATTAATAGAAATTGCCAGTTGGTCACGTATATGAGGTTAGAGAGAAGGAAGATTCAAAGATGATTCCATAATCATGAAGTTGTATCATTTAGGAGTGTGGGACCAACAACAGAGACAGAGAAGTCAGAAGGGGAGGTAGTTTTTGGTTTTTGTTAGGACATTTTTGTTGAATTATGATAAGTTTGGTTTTGGACACAGTGACTATAATTTCATTGTCCAGCCTCCAAAAGGATATGTTAACCTTTTTTTGTTGTTGTTGCTGTTGCTGACACAACTATGTAGAGTCATTATATAAGTAGCAGAATTTGGTGACAGCCATCAGCAATGTCTGAGCTTTGGACAATCATTGGTAGAGCACAGTGTTGTACCAAGTACGCAAAGCAGGATGATCAATTGCCTATGCACAATTATGTCATACAATAATTCCAGGATGGTTTGCCTTATCATAACTGATTATGATCTCATTCTGCAAAATAGGGAAAGTTTGAAATTCTTTGGAAGTGTATTTTGATGTTACTTATTGGGTCTCATCAATTCCTCTCCCATCATGGTTTTTATAGAATGCATTGTATAGTAACCCGTAGCTTCTTTCAAGTGCTACCTGCTGCATGACACCTTTTCTGGTTCTCTCAATTACTAACACTATTTCCCTCTTGAAACTGCTGTGTAGTATGATCAGAGTGTGACATAGTAGATAGAAGAAAGTGGGTCTCAAACTTAGGAAGATGAAGCTGCAAGTATTGTCTCTGAAACATAACAGCTGTGTGACTCTGGTTAAATCATTTTATTTCTCAATGCCCACATAACTCTCTGAGACTACAAGTTGTAGAGAAGGTGGTAATCTGAGTTGATAAAGGAAATTACTCACTGTGCATTCCCAACACAAATGAAATCACAGGTCTGGTAAAAAAATTAAATTTTTGTTTCTCTGGTTATATATTATTTCTTTCTTGTAGAATATAAGCTTCTTGAGGACACAAACCTTTTTGGGTTTTTTGACTTTAGGTTCTAATGCCTAGCATAGTCCCCTACACATTGTAGATACTTAAATAAATGTCTCTTGCTACTGAATTCTTGAATCGATATCTTATTTACTGGTGGTGGGAAATAAATTAGATCGGGCAGAACTAATGCATGGTGCCTATTTCAAACTTCTGACATATGTGATTCTGGACAGTACTTTAGGGTGTTAGGGAATTTCCTGAGGGTAATCTAACTTGTATCAGCCAACATCTCTCACTTGCTGGTGTCAAATACTTTTGTGAATTAAACCAAAATAGGACAGTCATTTGAATGTTGTTCTTTGTGCATTTCCTGCATTTGGTATTCAGTAATGTGTGATGTACTGTATTATATTCTGAAGCCAAATTAGAAGCTGTGTAGTGTGTTATTGAAGATGAAATCTGAGAATCTATTCAATAAGGCTCTGGCCAGGAACTTGCTGTCAACAGAATGTATACAGATACATTGGTATTTTTACAATTAATATTTTTAATGGCCATGAGTAAGGGGTGTTATTGGCATCTGAAAAGTCTGCTCCATTTCTTCAGTTTTTCATAGGAAACATTTACGTAACCATCAAGTAACACATTCCCGCAGAGCGCTTACCTGGAATGCCATCAAGTACTGGGAATTTCCTGTTGTCTGTGGTTCTAATGCCTCTGGTAATTCCTCCAAACATTGGGGTGAACACCATGTTGTCATATGAATCCCAAAAAACCATGGAACCTCTGTCTGAAAAGTTAGAACTTTCCTTCATCTCCACAGATAACTAGAGATAAATGTTCCAATGGATCTGTGATACCATCCATATGCTATTGCCTTCAACAATGCAAATCATAATACATCTAAACCTGCCCATCCCATGTGACTCTTCCATGTCCCTCCACAAATTCACTACAAAGAATTCATGCAATGTAATGGGGACCTTCTTCAATTTCATTATAGAGACCTGGACAAAGCACACCATCATTTGGAATTCCTTCTTGATATATAGTAATCTCTTGTTTTTTTCTTTTTTTTTTTTGAGTCAGGTGACATAGTGGATAAAGTGTTAGACTCAAAGCCATGAACAGTTGAGTTCGGCTCCTGCCTCAGACACTCACTAGCTTTGTGACCCTAGGTAAGCATCACTCTCTGTTTCAGGGGTTTTTTTTTGTTGTTGTTCATTTGTAAAATAAGTGTGATAATGGTGACTACCTTACACCAAACTTGTGTTGCATTTTATAAACCTTAAAGCACTAAATAAATATGATGATGATTATTATTACTTTTATAATGTATGTTAGGCATAAATTTGTTGGCATCCTTCATACCCTTTCAAATTGTCTCCACTTGGGGCAGCTAGTTGGCGCAGTGGATAGAGCACCGGCCCTGGATTCAGGAGGACCTGAGTTCAAATCCGGCCTCAGACACATAACACTTATAGCTGTGTGACCCTGGGCAAGTCACTTAACCCCATTGCCTAACCAAAAACGTAAAAAAAACCCAAAAAAAACCCCCAAATTGTCTCCACTTATTAGAGTCCAAACCATTTTGGATCTATGTGACAACTATTGATGGACTATAACAATCTAAAGCTTCTCCTACCTCTCCCTACTTCATGAAGTATAACATATTGTTGTCATTGCCCCATCTGCTATCCCCTGCTTTTGCTCACATATCATATTTATTTCCTTGTTGAAAAATTTAAATGTAGAATGGAACAGCAAATATCAGGATTCCTGATGCAGCTCTCCAGTAGTCAAGGAAGAGTATCCCCTACTTTCCCAGAGAATTTCATAACATGAATGCCACAGATTTTTTTTGGGGGGGGAGGAGTTGAGGAATGATGATTTGATTAACCGGGAAGGCTCAGTATAATTATTTCATTTAAGGAATTTTGATGAAATGGATAGAAGAATGGGAAGAAGGAAATATTTCCTTGGCTTTGAAGTCTGATCTAAGACTCGGTTCCATGGTTTCCCCATCAAACAGAAGGATACATTCCCCTCCTCTTATCTCCAAAGAATGCGAAGAATTTGAATGTAAATGGTTTTATCTTAGTAGTGAAAAAAGAATAAATTGCTCACTTAATAAATTGCCACACCACTAGGGGACTATTCAGTAAATTACCTTTTTCCTTGCTCTAAACGATATTAAATAGTAAATGGGACTAACTGGAAGAGTTCATGCTTCTTTGATCTCTTGAACTGAAAAGGCATTGTAGTTTTCAGAGAATAAGGTAGCTTTATATCTACCCTTTTATCTGAGTCCCAGAAAACCCTTGCAGAAGGAAGTCAGTATTACTTTTCCCCACCTTACAATCATATAAGGATACTGGAATATTTTTTTTTTCATTGAGTAAGCTGTGACTAAAAATTCAAAAGGGAGGATTCATTTTGTTTGTATCTCTCCTTTATGCTCTGCAAAGTACTGTCATATACAGAGAACATTTCTCCAATGCCACCTGCTTAATTTCCCACTCAAACTGGGCTCGTATTTAACATATCATTTGGGCCTCCAAAATGTATGGCTTTGTTCACACAGCTGATGTGTCAAAGCGAAAATACGGGTTTTAGAAGAGATGACCTCACTTTGCAGCCAGGCCCAAGCTTCAATTTTTGGGCAGATGGAGAACAAATGTAGGATTAAAGTCTGTATAACTGGGTGGGTCTTTTCAAGAATCACTTTGAGTCTTGGCAAAACTATCCCTAGAAGTAGTAGAAAACCAGAGTCATCTCCAGGGGCATATAAAGCTTAGAGGAAATCATACAATGTGTTCCCCATCATGATGTCATGGAGAAAGTGCTAGATTTGGAATCAGAAGATCTGGGAACAAATCCCAAGTCTTCCACTAATCATTCATGTGACCTTGGATGTGTGATTATGCTGTTTACATAAATGTCTTCTCTAGCACCATTTAGAGGAGTCCTTCCCTTCTTCCCAAAGGCTACCTCTGTTAGTGACATAAGGACACATAGATCAGCTACCAGCAAGGTGGAGGTCAGTAAAATTAACCAGAGATACTCCTGAACTGATGTAGAGCTGGACCTTCACATGAGACTCTGTAATGTGAGAGGGGAAAGGATCATGACTGAGGCACAAAAATTAATCTATGCGCAGGGCAAAGTTGAATGGTCAGAAAGACCTAGGTTTATATCCTACAACTGACTACCTTTGTGCCTATAGGCAAGCCCTTTGACCCTTCTCAGTTTTAATTTCCTCATCTGTAAAATGGAGATTAAAATAATACCTGTAATACTTACAGGCAGCTGGAAGGCAAAGTGGGTAGAACGCCTGACCTGGAGTTAGGAAGACCTGAGTTCAAATCCAGCCTGAGACACTTACTAGTTGTACCACCCTGAGCAAGTCACTTAACTCTGTTTTCTTCAGTTTCCTCATCTGCAAAATGAGCTGGAAAAGGAAATGGTAAACCACTCCAGTATCTTTGCCTAGCAAACCCCAAATGGGGTCACAAAGAGTCAGACATGACTGAAACTACTGAATAACAACAATAAATACTTACCTCAAAAGATCGTTGTGATCATCGCATGAGAAAGCTTATTTTTCCAAAACTTAGAGTGCTTTAGAAATGTCATTTATAATTTTCATTGTGTGATTTTATCTATTTTTAGCTTCCTTATATTTGATGCCTTCTACTATCATTTTGAGATAAGAATTTCTTTTTTATATTTCAAGTCTTGAAGAACTAAAAGAAAATGAAGCAGGTAGTTAAATTTCAGTGAGAAACTAGTACGGAGAAAAAAATGAGAATCTTTAAAATTTCAAGCATTTCCTCTTGTTCCTCTTCCATTTTTAACTCATGATCCCTTCTCCTGCTCCCCTCCCCCCATGTCTTTTATGAAATCCCAAGATCAATTTCCATTTCCTTCTTCTTCCCAATTTTATTTTGCAGTTACAAAGCCCTCCTCAGATATTAAGGGGTTCCTTTTCAATAAGAAACATGATATTTGAAGTTGACAAAAACCATTATTTTATTTGTTCCATAACTTTCCAGCTTTCCCCCTCTAAGAATATATTTTTCATCTCAAAGTCATGGGAACTGGTGCCACTTTTTTCTTGGCCCTGATAACATGGGATTAAAATTGTTTCTCCAAATAGTCTTCTATTTTCCTCTCTTCTCCTAATTTATCACAACCACATATTCCACAAGAAGTTGGCAGGGGAAAAAAAAAAGATTTCCAGCTGATAGACAGCACCTCTACCTTGTGGAAGATTCATTGCCACACACATTTTGAATCTGCTGACAAGAAACTTGGAGCACAAGTAATCAGAGCCCTCACAAGATTGATTTTTGTCCCCTGATAGCATATGGCATGGGTGTGTGTGTGTGTGTGGCGGGGAGGGGTAAGATTTAATCTCTCAAACTAATCTTAGCTATTTAGAGGCCATTCTTGCCAGATTTAAAACAAAAAAAAAAATCACTACATACTGATCCCACCACCTTTTGCTAACATAATTAGCAAATCTTTATTAGTATTATATTTTGGTCCAATAGAATTCTCCTCTGAGATGGCTCCCATAGTGAGCACCATCATTTTAAAGGCTGCCAAAGTTTAAGCCAAATCATATTCCTTGCTCTCTTAAAAAAAAAAAAGTATTGCAAACCAAATGCAAATGGATTCCTGTCTAGGGTTTGTAAGAAATGCTTAAAGTCAACTTGTCACAAGGAAGAAATGGAATCTATTACCTGTACTGTTCCAGAAAAAAGATGTAGGAAAAAAAAGAGAGAAGAATCCTGAGATTTATCTGATGTTTGGATGATATATGGGTATATAAAATCTTAAGTAATACAGATAATGTCACACAATATTGCAACATATATTTTCAGTTGAACATTATAAGACAATAAGGCATAAATGGAAATTAAAGGGGAAAAATCTGAATGGTTGTCAGGGAACACTTTTTCATTCAGAGAATCATAAACATATGGAATGGTGTGTCAGGCAAAGTTTCTGAGATAAGAATATTGGAGTAATTACAAAATGGATTTATATTCTGTGGAATGAAGTGCAGATAATAGAAAAGAGCTTCAAGTCAAATGATTTTTAACCACCCCCCAAAAAAATCTCATGAAAATGCATTTCACAAGTTTTATCTAATATTATGAAGCATTAGGAAGAGAGAGACATTTAATGCTTTTTGTTAACTCTGTCTTTACCAAAATCAAGTAAAATAAAAAAACAGCTAGCAGCATGGACAGAAGGCATAGGAAAACCAACCTTGAAACAAAGGGAGACCTATTGAAAAGTCCTTTAAATGGAGTGGATGTATTTATTCAAGTCTGCAAACCTGATTGGTGGACTTATCCACTGAGATGCTAAGGAAATGTTCAAAGTCATTTGACCATATTTAAGAATTGAGAGAAGATGACTGGAGGTTGGAATTTTCAAAACATAAGTTTAACTCTCCTCCTAAGTAGACAAAATCCCATTAGAATCAACTCCAAGGGATGGTACAAATTATCTTATTATGGTGGAATTATATAGTGTGGAAAACATGACTTGGAATAAATAAGCTATTGGATGGAAACTGGAAATATATTTTTTGTTACTAAGAACTATTTTTAGTGGTGGTGATATTTGATCTATACATGGGAGATGTCAGAAGAAATTACAAAATTAATTTCTAAAAACTTCAAAAAGAACAGTCAGTATAGTTTAGTAAACAAAAATTAGTCTCAAATAAATTGAATCTTCTGTAACAGGGACAAACCTGAGAAAAGCAGAAAATGAGAGTTCGATTTTAGGTTTTTGTTTCTGTTTGTCTTTGTTCATTCATCAATGAACTTGCAGGAATATGAAATAAACAATTGGATGGAAGTTTGGGTCAGTGTCAACTGGGAAGGACACAGCAATAATGTTCAGAAGTTTACTGAGGACATGAATCGGATGGGTAAGGTCCCTTTCCTAACCCCTGGCAGGTCGTCTGGGGCCCAACAAAATTGGCGACTTCTCTTTAAGTCAATTGTTTGGAATGATAGAATGTAGAGCAGGCAGACTGAATATCCTGAGTTCTCGTGTTGTTAATTCAGTCACGTTCTCGTGACTCCATTTAGGTTTTCTTGACAAACATACTGGAGTGGTTTGCCATTTCCTTCTCCAGCTCATTTTACAGATGAGGAAACTGAGTTAAGTGACTTGCCCAAAGTCACATAAGTAATAAGTGTCTGAGGTCAGATTTGAACTTGGGAAGATTAGTCTTCCTGACTCCAAGTCTGACACTCTATTCACTGTGCCACCTAGCTGCCCAAACTCCATGACCCCAAGGACCATAGCTGTCTATAGCTGTCCATGGGGTTTTCTTGGCAAAGATACTGGAGTGGTTTGTCTTTTCCTTCTCAACAGGGTTAAGAGACTTGCCTAGAGTCATACACCTGTTGAGTACCTGAGCCTAGATTTGAAATTGCGAAGATGAGTCTTTCTGACTTCAGGACCAGCACTACATGCACTACACCACCTGGCTGCCCCACCAATAACTCGAAGCTATGGTAAAAACTTAAATTGGCCTTGTAATTGCCAATGTGGTCACAGCCACCAAATATTAATACCAGTACTTCTGTTGTGGTAGCAAAAAACTGATAGCAAAGCAGGTGCTCTTGGTTTAGGAAATGACTGAGTAAACTGTAGAACGTGTGCACAATGAAATACACTTGTGCTGTAAGGAATGACGAATGTAAGGAATTCAGAGGAACACAGGGAAGACTTGTATTAACTAATAGAGAGAGGAAAAAGTAGATCCAAGAGAAAAAAATATACAATTAAACACAGTAAACTAATTGATGATGTAGAAAGGGTAGACTATATGCCCTAAACACTGGGCAGAGTGGTGCTTCCTAAGAGGTGGCCTAGCCTCCCAAGTCAAGGGTTTTACAACTTTAAATTGTTGCTCTAATTGTAACAAGTTCCTGCTGGCCTACCTTGGCCCAGATTCCATTAGACTTAGTCTAGGGTTTTAAAATGTAAGAAAATCATTTGCGTACAGTATTTCATAAGCATCACAGATTTGGCTCATTAAGTTTGCTTACCCCTGGAGTTTACTCCAAGAAAAGCTCCAAATATAGCCTAACCATATAGCTTATTTCTTATGAAGACTCTTAGTAAAAGAGATATAGAACTTAAAGAGGTTTTTCGGCCCAGAGAGCTTGTCCAAGATCAGTCACATTTCGTACATGGCATTTGAACTCATCTTTTGATTCTAGGGTCAGTGTTCTTGATGTTGTACCATAACACATCTCTTCTTCATTTCACATGATATAAAAAAAAGCATGTTCATATTATAGTTTAATGTATGTAACCTAGCTCCCAATCTATTTGGGTGGGAGTTGGGTTACATTCAGGCTTCCCTGCTCATACTCCACTGTGGCAGTAGCTGGGGTAACATTTAGATTTGCCACATAAAAAAAAAATAGAACACAGCACACTATTAAGACTTGCTAAGCAGCCGCGTACTGTTCAGACAGAAGGGTGAGCTATCTTCCTGTCAGTTCTCGTGCTGACCATCATCCAGTTAAGAGCTAAGTTCATGTATTTGTTTCTCCCCAGGAAATAGATGCTCCCAAAAGTCACTGGCAAAAGAGTGCCTGTTCTTCCCCAATAACACAGTGAAGTGAGACTGCATCTTCCTCACCTCCAAGGCTCATTAAGTAATCCATCACAAGATTCATAGTCAGGAATCATTTTAGTCTTCTCCTTAGCAACTCCTACACTGTTAGACCATTTTGGATTCTGTATCATCCCTATTTCTTCTCTGGCTGTGCTCCAGACTCCCCAATACCCAACAAAAGCAGGGCATTCTCTATCAGTCAGTAGCTATTATTTGTCAGTCCCTGGGCTAAGGGCTGGAGATACCAAAAGAGTCAAAAGATAATCCCTGACCTCAAGGAGCTTATAATCTAACATATGTCAGACAATGTAACCTCCCTCCCTGAGCCCAGGGGTCTTTTTCTTATTGTATGCCACGTGATATTTAGTCTGTGCCACCTGGTGATCTGGTACGTCTCCTGTCCCACCAACCAGTGCAGTCTATTTTTTTTAAAAGAAGTCCTGCTCAGCATAAAAGTTCATAACTCCTTCCTTTATTCCTGGGTACGTCCTAGAAATACTCTGTGTCTACTTCTCAGAGTGTGCTGGTCCAGGGAGATACAGAAAAATCCAAAGGAAAGATGTGTCCATTAACTTGAGTGTTGAAAAATCCATGCTAAAATACAATTGAAGTCAGAGGAAATACAGTGATCAATGGTTGATTCAAATGAATGATGCTGAAATACATTTCTTTTTTCTCTCTTGAGAAGTAATGAAATTCACATGGAATATTATATATATATATTATATATATGTATACACATATATGCACACACACATATATGTATATACATATATATATATATATGTATAAAATCTCATAGGTATTGTTCACTGTAGTGGGTAGTTCTACTTACCTTTTTTTCTTTTTTGCTTCTATAAATGAATCCTGCATTGGGGCATGTGGGTGTATTGGAAAGATATTTTTGAGTGAAAATACACGAACATGTCAATAGATATCAATATATCAATAAAATATCAATAACATACCAATATATTTGTATCAACAAAGCATTTATTTTTAAAAATTAAATGCTAGTGAAATTAAAAGGTCGTGTGTCTTAACTACAGAAGTGAATGAATTACAAGGGACTAAAATGTCCAGAAGAGGGTAACTTTTCATTACACGTGAGGATCATTTCTAGGACCTGAACATGGTAAAGAGATGATTTGAAGGGAATATAACCTTAATAAAGTCATATACCACAATTTGTTCAGCCATCCCCCAATTGATGGGCATCCCCTTAATTTCCACATCTTTGCTACCACTAAAAGAACTGCTTTAAATATTTTTGTACATATATGCTCTTTGCCCTTTTCTTTGATCTCCTTGGGATACTGACCTAGTAATGGTACTGCTGGGTCAAAGAGTATACAGTTTTATAGTCCTTTGTGCATAGTTCCAAATTGTACTCCAGAATGATTGGACTAGTTCACAATTCCACCAACAGTGTCCAAAAGCTTTCTAATTTCATGTACTTAAATTATCTATTTTACTTTCTATGATCCTCTCTATGTCTTGTTTGTTCATGAACTCTTCTTACCCATAAATATGACAGGTACACTATTCTACATTCCCCTAATTTACCTATGATATCACCCTTCATGTCTAAAACATTTACCCATTTTGACCTTATCTTGGCATATGGTATGAGATGTTGGTCTATGCCTAGTTTCTTCCAAAGTCCTTTCTAGTTTTCCTTTCTAGCAATTTTTGTCAAATGGTGAGTTCTTACCCCAAAAGACTGAATCTTTGGATTTATCAAATACTGGATTACTATGGTCATTTACTACTACATGTTGTGTGCATAATCTATTCCACTGATGCCAAGTACTTTTTGAAAATATTATTTCATCCTCACAACAACCCTGAGAGATAGGTGCTATTATTATTTCTATTTTACAGTTGAAGAAACTGAGAGAGTAAGAGGTTAAGTGACTTGCCCAGTGTCACCCAGCTAGTAAATCTCTGAAGCTGTGTTTGAACTCAGGTCTTCCTGACTCCAAGCTTGATGCTCTATCCACTAGTACCACCAAACGTCTTTTCAATAGAGGTTGAATACCTAGTCCTAAATATAGATGCATAACTTTTAAAAATGGGTTTAAGCAATCATAAGAGGCATGTAGAGATAAGGAATAATTTTCTGACAATTTTTAAATACTGAAGGAATTTCTACATTGTTTATAAAGCTTTTAAACAACAGGATTAACTTTTATCTGTGTAGGATGAGATAAGTATGGTGAAAAACAGTATGGTACTAGATGGCCAATTAAGAGATTTATCTTTAAGAACCTACAATTTTACCTGTTGATGTATATGTATATGGTTACATAAGACTGTGTATCCTTTCTATTTAATGTGTCCACCTACATATAAATTCTCCTTTATAATAGTATATAACTTATTTTCCTCTGGTTCTTTAGTATTAATGGAGAGAAATGATTTTTTAAAAAGAGCTTAGATTTTAAGGATGTCCAAAAACTAAATATTTTAAAAAATGATAAGGATGTAATTTTACAATTTGACTAGAAAAGTAAAGATAGGATTTTTGGAAGAAAAAAAAAAACAACCAACCTTCTAAGACAATCCTGATGTCTTACTTGATTTACATTTTGTAAGAAAAAGAGATACATTTTACTAGAAAGTTTATAGTCAAAAATCTCAATAACAACCAAGATCTCAGAGTCTGTATTTCTTCATAAACTCTCAATATATATACACATTATGCTGTCAAAAACAATAGAATCAGCTATGTTTAAGTTTATGGCTCTGGGGAAGCATGATGTGGTTGGGCATTTACAAAGCTCTTGTAAGCAAACAGAACTGGACCTGAAGTCATAAGAAATAGGTTCAAATCCTGATTCTGACACTCATTAATGTTATGGCTTTGGCCAAATCAGAAACTCTATACATGAGTTGTTCCATCTATAAAATGGAAATGATAGTACTAACACTCATAACCAACAGATTTGTTCGGAAGAAAATTCTTTATAAACTTTGAAGCACTCTACAAATGTTAAATATCATTACAACACCAATCCATAAATCAGATATATTATATTTTTTCTAATCTGTTGCTTTGTCGCTCTAATATTACATAATATGATAGTCATATTAATTTATCCATCTATCTATTAAAACAAGATGTTAAATAAAGTTTTAATGATAGTAGGAATATTTAAGTAAAGAGATCAACAGGTTCTCTCACATGATGCAATTAAAGTCATAGATAGAGCTGTCTTCTCTAACACCTGTAATGTTTCTTCTAGTTATCAACTAACATTTATTCTGCACCTATCATGTTTTTGATCTGTGTTTTATAATTTCAGTGCTATAGTGCCATTTCTTTGATACCTTGATGATTCTGTAACCTTATTGGTATGGACACTCTCCACTGGTGTGGACACTCTCCCTCTACCAGTACAGCTCCCATTCCAGTCCTACTTTCTCACACTGTAGGATTCTTGTCCATATATTTCCATAAATTCTCTATGTAGAAACTATCCAACATGGTAGATATCTCTGCTGACCAGCATAAAAATAACTGGGAAGAAGAGGCAATATGACCTAACAGATTTGAAGCCAGTTTCAAATGTTGACTCTTACTCCCTGTGTGTCCCTAGGCAAATCACTTACCTACTACCTAAGGGCCAAGAACTACTGATCTGATGCATTTATTTGGCTACTTCCTGCCTATTTTATGAATTAATTGTTTATTTATGCTTTTTTTTCTTGAAAAATATATTATATGGGGGGCAGAGCCAAGATGGCGGAGTAAAAGCAGTGACTTGCTTGAGCTCTCCCCCAAACCACTCCAAATACCTATAAAAGTGGCTCTAAACAAATTTTAAAGCAGCAGAACCCACAAAAAGACAGAGTGAAACAAATTTCCAGCCCAAGACAACCTAGATGGTTGATCAGAAAGGTATATTGTGCCTGGCAGGGAAAGGAACGCAGTTTGGTATGGGCGTGCAGGCCACAGCAAACCTGGAACAGGCCTCAGAGGACTGAATCACAGGCAACTGTGGAGGTTTCCAGACTTCTCAACCCATGAACATGAAAGAGAATTTAGAAGGTCAGTGGGAAAAGTCTGTTTCTTCAGTGAGAGAGAAGCGCAGGGTCCCATCCCCATTCCCCGAGCTCAGCCCCAGGGTGGAGGCTGCCTCCTGAGCTTCTGGCCCACAGATTGAGGGGAAATCCAGTGGCTGGTCAGAGGGGGATTGCAGGGATCTCTCTGCTGGTGCAGGATTCTCTTGCTTTGCTTGTGCTGGGATCTGGTTCACAGTTCTGTGTGGTGGTCCTGGGGCAGGGAGGAGTGCTGGCATGGTGGACCTTGTAGTGGCTGTGGAGAGGAAATCCTCACAGTTCCCAGACAGAAAAGAGTGCTTGTGGTGGTTGCTTATAGACCAGAGCATAGGCCAGGAAAGGAGTAAATACCTCGTCCTTGATCATAGCACTTTGGAAGAACTAAAAATTTACAGGTCCCTAGAGGTATCTCTGAAAACAGCTGCACAAAACCCTTGAAACTTGGGACAGTACATTCTCCACACTGGAAACAAACCCCTACCTTAACAAAGGGTTTGTAACTCAAGTAATTGACCAGGATCATGAGCAAGCAATGCAAAAAGAGTCAGACTATATTGTCTTACTTTGGTGGCAAAGAAGATCAAAACACAACCAGAAGAAGCCAATGAAACCAAAGCTCCTACATCCAAAGCCTCCAAAAAAAGACATAAATTGCATGGAGGAGCACAAAAAGGATTTTAAGAAGCAAGTAAGAGAAGTAGAGGAAAAACTGAGAGTGATGCTAAAGGAGACCCAAAAAAATAGTGAAGAAAATAACACCTTAAAATATAGCCTAACCCATAATGGCAAAAGAGGTCCAAAAAGCCAATGAGGAGAAGAATACCCTGAAAAGCAAAATTGGCCAAATGGAAAAGGAAGTCCAAAAGATTACTGAAGAAAATACTTCCTTAAAAATTAGAATAGAGCAACTGGAAGTGAGTGACTTTATGAGAAATCAAGACACTGTAAAACAAATCCAAAAGAATGAAAAATTAGAAAACAATGTGAAATATCTCATTGGAAAAACAACTGACCTAGAAAATAGATCCAGGAGAGAGAACTTAAAAATTATTGGACTATGTGAAAGCCATGATCAAAAAAAGAGCCTAGACCTCATCCTTCAAGAAATTATCATGGAAAACTGCCCTGATATTTTGGAACCAGAGAGCAAAATAGGAATAAAAATAATCCATTGATCACCTCCTGAAAGACATCCCCAAAGAAAAACTCCTAGGAATGTTGTGGCCAAATTCCAGAATTCCCAGGTCAAGGAGAAAATATTGCAGGCAGCCAGAAAGAAACAATTCAAGTATTGTGGAAACACAATCAAGATAACACAAGATTTAGCAGCTTCTACATTAAGGGACCAGAGGGCATAGAATATGATATTCCAGAGGGCAAAGGAGATGGGACTACAACCAAGAATCACCTTATACTCAGCAAAACTGAGTATAATCCTTCAGGGTAAAAAATGTTCATTCAATGAAATAGGGGAACTTTAAGCATTCCTGAGGAAAAGACCAGAGCTGAATAGAAAATTTGACTTTCAAATACAAGACTCAAGTGAAACATGAAAGAGGTAAACAGGAAAGAGAAATCATAAGAGACTTATTAAGGTTGAACTGTTTACATTCCTGCAGGGAAAGATGATATTTATAATTCATAAGTCCTTTGTCAGTATTAGGATAGTGGGAGGGAAATATATATATATATATATATATATATATATATATATATACATGTATAGATACAGGGCACAGGATGAGTTGAAGATGAAGGGGTGATATCTGGAAAATAAAATTAAGGGGTGAGAGAGGATTATACTGGGAGAAGGAGAAAGGGAGAAGTAGAATGGGGTAAATTATCTCACATGAAACAGACCAAAAAAGGCTTTTACAATGGAGGGGAAATGGGGGAAGATGAGAGGGAATGAGTGAATCTTATTCTCATAGGAGTTGGCTTCAGGAGGGAATAACATACACAATGGGGTATGGAAATATATCTTACCCTACTTACACATGTACATTTGTTTCCTGTTTCATCACCAGTCTTCTGGAATCATGGATGATCATTTTATTGGTCATAGTTCTCATGACTTTTAAAGTTGTTTGTCTTATGAGAATGTTGTTTTTGTATAAACTCTTCTGGATCTTCTCATTTCATTTTTCATCAGGTTATTCAAAAAAGTCTTCAAAATTGTTCTTTTTTTGCATTATTTATGTTCTAATGCAATTTGTTCTTTCATTTCTGTTCCTTACACTTTGCATTGGTTCATACAATTCTTTCAAGTCCCCTTGGAATCTCTTTCCTTATTTCTTATAACACAATCAGATTCCATTACATCCATGTACAATCATTTAGTCAGTCATTCTTCAGTTCATGGGCATCCTTCTTATTTTCAGGCTTTTTGTCTGTCTGTTTTTGCAATGCCACTCACATGACGTAGCCAAAGTTTTCGTGATACCTGTTGTCTTCAGTCCAGAAGAAAACTCAATAAAACTAAGTCGTACTGAGGCATCAGGAACTCTTAAATCCACTAAGTAACCTTTTTTTCAAGAATGCTTAATCTGGAACAGGACTAATGGGAGAGGTCAGTACTTAACACAAAGGAATAAGTCACAATGAAGTCATATCTACATGCCTTTAACTTACCACAGCAGTTACCACCTATGTGACTGTTGGACAAGTGACTTAAATTCTTCAGACCTCAGTCTCATCATCTCCAAAATAAGGAGGTGACATCTACTTAGAAAAGAGAAAGAATGTTATGTTCTAAAGAGTCTCTTACTTGCTGTTTAGCTCAAAGAACTTATGACCATGGATGAGGAAAAGATGGGAGATGGGAGATGGGACTCTGCTATTCTCTTAGTTGGCCTCACTTCCCATGAGCCTCTCAGGTTGTGAACATCTCATATGCCTTGTATGATTTTTGAATCTCCTCATCATCGCTACTTCACATTTGGCTTAATTTACTAGAGCTAATGGGAAGGAAAGTCTTAGTTGACTTCTCAAGCATTCCTAGGATGCCTTTGCTGTGCCCCCTTTGGGGTTTTGTGTGTAGTCCAGTCCTCCCCAGTGAGAAGGCAGGGAGAAGACACAGCTATGTAGTAGATATAATCACCCTGGGAAACCACACCAGTATGAAACTCTTTTCAGAATACTCTCCCTTAAACTCCCCCAACAATTATCAATCTTCCTGCTTGATAGGACTTTATCTGTGTTTGTTTGTTTCCTCCTATTTTATAGAAATCTAGGTTCCTGCCTTTCTCATGAACCAAAAGTTTTGAAAAATAAAATTTAAATCTATTTGTTTCTGTAGCAACTATAGAAGATCTTACTGTCCCTGTTGTAGACCACCATTCTTTCCCCCCAATTTTTTTTAACATTTTTATTTAAAGTTTTGAATTCTAAATTCTATCCCTCCTTCCCTTCCTCCCCTTCCCCCTCCCTGAGATGGTAAGCAATTAGATATAGGTTATACATGTGCAATTATGTAAAACATTTCCATGTTAATCATTTTTTATGAGGAGAATCAAATAAAAGAAAAGATGAAAGTGAAAAAAATATATAGACAGGGAAAAGAGCACCGATAAGGCATTTTAAAATATGTAGAGGAAGAGAGAGAAGCTGAAGAGGGGAACACAAATAGAATAATATGTTATAACTTGTAATTAATATACATTGCTTTCTTTTTTTTAAATCATTGTATGTGGGAGAAGTTCTTTGTTTTCTGTAGTTGTCTTCAATTTCCCCCCTTCAAGTCTTGGAATGTTCATGGTTATTGAATTCAAAATAAAAGGAAAAATGTGGTTGTTGAATTCAAAATAAAAGGGAAATATTTTTAAATTAAAAAAATATTATTGTATAGTGCAAAGAGGAATAAACCAGGAGTCAGAATACCTGTGTTCAATTTCTAGCTCTGCTACTTATTATCTTTGTCCCCTTGAAGAAGTAATTTAACCTCTCTTGCCCTCTATTTCCTCAAGAGCAAAATGAAGGGTTTGGCCTAGATCAGGATCTCTCAAAGTGTGGTCTGAGGACCTCTGGGGGTTCCTAAGATCCTTTCAGGTGGTCCTCAAATTCAAAGCTATTCTCTTAACAATTCTAAGACATTGTTTTCCTATTAAAATATTCCTCCCTCTTCCAACTGCATATCTGTATTAAGCTGGATTTTCTCCATATTCTTCTTACAAAACAACATATCAGAAGGGATTAAATATAGAAGCAAATATGAGAATCCAGCTGTCTTTGATTAAGTCAGACATTAAGAATATTTGGGGAATATATATATATATATATATATACACATATGTATATATCCACTCTTTTCACTTATTTTGAAAATAGTTATTTACATAAAATACGCCATTCATAGTAACATGTAGTAAGTTTATTATTATTTTTAAATTAATTAATATTTTAAAACTATCAGTCTTAATTTCTTATATGGTAAATATTAGTAGATATAACCTACATAAGGAAAAGTTTTTTGTGGTTCTTAATTTTTTTAAATTCTACAATAAATTTATTTATTTTTAGTTTTCAACATTTACTTCCACAAGATTTTGAGTTCCAAATTTTCACCCCATCTCACCCCTACCCCCACCCCAAGATGGCATGCATTCTGAATACCCCTTCCCCTAGTCTGCCTTCCCTTCTATCTCTCCCCCGCTTCTCTTATCCCCTTCCCCTTCTATTTTCCTGTAGGGCAAGATATATTTCTGTACCCCATTTCCTGTATTTCTTATTTCCCAGTTGCATGTGAAAACATTTTTTTTTAAAATGTGTTTTTAAAACTTTGGGTTCCAAATTTTCTCCCTTCCTCCCTCTCTACCCACCTTCACTGAAAAGGCAAGCAACTCAATATAGGTTATACATGTGCAGGTATGCAAAACACTTCCATAGCAGACATGCTGTGAAAAACTAACTCTATTTCCCTTAATCCTATCCTGCCCCCATTTATTCTATTCTTTCTTTTCACCCTGTCCCTCATCAGAAGTATTTGTTTCTGATTATCCCCTTTCCCAATCTTCTCTCCTCTCTATCATCCCCCTACTCTCTTGTCCCCTTCCCCCCATATTTTCCTGTAGGGTAAGACAGATTTCCATACCCAATTGAGTGTGTATGTCATTCCCTCCTTAAGTCAAATCCTATGAGAATAAGATTCACTCATTCCCTCTCATCTCCCCCTGTTTCTCCTCTACTGTAAGAGCCTTTTCTTGTCTGTTTCATGTGAGATAATTTACCCCATCCTATCTCTCCCTTTCTCCTTCTCCTAGTATAATCCTCTCTCACCCCTTAATTTTATTCTCCAGATCAACTCACCCTGTGACCTCCATCCATTTATCTATCTATCTATCTATCTATCTATCTATCTGCATACATATAATTTTTTCCCTCCAAGTACCCAAATACTGACAAAGGTCTCATGAATTACAAATATCATCTTTCCATGCAGGAATGTAAACAGTTCAACCTTAATAAGTCTCTTATGATTTCTCTTTCCTGTTTACTTCTTCATGTTCCACTTGAGTCTTGTATTCGAAAGTCAAATTTTCTATTTAGCTCTGGTCTTTCCATCAAGAATGTTTGAAAGTCCTCTATTGCACTGAATGACCATTTTTTCCCCCTGAAGGATTATACTCAGTTTTGCTGGGTAGGTGATTCTTGGTTGTAGCACTGTCTCCTTTGCCCTCCAGAAAATTATATTCCATGCCTTGCAGTCCCTTAATGCAGAAACTGCTAAATCTTGTGTTATCCTGATTGTGTTTCCATAATACTTGAATTGTTTCTTTCTGGCCGCTTGTAATATTTTCTCCTTGACCTGGGAACTCTGGAATTTGGATACAATATTCCTAGGAGTTTTCCTTTGGGGATCTCTTTCAGGAGGAAATTGGTGGATTCTTTCAATTTCTATTTTGCCCTCTGGTTCTAAAATATCAGGGCAGTTTTCCTTGATAATTTCTTGAAAGATGATGTCTAGGCTCTTTTTTTGACCATGGCTTTCAGATAGTCCAATAATTTTTAAATTCTCTCTCCTGGATCTATTTTCCAGGTCAGTTGTTTTTCCAATGAGATATTTCACATTGTTTTCTAATTTTTCATTCTTTTGGATTTGTTTTACAGTGTCTTGATTTCTCATAAAGTCACTCACTTCCAGTTGCTCTATTCTAATTTTTAAGGAAGTATTTTCTTCAGTAATCTTTTGGACTTCCTTTTCCATTTGTCCAATTTTGCTTTTTAGGGCATTCTTCTCCTCATTGGCTTTTTGGACCACTTTTGCCATTTGGGTTAGGCTATTTTTTTTTAAGGCAATTGGGGTTAAGTGACTTGCCCAGGGTCACACAGCTAGTAAGTGTCAAGTGTTTGGCCTGAGGCCGGATTTGAACTCAGGTCCTCCTGACTTCGGGGCCAGTGCTCTATCCACTGGGCCACCTCGTAGGCTATTTTTTAAGGTGTTATTTTCTTCAGTATTTTTTGGGTCTCCTTTAGCAAGCTATTGACTTGTTTTTCATGATTTTTCTTGCATTACTCTCAGTTTTTCCTCTGCTTCTCTTATTTGCTTCTCAAAATCCCTTTTGAGCTCTTCCATGGCCTGGGACTGATTCATATTTTTCTCGGAGGCTTTGGATGTAGAAGCTTTGGCTTTGTTGTCTTCTTCTGGTTGTATGTTTAGATCTTCTTTGTCACCAAAGTAAGATAATATAATCTGACTCTTTTTGCGCTGCTTACTCATGATCCCGGCCAATTAATTGAGTTTTAAACTCTTTGTTAAGGTAAGAGCCTGCTTCCAATGTGGAGAACGTACTGTCCCACACTTCGGGGGTTTATACAGCTATTTTCAGAGACCCTTCTAGGGGTCTGTAAATTTTCAGTTCTTCCAAGGTGGTATGATAAGGGGCGAGGTGTTTCCTCTCCACTGCCACAACAAGCTCCATCATGCCAGTGCTCCTCCTTGCCCCAGGACTGTCCCTCAGAACTGTGACCCAGATCCAAGCATAGGCAAAGCAAGAGATTCCTGCCTCAGCATTGTCAAAGAGATCCCCACAATCCCCTATGATCAGCCACTGATTCCCTCTCAGTCTGTGGGCCAGAAGCTCAGGAGACAGTTGCTGCCCTGGGGGCAGCTGAAACCTGGCTTTGACCTCTCATGGAGGTCACAGACTTTTCCCACTGACCTTCTAAGTTGTCTTAGGCTTTCATGGGTTGAGAAGTCTGGAAACCACCACAGCTGCCTGTAATTCAGTCCTCTGAGGCCTGCTCCAGGGTCTCTGCGGTCTGCGCGCCCACACAGCACTGTGCTCCTCTCCCCGCCCAGTGCGATATACCTTTCCAATCAACCATCTAGGTTGTCTTGGGCTGGAAATTTGTTTCCTTCTGTCTTTTTGTGGGTGCTGCTTTAGAATTTTTTTAGAGCCATTTTTTACAGATATTTGGAGGGGTTTGGGGAGAGTTCAAGCAAGTCACTGTTTTCACTCCACCATCTTGGCTCCACAGATCATTCTTAATATTTTTTTAAAAATGTAAAGGGATCCTGAGACCAAAAAATTTGAGAATCACTTGCCTAGAAATCCCTAAGATTCCTTCAAATTCTAAATTCTGCAAAATGTTTTAATTAGTCCCTTTAAAGTATACTGTTGAGAGTCCAATAATTGAGTCTTTTATTTGAATCTACTCTTCCCAGACCAACTTGGTCTCTTTTCCCTACTCCTAAAAGAACAAACCATTTCTTTAGCTCTATGACTATATAAGTTTTTTATTTTTTGGGGGAGAGTGATGGTGCTTGAGTGGGGATAATGAAAGCTGTGATGATTCTGTTCCTTTTTCTCTTCAAGAAGGACTAAAAGAAGAGGGTTGGTTTTTTTTTTGACAAAAAGAGAATCAAAGTTGAAGTATTTCTTAACCATTATGCCAATTTTAAAACAAAACAAAACAAAACAACTCCTTTCTCAGAGATCTAGGTTTTATTCCACAACAAAGTCACTGGAAAGCAAGAATTAGGATCTATATTTGTTTGTGATCTCATTGAATTCATAAATGTCATTACCAGATATATATAGGGGAGTATACAAAAATCTGGAAACTATCTAGAAAAAAAAAACCTGGTGGATAAAGGTTGAGTTTGGAAGATCAGACCATGTTTTAGGCATAGAGGAGAGAGTGATCATCTTCATATCGTAATTTGAAGCAAACTGGAAAAGCCTTTCTTCCAAATCATTTGCCTACTGGCAAGTGGCTGATGCCAAAAGTCTCTCATTAAAGATCCTTTCCGTTGGGTTCTTAAGCAGTTGTCCTCATCTCCAAAACTCATAGAAGGAATAACATAGGAAATCTGACCATTAAGGAATATCTGATCAAGGAAATACATGATAAATCAATTTTACTAGTGGAGAGGTTGGAAAGAGAAACTCATAGGGGATTTAACCAAAGAAAGTTATTCTGGAGTATAAAGTCACAATAAGGCCCCAACTTACCAGCGGATAGTATCAGAGTTATTAGAGCTTGAGTATATGCTAAGGATTTAGCAAGGGCTGAAGGCAAAAGATAGAGGAGAAAGGGAAGGAGTGGTGAGGCTGCAGAAAATGCAACATGGGGTGGATGCAAACTTCTACTTCACAGCTATGCCTCTATTTACATTTGAGTGCATTTGTGTGAGAGATCATTGTGTGGCATAAGGACATATACAAAAATGAATATAGATGATAGAATCGGTTTGTATGGACTCCAGGTTTGTAATTCTGATCATTTAATTGACTTCAATTATTTCCTGTTTTGAAAGCTGCACATTTTGGAGAGACTTATGCAATTGACATGACCTGAAGTTGCAAATTAAACATTGTTAGTGTTATACAAATTGCATCATAGTATCTAAGAAAGAGAATATTTTGGTATTCTCTTTCACATGGCTACTGTAGAAGACTACCAGTTGATTTTTTAATACTTGATACAATATATTTTACAGCTAGAACAGGAGTATTTAACATATTATCACAAAATAAACCTATTATTTTCTTAAATCAAAATTTGTCCATGGCAAGTGTGTAACTTCTTAATTCATATTTAAAACATCAATCCTTTAAAGGAAATTGAGAATTGCTTCTGTAGACAGGTAAAATTATTAATAAGCAAAACCATACTTTCTTCTGTTTAATGGTAGGACTGGTATCTTTTAAACTGAGAAGCATGTAAATATTATTTTGTATTTTTTATTCATAGCTATATTTTTTCATAAATATAATCACTTTATCTTTAAGGATAAAAGCACAAACTGAAGATTGCCAAACTGCTTTCTAGGTTTCCCAGTAATTTTTGTCAAATAGCAAATTCTTACCTCCAAAACTTGGATTCTTTTGGTTTTTCAAACACTATATTACTATAGTCACTTACTACTGTACATTGTGCACCTTAACTATTCCACTGATCCACCACTCTATTTCTTAGCCAGTACCAGATCATTTTGATGATGACCACTGTGTAATATAATTTGAAATCTGGTACTGCTAGGTCACCTTCCTCCATTTTTTTTGTTGGTCCCCTTGATATTCTTGTTCTTTTGGTCTTCCAGATGAATTTTGTTATTATTCAGGAAATTTTTTAAAGTATAAAATGATTTTTTTTATCTTTATTAATTACATAAAATTGCAATGTGTCTAAACTTTGTAGGGAATCACAATAATAAGTTATTTTTTTAATTTTTAATTTTAAATTATGAACTTGACCCACATCAACAAACATGAACATTCCCTATACAATGAAGAACAGAACAGAACAGCAAATACATTTTAAGTTAACACGATGGTTCCAGCACTACCTTACTATTCTCTGTCCTGTTCTGAACTCCCTTCTGCTCTCTTTTCTGCATTTAATTTATTGATGTGCTTTTCATCTTTTACAAAAACAAAAACTTTCGTTACCCTACATTCTTCCTCTTATCCTCCCCCTCCCCACCAAATATTTCCTTTTTAATAAATAAGAATAGTTATTTAGTGGAGAAAAAATAAAATACACACATTGGCTATGTCTAACACTTTCTGTCTCTTGTACTTCTAGTACATCATCTTTCTGCCAAGAGCTGAAAAAGCATGTTTCATCATCAGTCTTCTAGAGCCAAAGCTCTGGTCATTGCATTGATGATAGATCTTCATTATTTTACATTTGTTTTGCTTTATAGTGTTGTGATTTTTGTATGCATTCTAGTGATTGGTTAAATTATTCTCATGATTCTACTAATTTTGCATCAGTACAAGGGTCTACATTTTAAACTAGGGCTTATAGACCAGTATTTCATTTTGGCATTTATTGAGCTCTGTCAGGGAAGAGTCCAATACAATTCTCTCACATTATATAATTTTCATTTAAAATCTATTAATTGTATGAACAATTTCTCCTGATTTGATACTGTTATCAATAGGTTTTCAGTGACAGAATTTCCTTAATATTAGTTTCAACAACATATTATATACATATGTACATATATATATGTATGCATATATGCGTGAGAGAGAAGAGTGTTTCTAATCAAAGGAGAATTTGAACAATATTTGTGCTTTATCCATTTGAATGCAAGGGAATGGGAATAGGGAATGGATCTATGATTTCATTGGTAATGTGAATTATAACATAAAGAAACTCTCTCTACCAGAGTAGGTCTACATTATTTCTGCAATTTATAGTCTTAGAGAATTGCATAAGGCACTGAGGGATTAAATGATTTTCTCAGGGCTAAAAAGTCATTATTTTAGTGGTAGGAATTGAATTTACATCTTCCTGACTCTGAGGGTAGCTCTGCTGCCCCTCATTGTACAAATGAGGAAACTGAGGCTCAACAAGGTTAATTAAACTTGTCCAAGGTCATGCAGGTAGTGTGCTTCAAAGGTGTGATTTGAGGTTATTTGTTTCCAAAGTCAATTATTTTCCATTGTATTATTGCTTTCCCATCATTATATGTGAAATAGGAACATTTGAGCTTTTCATTAATTGATCACAAAGATCTTCAGACATAGGGACAATTCTGTTTTCACTCTATTATATGCAAGTGGAAATGCAACCATTAAAAGCCAGTTTTTTCATATGATTCACTAGGAATAACATTGACCTGACAATCAATAGCTACATTTTTAACCAAATATTTCTTTTGTAGAATAAACTTTTTTTTACTTAGTAATTCTGTAAGCAATCTTATCAGTAAGAAATCTTTCTGATAACAATAAACTTTGGGATGGGGGAGGAGAAGAGTGTTTTTGCTTATTAAAAGCATCTAATTTTTTCCGAAAAAAAGTTCTCTTGTCTTTCCCACATATGCATGTGCACATTCAAGATGACATTTCAATTTGTTGTTTCATATTATTTGCAGATAAGGTATTTGAATAAAGCAAATTCTATTTTTAAAAATTTCTTTGTTTCTATCAATAATAGCATTTGTGAATCTCAATGATAAAGATAGTGGATCATATTTACTGGATTTGGGCTTGTTACTTTGTTTTTTTTTAATCTTCATTACTTAAACAGTCTCTATTTTCTTTTTTTAACTACTTTCATTTGCTCCAGTTGATTTTCATTTTGAATTGGCTATGATTTATTCATAACAAAGAGGTTTTTTTTTATAATTTAGAAGATTCCCTAAGAAATGCTAAGGTGCCTTATATTAACTCCAGCATAAGATGTAGGAGTCTGGGAGAGTGGAAAGAATGCTTAATTTGGAATCAGAGAACCTGCTTTCAATTCCTGACTTTAACAAATGTTCTTTCACTTAAAAATTAGACAATAAAATTACAAATAATTAAATTTAATAGTTGAAAATTTCAAATATTATGTATAAACCGTCTCAGGTTATTTCATATTTTTAAGACTTTTAGGTTTGGGATAAATAAGCATATTATATAATACTTATTCAAGTGAATTATATTTAGAAATAAAACCATAATATAAGCTTTAGCTTCCACATGAAGATTGTTTAACTTTGAGTTTGTACATTTCACTTTTTTATGTAACAAGCAATGTGACAACACAACTATTCTTACTGACAGTCATGGTGGCAAATTGTGTCTGAGTCAAGACTGAACACTAACTGGTTCAAAATTGACCTTCTTTGCACATACCATATTAAATAATTGCTTCACTATATTCAATGTTAGTTGGAGAGAATTTCATGTGTTAGTTTCACTTTTGTTGTCTTAGATTTGAACTTTGCTGTCATCCCCAAAATGGATGAATTTATACAAGAGTTGTATTAAAATATTCTGTAATTTTGGTTAATTGTTTCTTATTCCTCCCATCCTAGAAATGTCTTTTGTCCCCCTCTTAACATTCATTCTCTTCATCACAATTTCTCAAAACTATATTGAACAAATTTAGTAAAAAGAAATATTTAAGTTGTGTCTATTACAGACCTCAATGATTTGGTTTATCCTGTAGCTACGTATGGCAGAAAATTAATCATGGTATTATATAGCTTTATCCTTTGTGATATAGAGTGACATTACCTAAATTAAACTAGCTGAACAAAACTTCTGGTTGACTTTATCTACCATTCAAAGGTTTCACCACTAGAAAACAAACTATAGTATTTGAAAAGGAAAGAAAAGGAGATAATGACAATTTTTGCCCTATACTAAGATAAACTGAAAGTTATAGGCTATCCCCAATATGCTATGAATAAATAAATAGCCTTTCTGTAACCTAAATAATTCCCCAAGGAATTCTTTTTTTTTTTTTGGCGGTTGGGGTTGAGTGACTTGCCCAGGGTCACACAGCTAGTGTCAACTGTTTGGCCTGATGCCAGATTTGAACTCAGGTCCTCCTGACTTCAGGGCTGGTGCTCTATCCACTGTGCTACCTAGCTGCCCCTTCTCCAAGGAATTCCAAGGTGCTTTATGTAAACTCCATCTGAGATGTAGGAACAGAGAATAGTGGAAATACTGCTGGATTTGGAATCAGAGAACCTGGTTTTAATTCTTGACTTTACGAAATAGGAGTTATGTGAAAAGTCACTTGACCTTTACTGCTTTATTTCTCCATCTGTAAAACAGAGGAGTTAGATTAGAAGATCTCTAAGTTCTTTTCAGCTAAGTTCTATATTTGTTATCTAACTATTCAGTGGTAAAATACTTGAATAATAGAGAAAGCTAATCAAAGGTCAAAAAAAAACTGAGTATATATAAGCTTTTTAATGAAAATGTTTTAAAAAACTTTGCTTAAGGTTGCTTATACTAGTGGTTTGTTACAGAATTAACTTGAGGTACCACTAGTAAAAATTTCAGTGGACATAATAAAGGAAAGAATTGGGCTTGTACATTCAACTTCCTCTAAGTCTTCTAGAATTGGAATGGACTGGAAGAAACCATTTATTGTCAATGATTCTATGCTCTAGCTAAAAGAAGAAATTCAGGGGCAGCTACATGGTACAGTTTATAGAGTTCTAGCCTTGGAGTCAGGAGGACCCTGAGTTCAAATCTGGCCTCAGACACTTGACACTTTGTAGTTGTGTGACCCTGGGCAAGTCACTTAACCCCAATTGCCTCACCAAAAAAAAGCAAAAAAAAAAAATAGAAGAAGAAGAAGAAGAAATTCAGTCTCCGAGGATGCAAATCTTCTAAACCAATTAAAACAGTTGCTATTGGCAAAGTAAACATCTCTCTCTAGGTGATTCCATTATCAAAGCAAGAAAAGTAGAAATTGCTTGTGGAACCATGAAAAGATTATTTGCAAGCAAAAGGGAAAAATAAAACATATCAATTGCCAAAATATGAATACCTGATCAAGCCTTATTTATAGTATACCATCTAAAATGAAATAGATGCCCCATAGGCAGAAATGTTAGTACATAAAGTTCCTGGAGTCAATGATATAGCAACAACTCCTCTGTGTCAATGAAGTCTTAGAAAAGTTGATTAGTAGGAAAATAAAGAGGAGATGAAGATCAAATTGCAGCCAGTCAGTTTGGTATCTGAAGGGAGGGGAAGGGGAAAACATTATCAGGAAGTGAATATGTCTGAGAAATGGCTTATTACTATCTTTAAATGAGCCCAGATAAACTGTGGATTGAACAGTTGAATGGATGAGCATCTGATTATATAAAAACTGGAACTAAAGACTTCTAACAGACTGAATCAATGAATCTTAAGAAGCCACACTTTCTATATAAAGTAGGAGAAAGAGGTTGAACTCCTTTTGAATTTAGGTTGTTTCGTTGACTCAAATTTCATGTATACATATAAATGTATACACAGAAATGTGTGTATGTATATGTGTGTATGTATATATATGTATGTATATATAGAGAAAATTCAGTGGCATTTATAATTTTTTTTTATTTTGAGTGAAATCATGGAAACACAAAGTACCTTTGGTTACTTAGAGAAAAAGTGTGATTTCAAAAAAAGAGTTCCTAATTGTCCAAAAATTGTTATCTTTTTATGGAAAATATTATGAAGCAATTGAGTAAGACATATTTAGGGAGTGACTCAAATGAATTATGTTTTATATATTGCTTGATAGTACAACCATGGAGAGTGTAGTTAGCAATACTTTAGGCATGTTATGTGTCACATACATTGTGATTATTGATTTACATAAGTATTGCAAGTTCTTCACTAATGTAACAGATTTTAGCTTGAAAGGATGATAAACTGAGAGGATTGCTATAGCTTAAATTTGGCAGCTGGTGAGGAGATGAATGCCAAATAAAAAGAGAGGACAGGAGGTTCCTGCTGTTTCTGCAGGGGAGCATCCCTGGGCGAGACATCTGCTGTTGAAACATCAAAACACATTTCATCGGGTGATGCTCTACAGATACATAATCCAAATTTCTTCAATTGTAATGTTGTTTGGCAAATTAAAAGACTCAACCTTTACATTTCTGATTTTAAAAAAAATGATGAATGCTGCTAGTTAACACTTTGATGTTTTCCTAAATGAATTTCCTGTACCTTTGACTTATATTCACCTTTCCCTAAATTTCCTTCTGTGGGCTCATTCCCCATATCTCATATTTTCCTTCACTTTCACTTATATGATTATGTAGCATCTCCTTCAGGGATTGGATGACCTGGCTGCTTTGGGACTATTAGAGGCAGTCACAAACAGTCGCTATATATTAATTGAACACATACCAGAGGTCAGTTTCTTTAAATGTAAAATGGGTATCTTGAACTAGAGAGATGATCTCAAAGATTCTTCCAACTCTTGGTCCTTTGAAATTTTGACATGTACACCATAAAATTACTTTTTTTTTTAAATACTCCTTGTTGGACCTCCTATTAAAATATTGTTTCAAGTTTAATAGGTACCCTAAGTGTTTTGAAGAACAGGTGGGCAACAAATATTTATTAAGTGCTTACTATGTGCTGGGCACTGTATTAAGCGCAAAGGATACAAGTACAAGCAAAGAAGAAAGACAGTTTCTGCTTTCAAAAAACCTAACATTCTAATAAGGAAAGACAAAACACAAAAGGGAACTGAAGAGGGGAGATAAGCAATGCAAAGATGAAAGTACCCATAGAGTGGTACAGTGTAGATTTCCAGAAAGTCAATGGTATAAAGTCTTTGAAAAGGCATTCAATTGGTGCTTCCATTTCTATTCCTCTTGCTCTCTTTTTAATTTTTGACATTTTGGTTTCTGACTTCACCATTCAATAGAAACTGCTTTACAAAAAATTACAAAATTAAGAGACCAATTGGCCTTTTAATAACAAAATTTAATGCCCTCTCCTCAATCTTCATCCTTCTTGACCATTTTGTAGCCTATGACACTAGTAGTCACTTTCTTCTCCTTGACACTCTCTTCTCTCTAAGTTTTCATGACACTGTTCTCTCCTACTTCTCTTCTGGTCTGTCAGACTACTTGTTTTCATTCTTTTTTGCTGGATCTTCATTCAGGGTCCCACAGGGTTCTGTCCTTTTCTTCTCTCATCTGTACTGTTTAACTTGATCTCATCAGCTCCCAGGGATTCAATGGTCATCTTTGTGCTAATGATGCCTGAGTCTACTGATTCAGCCCTAACCTCTCCCCTAATCTCCATTCTTGTACCTCCAATTGCCTACTAGGCATCTTTATTTTTTTTAATGAACAATTATACCTTTATTTTGAAATGTTTGTTTGTGCTTGATAGAGGTATACATCTAAGAAAACAGTATCAGTCCTGATTCTTTTCTTTTTTTAAGGTCTACTACACTTTTTTATTTAAAGTTCTGAGTTCCAAATTCTATCCCTCCCTCCCTGAGATGGTAAAAAATCAGACATAGTTTATGCATATGCTATTATGTAAAACATTTCCACATTAGTCATTTTGCACAAAGACTTGAATAAAAGAAAAAAAAAAGAAAATGAAAAATGGCATGCTTCAGTCTGTATTCAATCAATATCAGTTCTTTCTCTGGAGTTGGATAGTATGCTTCATCATTTGTCCTTTGGGATTGTCTTGGATCATTGTATTGCTGAGAAAAACTAAGTCATTCACAATTCTTCATTGAACAATATTGAGGTTACTACAATGTTCTCCTGGTTCTGTTCACTTCAATATGCATCAATTCATATAAGGCTTTCTGTGCTTTTCTGAAATCATCCTGCTTATCATTTCTTATAGCACAGTAATATTTCATTATAGACATGTACCACAGCTCATTTAGTCATTCCCCAATTGATGGGTATCCCTTTGATTTCCAATTCTTAGCCGCCACAAAAGAGTGGCTATAAATATTTTTGTACAAACACGTCCTTTCCCTTTTTTGAATGTCATTGGGATATAGACCTAGCAGTGGTCTTGCTGGGTTTGGGTATGCAGTTTTATAGCCATTAGTTTCAAATTGCTCTGCAGAATGGTTGGATCAATTCACAACTCCATGAATAGTGCATTAGTGTCCCAGTTTTCCCACATCCCCTCCAACATCCAACATTTTCCTTTTTTGTCGTATTGGCCAATCTGATAGGTATGAGGGGGCACTTCAGAGTTATTTTAATTTACATTTCTCTGGTCAATAGTGATTTAGAATATTTTTTCATATGACTATGGATAACTTTGATTTCTTTGTCTGAAAACTGACTATTCATATCCGTTGACCATTGATCAGTTGGGGAAATGCTTGTATTTTTATCATCTTGACTAAGTTCTCTATATATTTAGAAATGAGGCCTTTATCAGAGATACTTGTAAAACTTTTCCCCCAGTTTCCTGCTTTCCTTATAATTTTGGTTGCATTGGTTTTGTTTGTACAAAAACCTTTAAATTTTGTGTAATCAAATTTACATTTTATAATTTGTTTACATTTTGTAATGCTCTCTGTAATCTTCTTTGGTCCTAAATTCTTCCCTTATCCGTAAATCTGACAGATAAACTATTCCATGCTCTCTTAATTTGCTTATGGTATCACCCTTTATGTGTAAATCATGTATCCATTTTGACCTTATCTTGGTATAAGGTGTGAGATGTTGGTCTATACCTGAATCAAAAATTTGACCTCCAAATACAAGATTCAAAGGAAACACAAAAAGGTAAAAAAGAAACAAGAAAGAAAAAACAAGAAATTCAGTAAGGTTAAACTGTATTGCTATATGGCAAGATAATATTTATAACTCTTAACTTTATTACTATAAAAGCAATTAGAAGAAGTATAGATAGACAAAGAGTATGGATATAAGGTGACTTTGATGGGATGATACCCCCCAAAAAAACAAAATAAAAGATGGGAAAGAAGGAAGAAGAAGGAGGGGGGAGATTGAGTGGGGTAAATTATCCCACATAAAAGAGGCATGAAAGAGCTATTATAATGAAGGGGAAGATTGGGGGTGGTGGCAGGCAGACAAAGCTTAAACCTTACTCTCATCAAAATTCTGTATCTGTTGAAATAATCATATAATTTCTATTGGTTTTGTAATTGATATGACTAATTATGCTGATAGTTTTCCTAATATTGAACCAGCCCTGCATTCCTGGTATAAATTCCACCTGGTCATAGGGTATGATCCTTTGGATATGTTGCTGTAATCTATTTGCTAGTATTTTATTTAATATTTTTGCATTAATATTCATTAGAGAAATTGGTCCATGATGTTCTTTCTCTGTTTTGGCTCTTCTTGGTTTGGGTATCAGTACCATATTTGTGTTGTAAAATGAATTTGGTAGGACTCCTTCTTTGCCTATTTTCCCAAATATTTGATATAGTATTGGGATTAATTGTTCTTTAAATGTTTGGTAGAATTTGCTTATGAATCCACCTGGTCCTGGGGATTGTTTTCTTTGGCAGTTCATTGATGGCTTGCTCAATTTCTTTTTCTAAGATTGGGTTACTTAGGTACTTCATTTCTTCTTCTGTTAATGTGTGTAATTTGTATTTTTGCAAATATTCATCTATTTCATTTAGATTGTCATATTTATTGGCATATAATTGGACAAAATAGCACCTAACAATTGTCTTAATTTACTCTTCATTTGGTGGTGAATTCACCCCTTTCCTTTTTGGTACTAGTAATTTGGTTTTCTTCTTTTCTTTTTGTGAATCAGATTAACCAATGGTTTATCTATTTCATTGTTGTTGTTGTTGCTTTTTTTTTCAGAAAACCAGCTTCTAGTTTTATTGATTAGTTCAATGGTTTTCTTACTTTCATTTTTATTAATCTCTCCTTTGATTTTTAGAATTTCCAATTTGGTGTTTAATTGGGGGGTTTTAATTCATTCTTCTTCTAGCATTTTTTTAGTTGCATACCCAATACATTGATCTGCCTTTTCACTACTTTATTGATGTAAGCAATTAGAGATATACTTTTCCCTAAGAAAAGCTTTGGTTGCATCTTATAAATTTTGGTATGTTCTCTCGTTGTCATTTTCTTTAATGAAATTTTTGGTTGTTTCTATGATTTGTTCTTTGACCTGCTTTTTTTTTTAGTACTGGATTATTTAATTTCCAATTAGTTTTTAATTTCTCTTTAAATTGTCCATTATTGAATGTAATTTTACTGCATTATGTTCTGAAAAGGATATGTTTACTACTTCTGATTTTCTGCATTTGGTTCTGAAGTTTTTATGTCTTAATACACTGTCAATTATTGTGTAGGTGCCATGTATTGCTGATAAAAAGGTATATTCCTTTCAATTTCATTCAATTTTCTCTAGAGATTTATCATATCTAACTTTTCCAGAATTTTATTCACTCCCTTAACTTATTTCTTGGGTTTTTTTTTATTAGATTTATCTGGTTCTGAAAGGGGAAAGTTGAGGTCTCCCACTAGTATACTTTTATTATCTATTTCCTCCTGTAACTCATTCAACTTCTTCAGAAATTTAGATGCTATACAATTTGGTGTATATATGTTTAGTATCGATGTGACTTGATTGCCTATGGTACCTTTCAGCAAGATAATGTTTCCTTATCTCTTTTAATTATTTCTATATTTGGTTTTGCTTTGACTGAGATCATGATTGCTACTCCTGTTTTCTTTGCTTCAGCTGAAGCATAATAGATTCTGCTCCAGTCCCTTACTTTTACCCTGTGTGTGTCTCTCTGCTTCAAATGTATTTCTTGTAAACAACATATTGTAGGATTTTGGTTTTTAATCCATTCTGCTACCTGCTTCCATTTTAGGGGTGAGTTCATCCCATTCACATGTGTATTTCCCTCCATGCCTTTTCACTTGTTTAGCCCTTTTCTCTATTACCCCCATCACCCTTTCCCTCTTCACGAGTGTTTTACTTTTGATCACCTCTTTCCCCAATATACCCTCCCTTTCATCAGTCCCCCCTTCACCTGCTATTAGTCTCACCACTTTTTGCTTCCTTATAGGGTAAGATAGATTTCTATATCTAACTGAGTGTGTCTGTTATTCCCTCTTTAAGTCGATTTTGATGAGAGTAAGGCTTAAGCTTTGCCTGCCTGCCACCCCCCCTTTTCCCCTCCATTATAATAGCTCTTTCATGCCTCTTTTATGTGGGATAATTTACCTCACCCAATCTCCTCCCTTCTTCTTCCAGTGCAATTTTCTTTCTCATCCTTTTATTTTGTTTTTAGGAGTATCATTCTATCAAAGTTACTTTATGTCCAGACTCTCTGTCTACATAAACTCCTTCTAATTGCTCTTATAACAATAAAGTCGCTAAGAGTTACAAATATTACCTTGCCATATAGAAATATAAACAGTTTAATCTTATTGAATTTCTTATGTTTTCTCTTGTTTCTTTTTTTTATATTCCTCTTGAGTCTTGTATTTGGAGGTCAAATTTTTGATTCAGCTCTGGTCTTTTAATTAGAAATGTTTGAAAGTCCTCAATTTCATTAAATATCCCTTTGTTTTCCCTGAAAAATTGGATTCAATTTTGATGGGTGGGTGATTCTTGGTTATAGTCCTAACTCCTTTGCCTTCTGGTATACCATATTCCAAACCCTCTGATTCTCTAATGTGGAAGCTGCCTAATTTGTGTAATCCTGACTATAATTCCACAGTATTTGAAATGTTTTTTTTGTTTGTTTGTTTTTGTTTTATTTTTGGCTGCTTGCGTTACTTTCTCCTCTGGAATTTGGTTATGATGTTCCTGGGAGTTTTCATTTTGGCATCTCTTTCAGGCAGTGATCAGTGGAATCTTTAGATTTCTATTTTGCCCTCTGGTTCTAATATATCAAGGCAGTTTGACAATTTCTTGAAAAATGTCCAGGCTTTGGTTTTTTTTTTTTTTTTGATCATGTATTTCAAGTAGTTCAATAATCCTTATATTATCTCTCCTGGATCTAGTTTGTAAGTCAGTTGTTTTTTTTTCCAATGAGAAATTCCACATTTTCTTCTATTTTTAAAACTTTTTTGATTTTGTTTTATGGTATTTTTATGTCTCAGAGAGTCATTAGTTTCCACTTTCTCAATTCTAATTTTTAAGGAATTATTTTTTTCAGTTAGCTTTTGTACTTCCTTTTTCATTTGGTCAATTCTATTTTTTTAGTGAGTTATTTTCATCAGTAAATTTTTGTATGTATTTTCCCATGCTATTGACTCTTTTTTATGATTCTCTTGTATTACTCTCATTTTCCCCCCCAATTTTTCTTCTACTTCTCTAATTTGCTTTTTAAAATCTTTTTTAAGCTCTTTTGGGAATTCTTTTTGGGTCTGAGACCAAATTATATTTTTCTTTGAGATTTCACATGTAGTTATTTTTACACTATCATTCTGATCTAAGTTCATGCCTTTATCCTCCCCATCACCATAGTAATTTTTTGTAGTTAAGCTCTTTTTTTTTTGCTTGTTTTTTCTGCCTTTTTTGTGACTTAGTATTTTTATTTGAGAGTTGGTCTCTGGTCCTGCACTGCTCCAAGCTTTTTGTGTTGGAGCTCATGGTCTTCTAGCTTTCACTGGGCTTCAGGGCTTAGCTGCTCGCTTTCTCTGGAGGGTAAGCTTCCCTTCTGGCTTGTACTGGGGCATGGGACCTCCCCATTGGCCTCCCCTGGGTATGTGGTTTAGCTTCTGGCTTGCACCAGGGGTGGGGCCTTGATGCTGGGTTACTATGGAAACAGGGTCTCTGCTGGTAGGCTCCACAGGTGGGTTTTCACTGTTGGCCAGCCTGGTGGTGGGGCTTCACTACTACCAGCAATAGGGTCAAGCCCTCACTGGTGGCTTGTGTTGAAGGTGTGGTTGCTAGGGTAGGGCCTTGCTGTGCTGTACACATTGCTCACTTGTCTAAGGGGCTGCTGGCTTGCAGGAGTAGGAACCCTTGCTGGTGGATTGCTCCAGGCTTGGAGCTTTACTGTAGTCCCCCTGCTGTGAGGCTGGCTGCTGCTGCTTCCGCCCAAGCAAGACAGACCTTTCCTACTGGGCTGGCAAGCCACTTCCCTGCTCCTGGACCAACTCTGAGGTAGTTTTCCAGTTCCCTGGAAGGGAACTTGGGATGGCTTCAGAGGGTTCCCTCCTTGCTCCACTATCTTGGCACCTGAAACCCCTTTTAGATGTATTTAATTGTATGTCCCACAGGTGTTTTAAACTCAGCATATTCCAAATGGAACTCTTTTTAATTTTTCTATTATTGCTGAGGGGCTCCATATTCCTCCCACTCACCTAGCCTCGCAACCTAGAGGTCATCTTTGATCTCACTTTCACATCATCTATCCCAGGGGAGGGGAACCCGTGGCCTCAAAGCCGCATGTGGCCCTCTAAGTCCTCAAGTGTGGCTCTTTGACCAAATCCAAACTTCACAGAACAAATCAAAGATATGTGTACATAGTGCCTAACACACAGTAGGCACTTAATAAACGCTTGCTGACCTGAAGTCCAATAGCTCTCACTTTTGATATTACCTCTATGTCTTGTTTTACTGTTATCTGTGTAAAAAGAAAAATTCCCCCCATTCAGTGTTTTTTTTTAAAAAAATAACTTTTTATTTAATTTTATGAAAGACAGATCTATAGAAAGAGTATAAAAGCAATATTTTTAATCTGACAACCCTACCAGGTTGTAAACTCCTTGAGAGTCTCCATACATTGCTATTTACTGCCCTCATGGAACCTGTGCACCCAGGTAAATGTTGGTTGAATTAATTGTTATTTGTTGTTCATCCTTCATTCTAGAAGAGGACTAAATGACATCAGGAAGGTAATGCCTTTACTTGCAAGTGAATTGAAATTAAGTGAGGCAGAGTTGTGCAAAGTCATCAGGCTCACTCTTTCCTCTAGAGTCATTGGACTCCAGTAGTAAGACATAGGTAAGGATGACAGGCCAGTAGAATGAATAAATTACAAAAAGATTTTATATTTAGAAATGTTAAAGTAATAACTATTTTAAATGTGCATCCTAATTTAAAATGTATAAAACACTTTCTAAGTATTTACAATTTTATGTATGTTTTCTAAACCTTGTTGACCTTTGAAGTGCCATAATTGTAAGTTATTAAATGAATAGCAAAATTGAAATAACACACATAAACTAAGTCATTAATTTAAATGAAATATATATTTAAATTTGAAGGCAATTTAAAAGGCCTATGTTAAGCCTATACTGTTAAAAGATGATACTGGGACAGTTAGGTGGTGCAGTGGATACAGTACCCCCTGAAGTCAGAAAGACCTGAGTTCAAATCTGGCCTCAGACCAAACATTTGACACTTATTGTGTGACCCTGGGCAAGTCACTTAACCCCAATTGCCTAAAAAAAAAAAGATGATACTAATCATGATTTGGATATAAAGGGTGATATCATAAGCAAATAGGGGAGCATGGAATATTTTTCCTGTCAGCTCTATGGATAAGGGAAAAAATTTATGACTAAACATTATGGGATATAAAATGGATAATTTTGATTACATTAAATTTAAAAAGTGTTGCACAAAAAACTAATTTAGCCAAAATTAGTAAGAAAGCAGAAAGCTGGGGGAAATTTTCTACTGTGTTTCTCTGATAAAAGTCTAATTTTTCAAATTTATAGGGAACTGAGTCAAATTTACAAGAAAAAAATCACTCCCCAATTGATAGTCAGGGGATATGAACAGGCAGTTTTCAGAAGAAGAAATCAAAGCTTTCTATAGTCATGTGGAAAAGTGCTCTAAATCACTGTTGAATAGAGAAATGCAGATTCAAACAACTCTGAGGCACCTCCTCATACCTATCAGATTGGCTAATACGACAGAAAAAGATAATGGTAAATGTTAGTGCGGATGTGGAAAAATTGGAACTCTAACGCACTGTTGTTGGTGTTGTGAACTCATCCAAGCATGGAACTATGCCCAAAGGGCTATAACTACTAGATCTATATCCCAAAGAGATTTAAAAAATAGGGAAAGGACCTATATGTACAAAATATTTATAGCAGCTATTTCTGTGGTGGCAAAGAATTGGAATTTGAGGGGATATCCATCAGTTGGGGAATGACTAAAGAATTTGTGGCATATTATTATGATGGAATACTATTGTGCTATAGGAAATGGTAAGCAGGATACTTTGAGAAAAACTAGGGAAGACTTATGTGAACTGATGTAAAGTAAAGTGAGCAGAACCAGGAGAACACTGTATACAGTAACAGCAATATTATACAATGGTCAATAGTGAAGACTTAGCTATTTTCACCAATACAATGGTCCAAGGCAATTCTGAAAGACTTATAATGGAAAATGCTATCCACCTCCAGAGAAAGAACTGATGAACTCTGAGTTCAGATTGAAGTATACTAATTTTTTTACTTTCTTTCATTTTCTTTTGTGTGTGTGTGTGTGTGTTTTCTTTTACAACATGACTAATATGGAAATGTGTTATGCATGACTGCACATGTATAATCTATATCAAATTGCTTGCCTTGACAAGGAGTAGAGTAGGCAAGGGAGGGAGAAAGTGAATTTGGAACTAAAACATTTTTTTAAATGAATGTTAAAAATTATCACATATAATTGGGAAAAATAAAATCCAAAAGTTTTCCCCCAAAAATGATACTAATGAAAACAAGATTGAATGTTCAGTCTTCAGATAGTCCCTTGACTTTGCACACTTAATCATGTTCAGGCATCTCACCAATGTATACTATTAGAAGAGTGTGGATCATTCAGCACAGAAGAGTACTGGGAGAAAAGAAAAGAAAAACAAAACAAAACCTTTACTTTTAGCTACAATTAATGATGCTTCATTAGTACCGTCTTCATATGCCAAGAAAACAATATGATTATGTGAAGTATTAGATTGCAAATTACTAGGACAAAGGTTTAGTTGGAATGCAATTTTAGGAAATGAGCCTCATCTCTAAGCTCTGGGTATTTTCTCTGTATGTGTAACTCCCATACCTGGAGTGCTCTTCCTCCTCATCTCCACCTAATGACTTGCATGGATTTCTTTAAGTCCAACTTCCCATTGTTATGGGAAGCCTTTCCCAACACCCCTTAGTTCCAGTGCCTACTCTCTTTTTCTTATTTCCTCTTTATTCTATATATAGTTTATTTGTACATATTTGTTTACTTACTGTTTCCCCCATTAGATAGTGAGCCCCTTGAGGGCAGGGATTTGTCTTTTGCTTCTTATTGTATAGCCAGCACTTAGCATAGTGCTTGGCACATAGCACGCACTTAATAAATGTTTGATTGATAAGAGATGTCTTTATGTATAATGTAAGAAATAAATTAGACAATTTCCCTAGTTTTTCCCTTTAAATATTTTCCTTCCCTCATCCCCCACTTTTCCCAAAGACACTATTAACATTCCTCACTATGGACTTCTACTTATCCTGTCTCCTATATTTAAAAAAGAATGCATATCTACATTATATCTTAAGATGAAACTCTGATTAAAGTTAACATTCACTAGTTACTGTCAGGCAGACGTGTCTGGCTATGTTCACTTTTGGAAAGACCAAGAAGGAAGACGATTTGCTCATTATCTGGGTTGATCAAAGTGTTACCCACACATTTGAAATTCTAAAAAAAATACAGGTTTTAATTATATTAACTTAGCAATGTGAATATTGCAAATTTCCATTTGTGTTTATTTTTTCACTCTAGACTGAGCCAGACTTGTATGGATGTTAGCAGTGCCATCTATACATAGCATTAACACTTTAACATTTTCTTTGTATCCAACTGATTTCTTTGTGGTTGTTGCTTATATTTTATGTATTTTAGAATGCTATAAGTTTCTTATTATCTTGCATGGTTGAGAAATAAGATATTCTGTTAATCCAATATTCTAGTTTGTAGAGGATATAACTGTAGCATAGATTACCCACCCCCATGGTATTCCCCTCACCTAGAATACCTACCTACCAAATTGGGATTTTTTTTTTACCAGTATTGGATCCTAATAAAATATTGACAATATTAAAACTGCATTGGACATAATTTAGCATTTCTTTGAAGATTCAGAAGGCAGTTTAACTTCTTTCAGCACTGCATGATGATCATATTAATTATTCTTACATGATACAGGACATAATAATGGCAATAGCTAGCATTTATAAAGGGCTTTAAGTTTTGAAAAGCAGTTTACAAATGTTATTTCATTTCATCCTCATGATAACCTTTGGAGGTAGGTAAAATTAGTATCTCCATTTTGCGGATGAGCAAACTGAGTCAGGTAGAGGTTAAGTGATTTACCCAGTTATACATAGCTATAAGTGCCTGAGGTTGGATTTGAACCCAGCTATTTCTAATTCTTGGTACAGTACTTCGTCCATTACATTTTCCATATTGGGAATTTGCAACATTTGCATGTCACATTCTATTATCCAGAACTCTTTATTAACTTGTATTTACACACAAAACACACATGCATACACACACTATATGTATATATGTGTTTATATACAAATATACATATGTATATGACTAAATATATATATGTATATACATATATATTTATAGAATTGTACAAGGACTTTACCATGGACACAATGGGAGACAGAAGAGTTTTGTGACCTTAGTCAAGTCCCTTTGCTCCTATTAGACCCCTCCTGTGTATAATAAATGTATTGGAATAAATGATCTTTAAAGTATTTCCAAGCTCTACAAAAATATTTGTGTAAGTATTGGTGAATAAAGTGTTCTGAATAATTGAATGTGATATAAAATTAGATTTATTTTATATTAGACTATAAATATCCTGGGTGGAAGACTCAAACAGTGCTCAGAATAGCATCAATAAATAATTTTAAATGATCATGATAATGGTGATAGAGAATATAGCTGTTAGTAAGATGGAATTTCTCATGGATTACTTTTTCTATAATGATTTAAATTATACTCTACTTTTCTTTAGCATATGAGGGATCTTTGGTTAACTGTTAAATTTAAAAATCTCATTTAATCAAAATTACTATAACCTGATATAACTTAATAATGATATACTAAAACAGAGCATATAGCTTATCAAACTATTCTAATGTTGATAAGGAGAGCCTAAATTTAGGTATAAGAGAAAAAATCACTCAACTACCTAGATACTGAACTTCAGATATTAATGACAAATGTGTATCCACCCCAGGTATCCTAGTTCTTTCTGGAAACCATGTTAATTAGTCACCATAGTCCATAGGTTAGCATGCGGTTTCTTCCAAAGTGCACAAGGACTGGATAATTATGGCATCTTTGAGCCCATTAGGTCACTTCCTCTGAGGCCTTGTAAATAGCCAGATGTTCTCCTCTTCACCTGTGTATTTGCAGTTGAATTCTCCATGACCCTTTCTTTGTGTAAATTCTCTGGAATAGATAGGGAGCCGTCAATGTAAACTGTTATTATCTGGGTTTCCTCACTGGCCTATGACAAATGTAAGCACATTGCTCTCTGAGTTAAAGTCTTTTATGGTTAGTGTTTACTCAGTAACATTTTCCTGGGCTGTTATTCCATGTCCAATTTTCCTTCTAATTTTTCCCAACTGGACATAGCCTGGCAATTCCCCCAAATAGCATAGGTGGTTTTTATACTTTGCTATGCCAAGAAATGATAAATTGGTGACAGCTCATTCCACTGGCCAGGATCTACATAAAATCACAGTAGCTTCTCTAAGATTGTAATGTCAGCTTTATGGACATTCTATGCAATAGACCCAGATATTAAAGCAGACCTTGACCATATCAGGACAGAACTTCATTTCAATACTATTCTTATTCATGACCCATTTATAGAAATTCTCTCTCAGACTGCCTGAACACTCAAATTACGCTGGGATAAGCCACAGTCATATGGTTTTTTAATATGCTACTTTGGATGTCTACACTGCCCAAATGACCTGGAATCTGGGAGTCACTGGGTGGAGCCTTTCCTCTTGCAGCCTAAGTGTTGGCATGAAATCTCATGAAATTTTTAGTCCCAAAATAGATCATGCTAGGGGCTGTCACGGGGCCATCGAGCTTCCCTGGAATCACTGCTTATGAAGACAGCTACTCCCTAGAGATCTGGGGAGCTGGGATTCACTAGCTGCCACAAGTGGATGTTTTAGGGGATTGAGGTGGAAAGCATACAGCAAATGCCTGAGCTCCTTGGAATGTTGGGGGAACTCTTAGGAGTTATCAAGCTGGTCCCTCAACAAACAAACCAGAGGAGCAGTGAGCTGAATCTGATGTGTTAAGCTTTGATAAAAAACTTTGATCAGGATTTAAAGGGATGAGATAGATAGATAGATGATAGATAGAGATATACATAAATATACATCACATTAATTTGTGACAATGAATTATATTAAAACAAAGCTTCACATATAAAAATTATCTATATGCAATATTTATTGTGCACAAATGACCCACAATATATCATAATAGAGGTAGAGATGGACAAAGTCCTGATAAAGCAGTTTACTGATACATAAACCATATAATTTTAATAATGATAGTAATAATGACAAAATAACATAGAAACATGATTTTTATCCTTCTATAAAAGCCCACTTTGTCATGCTCCTTCCAAGTGGAATAATCTTACCTGGCCATGGGATCCATGGTCTAGGCACAGTTGGGTACTCTAAAGATGCCATTTCAGCTATGAATTTAAATTTCCCCATGATGATGGACTCCAATTGCTTAGGCAACACCTTTCTTTGTGGTTGAAAAGGCCTTTATTTCTACTGCCATTTTCAGCATTCGTCACCTTGTTCATGTTTTATATGGCATCTGATAGTGAATGTCAAGAGAAATTTAAAATTATAGTTCATTTACTCTGGTTAAACATAAGGAAGGAAAAGCAATTACCAGACGAAAATGATGGAATTAAAGATTCTTCTTGCAACCTAGTTAGGTATTTAGTGTTTGATGAGTGCTGGGAAAGATAAATACATTTTTTGTGGAGGACTGTATCAATCTGCAATCATGAATGAAAGCCCCCAAACAAGATTTAGATATCAAACATATGGTTTGCAAACAAAATCAATCTTTCATGAGGCAGTAAGAGTTAGTTGACAATATACTGTACCTTTTTTGTTTCTAAATTGAAAAATGCTTTTTTAGTGGTGAATAAATTTTCCACACAACAACTGAATTTTTTATTTTTATTTCTGGCTGTGAAAATACACTGCAAGATAGATTGTAGTTTAAGAGAGATCCTGCAGATGGTCTGTGTAAAATCATATATATATATATAATACACATATATATGTATATATACACACACACACTCATACACATATATATTCCCATATAAACAGAGTAAATGCATTCTTAATATGAGGATAAAATGTTAATTAGTTTCATTTAATTACAGGCTTGCTACATGCTAGAAGTTTAAATTTAATGGATCGGTGATTCAATTTGATTGATCATAAAAAATAACTATGAACATACACTCATTGTTGTGGGGCCTAAACTGTATGCCCCATGTGTTTGTAATTCATCTTTGGGTCTATAATATGCCTTGGACAGTACTAGATAAAGAGATCCATTTTACAATCAAATATATTAAACTTATGCTCACATTAAAGTACAAAATTATTTGTTTAAGACTAATTCTGTAATTATTCAATTGAATGTAATACATACTCAACTTATTGCCTTTGTGATGTTGGGTAAGTCACTTAAGCTTTGGGAGGATTAGTTTCCTCATCTCTAGAGTGAAGGGTTGCACTGGATCTTTAAAATCCCTTCCAGCTCTAAATCTATGATTCTCTCAGTAGGTCGACAAGAATTGTCCAGCATGAAAAGATGTGCAAAGTTTCCAGTCTTCATTGGTTGGACAATTACTCACATCGGAGAAATTCTGTAATTCATTTTTTAGAGGTACTCTGGTGCTTTAGAACTTGCATAATTTCATCCCTATGAGTGTTCCTTCCACCAATGTAGAGTCCAACCCTCCCCTGCCACGTCTTTTCATCTTAACCTATTCTTATCTATATCTTTCCATAAGTGCTCCAAAGAAGATCCACCAAATTCATTGGAAACATTCCTCTTCTATTAATATTTCAGGGGTATGAATTACCACTCCAGCTGTTCAGTTGCTGTTTCTTATTATCAATAGGTGACTGACCTACTTCCAATTTGGTCTTATAAGTCCTTGTTGGTTTTCTTTATGCCATTTCTCAATATTCGTCACCAATAATGTGATTTCATACCATGTGATGCAGTATTCCATTGCTCTTTGGGTTATTATGCAATTTTAATTTTTCCAAGGTTTTTTTTTCACTATTTACAGTCAAATAGAATAGAATTTAATGGAACAAGCAGTTTAGGAACATTAAGAGCACTGTAATTTCCCAAATGCTATTTAGCACAATCTACTACCCAATTCTGAGCCCAGATTATTGTCCATATGCTTGATTTACAATTTACAATTTACAGACTAACTTGATGTTAGACAACTTCTAACATTATTTATCCAGATGCATTTTATAGCCCAGGAAATATATTTTCATCCACTTTGTTTTGTAGTTTGGATAGTTAGATAAAGCTTTCTGACTTTGGTAGCTTTTTCTAAGGAACTTTAATAGAGGTATGGGGCTTAATATATGTTCCACATTTAAAAATGGTAAAGTTCCTCATTATCATCACTAATTAAGATATGATTTCATTTGGACTTTGAACAGAACATCTTCCAAGATAATTACTAATTCTTTAGATGAACATGTTTTTCCTATTTAACATCTCATTTAATAGTTATACCAAATAGAACCTGCCATATGTTTCTACTCTGACACCTCATCTTTGGCAGAAGATGAAGACTGAGAAATTCTAGAAAAACTCACATGTTGTAGGGAATGAAGAGAAGAAGAAATTCTATGAAGAAGTCTATGAATGAGCAACATTCTCGAAATTAAATCAATATATACTTTGATACTTGGAAACATCAGTGCAAAGCTGGGAAAAAGTTAGGATAGTTAAAAATACATTAGGACATATGGATCCCTATTAAGGAGTGAGAGAAGTCAAAGGCTTGTCAGATACACAGAAGACCTCTGCCTATAGATAATGAATAGACTCTTTGAGAAAATAATCTGCAGGTCATGGATTAGGTAAGTACCAAATGATACCACAAAAGTAAAATCTGATTACATTGTCATAGACAAAACTTACTTATGTGGAAGGCATCTCTAAGTCAGCTAAATGAAAGACCAAAAACAAAAAAAATATGGCAAACAATTTAAGCAATATCAGTCTGATCTATTCATTTAAATTTTTCATGACCAAAATTGGATGTTGATTAAAGAAAGGACAGAGATTCTGACTGTCATAATTTAAATACAGAAATTTAACTGTTTTAAAATCATAACAAGGAGATTAAAAAAAAACAAACTAAAGAGCACCTTCGTCAGCACATGACTTAATTGCCATGGAAAGAAATAAGCATTTATTAATTGCCTACTATGTGTCAGGCATCTTACAAATATTATCTTATTTTATTTTCACAATGACCCTGTGTGGTAGATAGTATAATTATCTCTGTTTTACAGTTAAGGAAACTGAGGCAGATAGGGGTTAAGTGACTTGCTCTGGGTCACATAGCTAGTAAGTGTTTGAGGCCAGCTTTGAATTCAGGTCTTCATGACTCCAGGCCAAGTGCTCTATCTACTGTACTACCTAAATATCTCTATATGATGGACAAAGGCAATGTCTGTGATGAAGGCAAAGTACAGAATGTGACTTCATTTGTAAAATCTCATGGAGTAGGATTATGGAACATTATGAATAGTATCACTTTGCAGGAAAAGGGCACACAATGAATGATAAAACCAATTTAAGTAAAGCTTTGTGAGAGACTCGCCAGTCTTTCTAGGGAATTTCAGGACAAAAATGGAAGGATGGCAATAAATAGATGAACAATGGAAAAGATCTGCTGAGATTTTGGTAACAGACTTTTTCTCATTATCAAGGATTGCTATACCTCTGCATTTGGACAATAACATTATAATCCCAGATGTGCTTATAGAGGAGGGAGAAACAATACTCAAGAGAGCAGATATGGGAAAAACAGCTGGATTAGAGCAAGTGTAAAGGAAATCTTTGCTTGAAGTCATAGAATTGTGAGGGATTGAATTGATATTCACAACGTATCTGAAAGAGGAAAGGGCAAGGGAAAATAAATAAACTTGAGTCTTATTATTTATTTCAAGGCAACCAAAAATAAAAACAAAATAAAACAAAATAAAAAGGCATCCAAGAGAAGATCAACAACTATCAATCCATATGCCTATGTTCCCATTGATATAAAATTTCTCAGAGCATTATATACACATTTTTCAGGGCAACCTTGATAGAGATATTAATCAGTCAGTCAATCATTCAAGCAGTCAGTGAGCATTTATGTGCTTTTGATGTGCTAGGCACTGTGCTAATCATTAAGATTATAGAGAAAAGTAGTTAAATTATTTTTACATGAAACTAGGGGAAAATAAAAATAAAATACTAAAAAAAGAAAGATAAAATAAGTGAGTTGGAAAAAAAAAGAAAAGTAAAACCAGTGTCACTCTCCTGAAGGAGCTCATATTCTAATGAGGTAGATGATTTGCAAACACCTATGTACATATAAATGGCATTTAATCTCAAAGTGAGGGAACTCGTAATGGGGAAGTAGGTGGTAGGAACCGGGAATGGTCTCTTACAGAAGTTAATCTTTCAGCTAAGCCTCCAAGAAAGCCATGGAAACCAGAGGGAAAGCATTCTAGACATGTGAGATACAATGAAAAACTATTAAGTGGAGAGATAGAGGTATGATGGATTATAGTGTAGATGGATTATAGTGTGTGTGTGTGTGTGTGTGTGTGTGTGTGTGTGTGTGTGGTGGGGAGTAAAGAATATCAAGACTGGAAATATAGGAAAAGGTTGGGTTGTGAAGTGCATTAAATGACAAAGGATCTTACATTTGATCCTGAGCATAATAGGAGCCACTGGAGTTTATTGGGGAAAAGGGGTGACACGATGAGACTGTGTGTTAAGGGAAAACCATTTTAGCAGCTGAGTGGAGAATGGATTACACTGGGAGAGAGTTAAGGTAAGGAAACCATGCTATCACATAGTCAAGGTGTATATGGTAATGGCCTGCACGAGGATAGAGATGGAAGTACCACATGGGGCTGACAGAGAAAAGAGGGACAGTCTCTGGAGTACTAGAGAAGGTCTGGTGTGGAGAAAGAGACCTTAAGGGAATGGTCTAGATTAGGTATAAACCCAACCTGAGTATAATGTATAATCTTTCTAATATATTGTAGATTACTTGGTAATATTTTATTTAAAATGTTTACATTAATTTTACTAGGGTTATTGTTCTGTAGTTTTCTTTGTCTGCTTTGTCTTTCTCAAGTTTATATTTGAAAACAGTATTTGTATCACAGAAAGAGATTGGAAGGAGGTCTTTTCTTATTCTAAATAGTTTTTGTAGTATTGGAATTTTTTATTTGAATGTTTGTTATGCTTTATTTATGAATCGATTGACCCTGGAGTATTTTTCTTTGGGAGTTTATTTATGGATGAGAGTTGATGGAGAGGCCTTTGGGCAAAGAGAGAAGCCAAGAGGCAGACCCTGTGGGGAGGAAGAGGTCACAGACTGGTGGACAAGTGGGGCTTTACTCTCTATATGCTACATTAGACCATCACCAATTTGAATTAAAGATATAGAGTAGAGGTGTTAAATTCATTGTCTGTGGACTGCAAAACTCCTGAGTTGGGCCTGAAACAGATTAAAATGTAATTGGGTAATGTTTAATGAAATAAATAAGAATATAATAATGTATACATATATGTATATATATACATATATAGTGTATGTGTACATGTGTGTACACATACATATATGTGTGCATGTATCTATATATTTAATGTTAAATTGAGACTTTCTAAGTTAATAAATGGCCAGCAGGGATCCATTTCTATTTGAGTTTGACACTACTGTTGCAGAAAATACAATATCCCACTGTGCTTATAGTTTGTTGATTTTTCAAAAAGTGTTTGATTTGAAGAGCAGAGTGCTAGCCTGAAGGTTCTCTTCCAACAAGATGTTTCCCATCTGCCCATCAATATTATTCCAGATTTCTTGGAATAATATTGATCAATGATATCATGGTCATAAGTATTGTGTAAGGTACAAAACAAGGAGACACCCACCCACCAAATGTGTTTGACATTCTCATGGAGCAAATTCAGCACAGAACCCAAGTTGGAGAGGGATGGTGAAATCCTCCAGCTTTTCCCATTTGTGCAATACCTTGTACTAGTTTCATCAAGTCCCAGAACATAAACATTCTTGGAAGAAACCTGCAACTGCTAAAAAGAGATTGGTTTAGTCATTCATACAGGAAAAACAAGCAAACAAACAAACAAGTATTTGAAGAATGCTTATTGGACAGATTATCACATACATTTAGATAGACAATCTGTTGAGCTTGTCCACTAGAGTGTGTGTACATATATACATTCATATACCCCTATATACATGCATGCATGTATACACATGTATAGACATACATATATACTTATGTATATATTATATATGAGGCAACTAGATAGTGGATAGAGCACTGAGCTCAGAGTCAGGCATACCTGAGTTTAAATCCGGCCTCAGATACTTACTAGCTCTGTGATCCTGGGCAAGTCACTTGATGGTTGTTTGTCTTAATCCACTGGAGAAGGAAAAAGCAAACCATCAATATCTTTGCCAAAAAACAAATAAACAAACAAAAAAAAACATGGCTAGTATTGGCATTCTATGATCCATGGGGTCACAAAGAATAGGGCATGACTGAATAATTGAACAATTGTTTGTGTGTAGGGGGGCAGCTAAGTTGCATGATGGATAGCTTGCAGGGTCTGGAGTCAGGAAGACCTGAGTTCAAATTCAGCCTCAGACACTTACTAGCTGTGTGACCTTGGGTAAGTCATTTAGCCCTTTTTGTTTCAGTTTCTTCATCTGTAAAATGAACTGGATAAAGAGATGGCAAACCACTCTGGTATCTTTACCAAGGAAATCCCAAAATGGGATCATAAAGAGTCAGTCACAACTGAAATGACTGAATAACAAATGTATAGCCTGGGCAAACAGTCTAAAAACACAATGAATTAGTCCATAATCAAAGAAGAGGAAGCAGTCTTATCTTCAAGAAATTTTTAAGCTCCTTGAATGAACACAAAATTTGCACAGGAAAAAGACATCTTTTTTATTTTCAGTATTCTATAGGTGGTCTTTTTGGTTGTAAGCCATGCAATAATCTAAGCTCTCAAGAAGTAAAAATGAATAGCATTCTTGGTACAATGGAGAAGCACATGCTTATCCAGTGAGCAGCCTAAAATTGATATGAAAAAAAAGTACTGAAAATAAGTACCGGCATACAACATGCTACTAGGAAAGTATTTGAGTCAAAAAAAGTCACATGGTGAGAGCAAACGATATCTGGTGGATGATGTATGTACTCCAATTTCAATATTAACACAGATGGCTTCTACCCAACATGTTGAGTTGACTTCCTCTGGTGAATTTATGGGAAGAAGTAGATAAAAATCACAGAGATGGATTGAAATTTATATCATGGAAGGGGGAGAGGTACAGGAACCCTTATGAGATCACATTTCCCTGTATGTATTTCAAAGAGAATATTCTGTGAATCATTGAAAAAAAATCACCATAGTTACATTTGTTACATATTCTCGCAAAATGTTAATAAATAAGAAGGAGACAATTTCTTTGTGCAGAGCCTTCAAAGCTAAATTTTGTTTTACCTAGTTAAATGCTATTTATATACTTATAGCATGGATATGAAACTAATCTTCAACTCTTCTCTCTGATCTGTTCTTCGCACCCTACCTGACCCCTCTCTGGTGGCTACAATTCACTCTAAGAATCCTAAGGGTAACCATGATGTAGGAGAACTACACATCTACTACTCTCAATTTTGGCTGATGAGCTCCCATTGGGCATCTTACTTAAATTAATCAGCCAAACTGACATTATTAACTTTTAATCAAGAACTATTTACTAAATGGGAAGACAAAATCAAGAATAATCTTAAATAATAGTTCACCCATAAACTTGAATCACCCTCTACCACAAATGTGAGAATCAGTAAAAACTTGAAGCTATTTGTTAGAGAGGCACGAGTAGGGACATACATGTTCCTAAATCTCCTGAATCTGGGTTTTGAATTCAGATGTCCTTGATTTACTTAAGGAACAATGTTTTACAAGTCAACTTCTGAGCAAGAACTCTCTTCTGGGCCTCTCTGCAATGTGCCTGAGCCAAACTGCTTCTTGTCTAGTTAGCATTGTTGGACTGCTAAACAGTATTAAGTTTTTTTAGTGAAATCACAGACTCTAAACCTGAAGTATGGAGAGCAGTCCAGGTCTTCTCCTTTGGTTGAGTTGTCTGGCAGTGCTATCTGGAATCCACAGAGCTATTTGGATCTGTTCACTGGTCTTTGAGGGATTTCTTTCTCTCAAGTTATAAGTAGTTGTGAAAAAAGCAATGCAAACAAACCTATGAGGGGTTCCCACATTTCGAGCTGAAAATGTCGGTTAAAGACAAAGCACCTAAGCCTTTCCCATCTCTTTCCAGCTTTTCAGACCTCAGAGGATCCTTCTTTCCTCCAGGAAGCTTTTCTGAGCTAGACAGCATTCCTCCAATCAAATCAGTTCCCAGCACCAGCTACAAAGCCCATCTACCTCTATTCAGTTGGTTTTGGCTGGGTTCAGAATGAAGTAACTTCTCTTCCCTTCTGCTCTTCTATTTCTTCTTTCTCTCTTCTGCTTCTATGTCTAGTCATTAACTTTGGTCAATGACTAATGTGTGCTTCAAAGCATGAAGTGACTCATTTCTACCTTAGACTGAAAAAATAAAATTCATATTTCTATCAGATACACCAGATAGAAAATGTACAATTGTCCCACAGTACAAAAAAGTTCTAGTTGTCAAAGTTTCCCAGTTCTTTCCCTCAAACACAACACAACAACCATATAAATGTCCTGTTTAGGGGGAAATTATACACACATGTATGTATGTATGTATGTATAGATGTATGTACATGTATGTATCTATGCGTGCGTATATGTATGTATATGTATAAATATATATACATATACACGTGCATACATACATATATACCTATAGATAGACACAGAGAGAGAGAGAGAGAGATACATATGCAAACACTGAGAGTGTATTTTTTTCTTCAATTACCCAGCAGTTTCTTTTTTCAGTGTTTCTCATACAAAAGCCCCTTTTTTGCCATTTTTACTAAATAAAAATGTCCAAAATGAGAAAGGGATACCATCTTACATAATTGATTAGTGATAGACACTATGTGATCTTATATTCACTATATCTTTAAGGCAGTATGACCAAAAAACATAGCTTCTTCTTGCTCCTTATTGTATTTTTATTAGAAATCTTCAGTGGATTCATAAATCATTATAATAATTCTTTTTCCTTTTAAAATATTTTCTGCTTTATTACCATTAGCAACAAAATGAATATTTCAACACACTAAGGAAAAAAAAAACAAGAGGAGGCTCATTTATGAAAGCATTCACTTCTGTTACATTTGGTTTTTCTATTTTAAGTGCATATGAAATGCTCTCATACTTTTTTATACAAGTGAAAAATCAGGCACACAAGTCAGTAGTTGCTGATATCTTAATCACTTGTTCCTTAGGTAAAAGAATGATCTGTAATCTTTTTCAATTCTTTTAGAATTTTCTCCTCTTTGAGATATCTTTAAAAACTAATATTTGAGAACCTTTAATGTTGTATTCCTTATCACATCTTTAGTTAAGACCAGATGCAGTTCCTGACTTCCTTTAAGAAAAAAAAATGTTATTTCTAATTCCTCACACAATATATCAGGTACTAAGAGGATAAAGCTAAAATGTGATAATTATGTTATTGACAATTATGTTATTGATGACAATAGAGGGGGAAAAAAAAACTACTTGCATGAAATGTCTCATTTCTGCCTTAGTGAGAAACCAGAATTAACCATTTGTGTTAGACCCACCATATAGAAAGTATATAATTTTCTCACAGTTACCCAAAATTTACAGTTTGTTGGGGTTTCCCACTTCTCACTCTCACATGCAACTCAACAGTCATATAGATGTTTGGCTAGGGGTGGTGGTGCTTGGGGAACAGGGAGGTATTTTAATCATCCTTGACTTCAGCAAATCCTCTTTCTCTCTGATTTCTTTCAGACTGATGCAGATCTTGTCCATTTCATATCTATTGTCATCTTCCTTCTGGATTCATCTATGAGTTCTCTTAGGACAATCCTACTGCCTTGCACAAAGTGCACATTGAATTAATGTTTGTTGAATTGAACTGAATCTGGTTTAGCTGGATCTCATGGCAAGATCTCTGCAGCCTGGTTTTCTCAATTGCTTTTTGCCATTTTGTGAGGCAATATGCTTCACAATCTTCCATCATCCATGACCACAATATTTTGCAGATGATCTTGTACTCTGAACTGGTAGTGAGTGCTATTGACTGCTGTTATCTCTCTGCTTTCCAAAATGATTCCCTGATTTTTAGTTAGGGTGGAATCTGGACTTTTTTCTTTCTGTTTTCTTGTTATGGTAATGTTTTTCATTACTTAAACTTCTCCCAGAGATCAAGATACTCAAAGTTAATGTCTTTGTTTTATTCTACTTCTCATTTTGCAGTCAGAAGCTTATTTAAACAAATCAGTTTGGAGGGGCTATTATCAAAGTCTGTGACTTCTCATCTTTTCCTTTCTTCTGGTTTGGTGTTTACTTTGACCTTTGCTTTAATCATTCAATGACCTAAATCCTTGCAGACATCTGACGCTGAACTAACTACTATCTTCGTAATTAGTCATTTCTTGCTTGTATGGCTGTGGTTAATTTCTTTTATTTTCTTTTCAGTCTCACCCTTTGGTGCTTACATCATAGAGAGTCTTTCAATTTTCTTGAAGATATTCTTAATGTCTAGGCATGAGCCTCCTGAGTAGTCAACGAGATGTTTTCTGCTTTCAATGCTTGACTGTTAACCAATATTTTTCTGGAAAAGTTGTCACTGTCTTCCTTTGTGCCCACTTTTGCAATGAAATCATCATGGAACAAGGTTTATTGGTACTCATTTTGAAGGACCATATCAAGTTCTTTGATAGCAATTATCTCCTTCCCTTCAATGTGGGCAACATATGTTGTTGCATACGCTATCATGATCTTCATGATCTGTTTGCTTCTGTATAGAGAGCTGACTGAGGGTCTCATTGAATTGATATTTCATGTTGCTTTTGTGAATGATGGGAAACCAAGTTTCCCAACACTGAAATCAGGAAGACCTGAATTCAAATCCAGTCTCAGACACTTAGTAGCTATGGGATCCTAGGCAAGTCACTGAACCTCTCTGTGCCTCACTTTCCTCATCTGCAAAATGAAGATGTTGGACTTCCTCGCCTCTAAAGTTTCTTCATGCTCTAAATTTACGATCCTATGAATTCTTTTATTTACTTGTTTGAGAAGCATCTATGACCTGCTCTTCCATTCAGGTGTGCTTCTTGAGGCTGTCTAGTTTCTTAGATAGTAAGAGTATCAATATGTATGAACTTTAGCTCCTCCAGTAATGTATCAATTCATGGCTGTAGGACAAAGGCCTTACATTATATGTATTGATAGTTAAGTTTATGTTTATAGGTGATATAACAACTGTTTAATTCTTACTGAATTACTGAACTTTTGTTCTTCTACTTCATTATTATCACTGCAGAAATAGAAAAGTGCCTCACAGAACTGAGAATATTTTGTATTTCTGTCTATTTTCTGTATTGCAGTCAAAAAAATTCTTTACCTAGAGATCAAACTTTAGTGTTCAATGCAGGAAGAAAAATTATACAAGAGATATGTTTTAACTGTTCTATATTTCTGATGTGGATAGAAAAGGAGGGAACAGTTGTCAGTCATAGTAGAAAAAATTCAGTAGAGACGCTCAGGAAAAAAAAAAAACCCCACCAAAAAACCTTTTTTGCCCAGAAGGCTCATGAGATCCTTAGAATGAGTAACTTAAGGGAATTGAGAAATCACCTTCCCAGGAAATTTTCTAAGAGTAGGAAATAAACTCATCAGTATGAGATGTTTGAGTGCCACCTTGCTTGAAGACAGTGGGATAGACCAGATCAGTCTCACAAGTAAGTGTCAAAGATGATTATACTGTAAAAATTCTATCAAATCTATCACATTTTCATTGTCCCCATTCACAGTTACCTATGTGATTACCTCATCTTCGTACTCATCTCACCTCCTTCTACTGTTCCTTTCATCTCACGATTAATAATACAGGAGTATATTTTTTTCTAGAAAATTATATTTGAGAGTTTCCCACAGACAGATTCCATTGCCAGTGAAACAAAACATAGTTAGAAAGGAGAGACAGCATAAACAAATTTCTCATTATGCCCAATACACAATTGCCATTATTCTTGCTTTTTCATTTGGGCAAGTACTCATTTTCATGGCTAAACTGTTTGATCATCGGTGGTCTTTTTGGGCTCTAGTTGTCTATGAGTCTGTGAAATTAAAATACAATCAAAGACACTAAGCCCCAAGAACATCCATCTTAACTTCAGAACCTTTCTTGATTTTGTGACAGAAAGGAAATTAACTTATCTGTCTCAAAGACTGTGGTGTGGAATAGAAAAATAGGATTAAGAGAAAGATACTTCCAAAGCAAGGTCAGAAAATCAAGTGACCTTTCTTTAGTTTCATGATAACACCTGACTACCTCGGAATTCTTCAAGCATTTTAAGCAACAGGGTTATGTTTAATTTATCAGTAACTGTGATTGGAAGGGATGGAAAATATTCCAGTTTAAGTTGTATTATTGGGAATTCAGATACTTTGTGATTTTAGAACATTAAATTGGAAGGAATAATTCAAATATGTCACTGTATTTGTATGTGTGTGTGTGTGTGTGTGTGTGTGCACTTAGAGTAGTAGAACACTTTTCATTAAGTGACTTACTTTTACCAGTCCCATGATATGTAATAATTGGATCGCTGTTCTATCATTTATGCAAAATTGTTCATATTCTGTTTTAATATCAGTAAATCCTTTCCTCAAAATACTTCTAATGTTTTATTCATGTGGGGGTCATTTTGAAATAGCCTAAAATTGCCTTTGGATATACAAACTTAAAAAAAAAACCTGTTTCTGCATATTTTTCTCCCAGAAGGAAGACTATATGTTATTTTCAATGAATGAAAAAGACAGCAACAGCAACAACAATATAATAACCACAAGAAAGGCTCTTTTTTAACAAGACCTTTGGTGACTCCTTTTTTTTTGGTTTCTAAAAGAGAGTGTGGTATTTTGTGATGGAATAATGATTTTTCAAATTTTTGTCATGAATATTCTTAAGAGAGAAGTACTATGAATTCAGAGAATTACAATTATGGAATTAAGTGGAAATTAAGATGCTGGAGTTTCATAACAGATAGGATACTGACCTTGGCGTCAGGGAGATCTAGATTCAAATCCTGACTCAGACACTTACTATCTTTGTGACCAAGGACAAATCACTGACCTCTCTGACCATGAGTTTTTTCATCTGTAAATGAAAAAGTTGGACCAGATAGCCTCTGAAGTACCTTCTAGTACCTTCTATGACCCAATAATAATCTTACACTTAGAGGAACCCAAGAGAAATTCTTATTATTGCACATAAAAGGTATTCAATAACTGCATGTTCAGTAATACATTCTTGAGTCCCCGAGTTTGGTACATATAACTCTTGACTCTCTTGGAGACTTACACACTAAAACAAATAAGGTATTAAGCAATGTCAGCAAACACTCTTAAAGGGTTTAAAAATTCTTTCTCCAAATGGATCTTTCCATCCCAAAGATCCTGTTTCTTGTTGGAGAAAGTAATAATGAGGGATGGGATTTTTTAAAAGTAAATTATATTTTTCAGAGAGAAGGAAGAGGAAAGGAGACAGTGGAAAGGGATGGAGAAACTCCTAATATTCATATAATGCAATGGCTTTCAAAATTTTGGGGTTGGGGGTACCCCACCTGACTTATCCCAATTTGCCATTGCTAAAACATACCTCACCAAAATTAATGAGTCATAGAGCTAATGCTGAAAGGTACCTTGGAGGTCCCCTAATCTAACTAATTAACTGACAATTGATGAAAGTAAGGCCCAGAAATGTTGAGTAACTTCTCTAAGATTGCATAGAGAATATATATAAAAGCCCTCTGACCTCAGAGTTAGTATTCTTTCCACTGTACCATTACCATGCTGCCTCACTGATATTACATTTGAAAAGATGTCTGTTTGCTCATTATCTTGTTAGTAAAGTATTAATTACCCATAGAACCAAAAGTATAATAAAACAGGACAAGAGCACAGTCGGTCATGAATAATTAATTAGTTGGGGGGTCATTTTGAGAACCATTGGAATAGAGCAAGACAGAAAGAGGAGAATTTTCTATTGGTAAGATTGGATTTCAAGAGTTATTGTTTTTGCTACTCCAAAGCGATCAGAGGCTCTAGTGTTGTCCTGGATATGACTCGATTTCTAGGAGTATGGCTACACTACATTTGCACTAGCTCATTCCCTCAATAAAGTGCTTCATGGCTTCATCCTAAATACCTTCTTGAGTTGTGGTAAATGACCAGTAAATTAAAATGCTTAATGATGAAGCCTAAGACACTCTGCAAACCTTATACTAAGTAAATACTAAATGCAGCTGATATAGCCTAACTAACTTACCTAATGTTAGGTTCTATACAATTACACTGGAATAGATTGGCCTATCTCTGATGGTGGTGATTTCAGAAGAAAAACTATTGGCTGACAATTCTCCAAGTAACTAACACTTAAAGGAAAGGTTCTTAACTTGGGATCTTTAACTTAAACAAACATTTTGGTAACTGTTTCAATAAGATGAAACAATTTTACATATTTATTTAATCCTACATATTTTGTTTTAAGCTTTAGAGACATGATTTTGAGAAAAGGTCCATAACACTTCACCAGACTGCCAAGATATTCTGGGACACAAACCTTGTTAAGAATCACTGATTTAGAGACAAAGTGCAATGGATAGAGATCTCCACTGGTAGTCCAGGAGCAAATACCATTATACTCCCTAAAGGCTAACTCAAATGAGCTTTTTGATATTCTTCATATGTAATACTATGTCTCCCATTTCCATATCTTCGCATAGTTTGACTTCTCTGTGCTTGAAAAGCATTTCTTTCTCATTTCAGTCTCTAAGAACCCCTAGTTTTCTCCAAAGATCAGCCCGAGCCATCACCTTCTACATGAAACCTTTTCTGACTCCTCTAGCTTCTAGTACCTAGTTAGATACTAGGTATCTCTCCCTACCAAAGTTTTATTTATTTAAATTTATAGATAGAGATAGCGATAAACATATGGATTAATATATATATATATATATAATATGGAGATATACATACATACATATATACACAAATAATATATTTGTAGATTACATATATTAATATATAGATTACAGTTACATATGTGCATGTGTATTAAACTGAAGGGGAGAGAAAGGCACTAGGAGCTAGGGGGAGTCAGAAAAGGTGTGTGTGTGTTTGTGTATGTGTGCACGCACAGACACACACATTCTTAAATTAGGGGGAAGGAATCACTAAAGGGATAATGGTACATACACATGTCTCCACCGATAGAATATAAACTCCTTAAGGGCAAGGATTGTTTCATATTTGTCTTTGGCCGTATGAAACAGGGCGAAATGTTTGATTTCTCTGTTTCCATTTGCTCATTTTTACTTTTCCTTGTTCATTCCCCAAGGCCAATTGTGAAGATTTATAAATAATATTATTGACCAGAAAGTGTTACTTCCAAACACTTGTGCTAAGAGAATTGGATCAAATTCAATTGAATGAACTATAATGAACCAGTGTTTTTCATGACTTTTTAAACCAGTGACATTCTGATGCCACTCTGCTTTTGAATCAAAGGAAGGATTCTATAGTTTATGCTGAAAGAGCTGTCACCACCCAATGGCTCTTTAGACTTTTGCAACTCTACTTCCCCTGCATGCTATTCCAGGTTGCAAAAGCCAGGAAGGACATGATGTGGAGAAAGTGCTTAGGATCTGTAGGAAGTCTACTTAAAGTTCATCACTGCCACCACAAAGCAACCATTCCAAATTCTGCAGTCTCATCCTTCAAAATCCACTAGAACTCTGCCATTATCCCTCTAGTGATTCCTGCCCCTTAGTTTGAGAAGCATTGTCCCAATTCATATTTTAATAAGGTAGGGAGTCATCAAAAATTTCCTATTGGATCAAGAACTCAAAGATTGACTTGTGACCATAAAACATTCCAGGAGAAAACCCTTTCTCAGTCTTTATATGATCTGCATCTATATAAATTACCCTCTACAACACTTGCATACAGAGACACAATTTGTATATAACTCCATTCCCATAAGGACAGGAAGAAACAATGCATCTCATACACAATTGCCACCAAAGAGCTCAAGAATGAATGTTTAAGTCCATACACTGACACATACCCCTAAATTTTCAAAGGTTTGCTGGCAATTTCAGCCCCCTGACTCCCATTCACTATAATGGAAGTCAGGTGGCAAAGACCCAATGAAAACTCCTTGGAAATTTAGAAGACAGCATAACAGTATTCTTTTGTTTTTGCTGGAGAAACATTTATATGGGACATAGGTTCAACTGTCCATGAAATGATGCACTAATCTCTAGAGTTCACAATGTAATTTGGAGTATATTTTCCTCTCCATGTGCATGCAATTGTAAAGGTAATTGCCACCCTGAAGGTAAAGTATGTTGAGTTCTGCTCATGTCACACACACACACACACACACACACACACACCCCTCTAATATTCTGAACTCTAAGCCAAACATTTCTCATGGTACAGTCATAGGGAAAAACAAACAAACAAAGAAAAAAACCTAGGGAATTAATCTTCACTACATCTTCACTTTGATAATTTGCTCTGCCAGTACTATTTTGTGTGTATCCCCCTCTCTGTTCTTGGGTATGGGTGTTGATTTTTCCAAACAATTTTGTTTTGGAGACAATGCCTTTAGCTTCTAACCTGACCAACATCATATGTACAACATGATGTGGCTTTGGTGATGAAGCATCAGGTTTCCTTGCCTCTGTAGCTCATTCATTATATTTGGATGCTACATGTGTTTAAAATCTGGCAATTATACCCGATCAAGAATAACAAAGGCCAAGTTCAACCACTTGGGGAATTCTCAAAATGCAATGTCTGTTCAACAACTGTTCATCAAATTAATTACATCCTAAAGATCAGAGACATGGAGACTAGGTTCAAAAGTAGGGTAACTATTTGAATTTTGGGCAGCCATGTTTGGGATTTAAATTCAAATAGGTCAAAAAGAAAGGTTGCCCTTATTTTTTTTTTTGAAGACCCAATCTGCTATTTAGATATGAACACATGTCTGCACCAACAAAAATTGTAATTGGATACTTAATAGTTTCCCTCTGGGAAAATCTACTGCAGCACTTGTCTATACCTAACAGTTCAGTATTTAATTAAATCTTGTTATATAACTGGTTATTTCTCTATCCATGTGCATCATTGTGGTATGGAGGTAATCCTTAGTTCTTAAAGGTTTTGTCAATAGAGTGCAAGCACTAAGTGCCCCTGACAAAGCAGAAAGACTTCAGGTTTGAATCTAACAATAGGCTATCATTACAAGACCACCCTGGTTGGGTGAGGGAAAATTCGTAGAAGGTTGGCCACAAATGATTTTGGGGGGGGAGGGAGAGTAATAGAAACTTAGGACAGCATAAAAATGGGGGAGCTGAGTCTAGAGTCGGGAGACCTGGACTGGAATCCAACCAGAGATAATTATTAGCTTACCACTATGGGCGAGTCACAAACTCTCAGAGCCTCAATTTCCTCATTTGTAAAATGGGAAGTTATTATTATAAATTATTACATAATAACAATTATAATTATTATATAATTATCATAGCAAGTTTTCACATAGGTCTTCAAGGTTTGCAAAGAGTCATATGTGTATTATTTCATTTGATTCTCACAATAACCACATGGAAAGGGATTGAGGCTAAGAGAGATGAATTGCCTTGCCCAGAGTCACACAACTAGTAAGTTCATGAGGTAGGATTCAAAAGATTCTAAATCTAACTCTCTGTCCACTACACCGTCTAACTGCAAGTGTTTAGGAAACCTCAAAGCACTATACAAATGTGAGCTATTGCCAACAGAAGATTATCTACTAAGGCACAGAGGAGTTTCAATCTACATCAATAGATGGAATACCCTATTGATGAATTTATAAATCTTTTAAACTTTAAGGTCAATGGATCATAGATGTAGATCTGTCAGGGGTGTCAGATGTTGTATAATCCAACTGCCTCATTTTACAAAGGCAGAAACCAAAGTCTAGTTATGTGATTTGTACAAGGTCACACAAGTCACAAGTATTAGCTCTGAGATTTGAACCCAAGTTCTTTAACTCCAAATCAATCATTCTTTGCACTTTATCACATTGCTACTTTTTCAGATTCATTAGTTTTCCCTTCCCGACTACATTGTAAGCTCCTTGAGAGGGGGGACTATGTTTTAGATTTCTTCTGTGCCCCCTCCCCATAGCAGTTAGCACAGTGTTGAGCACATGCTAGTTGCTCAATAAATATTTGCTTTATTAACTGTCTTCGTTCCATTTATCTAATATTTTATTTTCTCCCAGTTACATGTAAAAATAATTTTTAACATTTGTTTTCAAAACTTTGAGCTCCAAATTCTCTTCCTTCCTCCCTTCCCACCCACCCCCTCGTTGAGAAGGCAAGCAATTTGATATGAGTTATACATGTGTAGTCATGCAAAACATGCATAATAGTCATGTTGTGAAAGAAAACATAGACAAACAATTCAAGAAAAATAAAGTAAAAAAAGGATGCTTTAATTTGTATTCAGATACCATCAACTCTTTCTCTGGGAATGGATAGAATTTTTCATTGTAAGTCCTTCAGGGTTATCTTGGATCATTGTATTGCTGAGAATAGTGAAGTCATTCACAGCTGATCCTGTTACAATATTACTGTTACTTTGTACATAGTACATTTCACTTTGCATCAGCACATGACAGTCATTCCAGGTTTTAGACTTGTATGAACTGATGCTAAGTGAAGTGAGCAGAACCTGGAAAACATGGTACACAGTAACAGCAACATTGTGCGATGACCAACTTTGGTAGACTTAGCTCTTCTCCGCAATGCCATGACCTAAGACAATTCCAAAAGACTCATGATGGATAATGCTATCCACATACAGAGAAAGAACCATGGAGTCTGAATGCAGATCAAAGCGTACTATTTTCCCTTTTTTTTCTTTTTTGGTTTTTTCTTTCTCATGATTTTCCCCTTTGGTTCTAATTCTTCTTTAAACATGAGTAATGTGGAAATGTGTTTAATATGATTGCACATGTATGGCCTGTTTTGGATTACATGCTATCTTGGGGAGGAAGAAGAGGAAAGAGTGGGAGAAATTTTAAAACTCAAAATCTTATAAAAGTGAATATTAGAAACTAAAAATAAATAAGTTTTTTTTGGTCTTTCCAGGTTTTTCTGAGAGCATCCTGCTCATTATTTCTTATAGTACAACAGTATTCCATCATAATCACATATCACAACTTGTTCAGCCATTCCCCAATTGTTGGCATCCCTTCAATTTCTAATTCTTTGCCCCCAGAAAAGAGCTGCTATAAATATTTTAGTACATATAAGTCCTTTTAATTTTTGCTTTTTTATCTCTTTTGGGATAGCCCATCACTTCATTTACAGTCATCATAATGTCCATGATGATTACCATCAAAATTTTATCTTGGCATGCCACTGGTAGATGTTATGTAAAATGAGTTATTGAATATGTCCTCTGTCCTTTGGGAAAATATTTTAAAAGTAGTCAGACAACTGAAGCAAGACTGACTACCTTCATGAATTAACATTCTTACCAGAAATTTAGTTTAGTTAAATGTTGGTTTAGAGAATGTTTGAGTATTGATATCTGTTCATATTGCTGTACTTTGGTCTTACCTCTAAGTCTCAGCACAAGCTATGTCCTTTATCCTCCACGATATTATTTCTTCCATCTATGTCCTTGATCCCATCGAGTACCACCTTCTGAGAGATCTTGCTTCTATGTTAATTCTATACCTCTTTAATCTACTCATATGTACTTCCATTATCTCCTTTCCCATCTGATTTAAAACATATTAAAATCTACTCTCTCTTAAAATAATATAAAAACAACCCCAAAATTTTCATGAGTCTACCGTCATATTTAACTACTGTCTAGTTCTCTCCTTTTTCAGCATAACTTCTAAAATGAGTTATTTAAATTTACTTCCTCCATTTTCTCATTGATCAGTTCTTTCTTAAGCATCTTCAGGCCAGCTTCTATTGTTGTTTCTCTACTTTAGCTGTACTCACTGAACATTTTTTGCCCACTCTAATAGCTTTTTCAAAGTCTTCATTCTCTTTTATCTTATAAGGCTTCTTCTCAAAGTTCTTTCTGTCCTTGGCTTGTGAGACTTTCTCCAACTGCTACTCCTCTGTTTTCTTTGTTTGCTTCACTTTCTTCCCCGACTGCAAAACTTAGAGACTCCCTGAAGCTAAGTATTAGATATTTTACTTCTCTTCACACTTTCTTAGGAAAGAAGACCCATTCTTGTGGCTTCACCTATCAGTTCTATTTAGAAGATTCTCATATCTGCATGTCTAATCCTGACCTAAGCTCCAGTCTCCTATCTCTAACTCTATACCAAATATTTTTGTTTTGTTATTCTTCTCCCATCTTAAAAATAGCATGTTTAAGATTCATCTGATTTTTCCTTCCACTCACTCGCAGAATAGTTCTTGTTCCCAATTTCATAGGATCATAGAATTGAAACAGACTTCAGAGGTCATCAAGTCCAACCTGCACGTAAAGTATGAATTCCCTTTGTAGTATTCCTGACAAGTGGTTATCCAGCCTTAACTTGAAGACCTCCAGTGACAGGGAATTCATTATCTCCAGAGGCAGCTCCTTCCAGTTTTGGACAGCTCCAGTCATTCAAAAGGTTTTCCTTATATTAAGCTGAAATCTGCCTGTCTGCAGCTTCCCCCATTGGTTCTACTTTTGCCCCTTAGGGCCAAAATGAACAAGTTTAGTACCTTGACAACCCTTCAAATCTATGAAAAGTACAGTAATGTTCCTCCATAAGTCTTCTCTGGCCCAAGATAAACATTGTTACTTCCTTCAACTGATTATCACATGGCATAATTTCAAATCCCTGCATCATCTTGGTTGCTCTCCTCTGGATATAATCTAGTTCTTCAATGCCTCTCTTTAAAATGAAGTGCCTAGAACTAGATATAGTTCTTCAAATGCAGTTTGACTCGATCAGAACACAGTAAAACTATTATAGTTCTCTTCCTGGACATTATGCTGTCAATTGCCCCTGAGAATCAACTTCCAAATTTTGTCATCATGACATGTGAAAAAAAAATATGTGTTTCTAAAAAAATTTAATTACTGAAGTTTCTTAACTGATCTCCTAATTTAACCTTTATACTCCTGCCAATAGCATTATCATAAAATGTCTTGTTTTCCATGTCACTCCTTTGCTATAAGAATTCTCCCTACTACCTTAAACATTCAGCCAAAATTTCTATATATATTTTGTGAAAATCTGCAGAATTTAACTTTATTCTACGTATCCAACTCTACCTCCCTCTTATTCCTAGTCCAAACTCTTTGCTTCAATCAGATGGGGTCTTTACTTTCCAGATTACATGCTATACTCTTTCCTACCAATATGTCTTTGCACATACCTTTCCCTCATCTGGAAATCTGCCTCCCTTTAAAAATAAATTCAGTGTTTTCAGTGTCTAGCTTAAATCCTACTTGATCTACAGAGACAAGTACTTTTGCTCATACTAGTTTGTCTCAAGAGTCAGTGGGATATAATGGAAAGGATGCCAGACTGCCAAAGAAGAACCTTAGGTTTGAATCCTGACTCTAACACTCTAATAATAGCTTTGTGACACAGTAGCCATGGGGCATGTGACAAGTGATATATGCTAGCTGTGGGTAAGTCATTTACACACTCATGGACTCAATTTCCCTTCTGTAAAAGTGAAGTTTATAAGAAAAAGATCTGCAACATCTACCTTACAATGTTGTTGTGAAATGAAATAATGGATGTAAGTACATTGCTACTTTTAATCCATCTATAAATGCTAGTTGTTATTATTTCTTCTATCTGAATAAAGTCAGAACAAAAGCTTCTTCCCTGATCATTTTGAGGGGGAGGATAGCCTTTAGTTTGTACTTGTGAGTTTAGGTGCTTACCAAATGTTAGTTACAAAAAATCACAAATAGAAAGTGTCAACTAAACCATTTATCTTAGTAAAACAGCAAACAGAAATTGGAGAAGTTGTACAGATTAGAATATACAAAAGAATACATGAGAGTAAATGAACTTTTTATCCAGATTTCATCTCATACTAGGAAAGAGAACAATCTTATCCAAAGGAAGTCTATTCTTAGCAGTCTCTGCAATTTCAAAGAAGTCTAAGGACATGATGAGACCAACTTCCTATGTATTTCTGCCACTTCAAAGTTTTTCACTACCTATATCATACCCATGAAATGTCTTCTGTCCATGTATCTTTTGTGAATAGTCTCTGGGACCAACTCTGTAAGTCTTATTATGCATATACACAATGATATTTTTAGCATTCTCTCTGTCAATACTCTCCAATTCCTTCTGTATGCAGCACAGGCACAAGATTATCCTTCCCCCACCTAACTGGGTGGGAGCCAGATTACACTACAAATACAGATATCAAAATGTCCTGGAGAATGTAACCAATAAACTCTATTGGAACTGGACCATTTTCATAGACTGAACTGTTAACCTCAATTATGCAAACATAACATCAATCAATGAAAACTTAAGAAGCACATTTTAATAGATGTCACTGGACTTAATACCTCAAGCTACTTGGAATGAAACACTTTTAAATTATAGAGACCTAGCAGAAGAGATGAAAATCATGTAGAAAGAGGATGAGGTTTGTCTCGTACTTGTGCTGAAGATTTGATGTTTTCTTTCAGCCAACGGAAGATGAGTTTATAGCCTAACACTTGTATTTGACCATGCAAAGCAATTGTTTTGATCACCTGTGTAATAGTCCGTGGAAATTTTAATATAAAAGAATAAAGGCCTGTCCCAAGACTATTTCTATTTTGTCTATCAAAAAGATGAGAACAAGATGCTGCTGCTGATAATTATGATGTTCATCATCATTATATGATATTTAATTCAATTCAAAAGCATTTATTGACTACAGAGTGGTGGGCACTAGGAATATAAAGATAAAAACTTAAATAGTGTTAGAGGTTTATATTTTATGGATTGAGTAGTAGGGTGTGGGTAGAGAATGGTAATAATAATTGAACACAAAATACATGCACATTATTCTCCTTACCTTATAATTATCTCCTCAGGGGGCATTGGACTGGGAACAAGAGAGGAAGTAATTTTGGGAAGTCATCCCTTGAAGGTGCAGTAGAGAATTGATGTACACAAGGTCATAGAAAAATGGATTTCAGGAGTCTTAATGGTGGAGGTTAGTATCCCTATGATGGGGTTGGCCACTAGTCTATGCCCCATGAAGGGAGAACTGTGACCAGGCAAGGCTAGAGGTCTTTTCTTTTTCAGGTCAAGATAAAGTAAGCCAAGAAGGTCACCTTCTATGCGAAGTTCAGTCCTCTACTGAATTTAACTAGATTTCAAGTCTATTCCTGGTGCCAAGTTTCAGTTTCAAAGTTCCTCCTGAGTTTCTGCCTCTTCACTGAAATACAAATTTTACCAGGAGTGGGAGTTGATATTGAGTGGGTCCTCCTTTGCCTTTGTTCATAAGAGAGCAGTTGTGAGGACAAAGAGATTCAAATCATGCCTTTCCTGGAATTTCTGACTTTGAGGCAACCTTTATACTATCTAGGGGATTTCCAGGGTTTAGGTGAGGAGAAGGTTCATAGCTCCTTGGTAGATGTTTTATTGTTTTATTATGCACATGCTTTAGTTATGGTGTGCTATTTGTTTACTTATTGATGTTTTTAAGAAAAAAAAACTGACCATGTGGAGTAGCATGTCTTTTCTCTTCTATGGAGAAACCATGTTAATTATGCCAAGGTCACATGACTAGGGACCCTTGAAGGCATCACATTCAAGAAGGAACTGGAACTCCTCAATAAGCTAATTTTTGATTGGTTTAATATACAAATCCACATGCTCCTTGGCAACCAGCATGACTCATGGAAATAATGGAATGGTTCAAGTCAAGTTCTGAAGCAATCTTCCTGCCAAGGTCATTGGACACAGGATCTGAATGATGCTCCATCCCTCAAGGATCTAGACTATGAAAACTGTTTAAATAAAATTACACATTTTTGTAATTATATCTTTTGTTTTGAATACTTTTTTCCCATTAAAGATCTATTTGTTGGTGTTTTTTTAAAATAAATATTTACTGATCTCTTTTGTTTAAAAAAAATAAGTAGGGGCAGCTAGGTGGTGCAGTGAATAGAGCACTTGCCCTGGAGTCAGAAGGACTTGAGTTCAAATCCAGCTTCAGACACTTGACACTTAGTAACTATGTGACCCTGGACAAGTCACTTAACCCTGATTGCCTGGTTAAAAAACAAAACAAAACAAAAAACAAACCCTGAAAATAGAGTTAGTATGAAGCGATAGAAGACTGCTGACTCTGAGAACCACAGAGAACATGGAAGTAACTCCAGCTTCTGACCATTGTGTAAGAAAACTCCAAATTGAGCACAGGACTCACCAGGGCCTACATCCTCAGAGCAAAACAATACTGAGTGATCATCTGTTACCTTCAATTAAATATACAATAGAATTTGGTGGGGGTAGGAGGAAATAATACCTTCCATTCATAAAATGCCACATTTGTAAATAAGATAATGTGTAACAAAGAGGGAGATAATGTAAGATGGAGGGATAATGTAAGATAAGATGGAAATAATAAAGATAATACATAACAAAGGGAAGAAGGAAAAGAAGGACAGAGAAATAACAAGGAATTATAATGTAAAGAATTCAGTTTGACCATTGTAATGGAAATAAATACAATATTTTTATCATTTTTTAAGGTACAAAGTAGCAGTAACCAAGTAGTATTTAATGGATTATGTTTAGGCTTCATAATCAAGGTAAAGGAATATTGAGAATGATCCATCAAGTCAGATTAATAGAGCAGATAGATGATTCAGGACAAGGTAGATAATGCAAATGCTATTTCAATGAGTCACCTTTGAAAAGGTCAGGAGCATGACGCTTGCCTGTAGAGAGCTCTTGGCTTAAAAAAAAATAGTTTGGGGCAAAGGTAGTTTGGACATCAATGCTTCTTTTACTGAATTACCAAACCATTACTGAAACCATTGAAGTCATAACTCACCTAATATTATTGAAGGGATTCCTCATAGTCTATGGCAGTTCAAGGCTTAAGGAAGGAGGTTGGGGTAATACTAGGTCTTAGCTATATTATTATTGCTGTCTCATTTGCCACAAAGATGGCCCCAGCTGTGCAGTAGGCATGCCACATTGATTGCATAATACTCACCCAGTAGGGCAATCGCAGTCGATAGAGTGAACTTAGAAGACAGTCAAAACATCTCTAATGGTTTCTTTGGAACCATTAGAGTCTATCTTGTTAAGTCTCATTTTTAAAAACTTCAGGTCATCTATTACTGCCTTGTAGACAGTTCCTCTCAATCTGCTTTAATCTATTGGGTGCTGCCTGAGGATCAAAGTGTCTTCAAATCCATCATCTAATTCAATCCTTTGAGGTAGGTAGGGGAGGTGCTATCCTTATTTTGGAAATGCGGAAATTGAAGGACTGATAGGCTAAATGATTTTGCTAAGGTCATATAGTAAGCTAGATCATGAAATGATATAAATGAAAGCACTTTGGTAACTCTAAATCATTATAGATATGTGAAGTGCTATCAATATTGTTATGATTAATGTATATTAATATATGAGAAACATTTGTATAGTGGCTCATGGTTTACACTTTCATACACATTTTCTTTCATACTGTGTGTATATTTTCATATACATTTTCTCATTTATGAATGAGGTATTTCATGAATATAAGCTATGATTATATTATTATTATCATTGTTATCATTTTTATTATTGCAGATTTATAGCATGCCCACCAATGTGTGACATTCAATTATGGCAGTTTTTTTGGTATAAAAAAAGTTAATATTTCAGAATGATCTGGTTTTAAAATATCAGTCCCATCAATAACCCCCATATCAATAATCAGAACTTCTTTCCTATTTGTGAATCTTTGCTATCCATCCTTTGTAGCACTATCATTATTGTGCACAGAGATTTTACCATCTATGTGCCATACCTAACATGCAAATACAGAAAAAAAAATTAATTCCTTTATGTGTAGTACTATCTAAAAGCATTCCACATAGTACTATGTATGTAGTACTATATACAAGGGGTGGGGAGGGAGGGAAGAAATGTGCTGTGTTAGGAATATGGAACCATTTGTAGATTGTTGTAGTAAAATACTTACATAAGCTTCAGGCTGATTACAAGTCATGGATGTATTATGGGAGCCAAAAAAGCTAATGTGGGCTTGAACTGCATTAAGAAAGGTATGACTTTCAGGAATAAAGAGTATGATATGCATGCTCGATTTTGTCCTCATCTGTTCACATCTAGAATATCATGTTAAATTCTGGGCACCACTTTTTTTTTTTTTGATGAGGCAGTTGGGGCTAAGTGACTTGCCTGGGGTCACACAGCTAGGAAGTGTCAAGTGTCTGAGGTCAGATTTGAACTCAGGTCCTCCTGACTCCAGGGCCGATGCTTTATCTACTGCACCACCTACCTGCCCTAGTGCACCACTTCTGAGGAAGGAAATATAAGTTGTAGAGCATTCAAAGAAGGTAACCAGGTCGAGCAAGGGTCTCTGGTTTACATAATAAGAGAATTGCTTGAAAGAACTAGAGGATATTTAGCCTAGATAAAACAATGCTCAAAGGATTCAGGATAGCTATGTTGAACTATTTCAAGGGCTCTCATTTAGAAGAAAGATTACACTATTCTGTCTGGTCTTAGAGGCCAGAAATAGGAACAGTCTCTCCCTCTGGGAGCAGCTAAATGGTCAAATGTGATAGAGTGTTGCATTAGGTGTTAGGAAGACCTGAATTCAAAACTGGTGACACTGAGCAAGTCAATTAACATATCTTAGCCTCAGTGTTCTCATCATAGGCGCATAGGCTCAGTGGATAGAGATCTGGGCCTAAAGTCAAGAAGACTTGAGTTCAGATCCAGCTTCAGATATTAGCTTTGTGATCATGGGTAAGTCACTTAACTTCTGCCTGTATGAATTTCCTCAATAGTAAAATAAAGATAATAGTACTTACCTCCAAGGGTCATTGTGAGGATCCAGAGAGTTAAAGTGCTTAGAACATCATGGGTGCCTTAATAAATACTTCTTTCTGTTCTCTCCTCAATCTATAAAATGGAGACAGTAATAGTATATACCTGACAATCAAATGAGAAAACATGTGAAAAGTGCTTTGCAGACCATAAGGTGCTATGTAGATTCTAGTTATTATTAGTATGATGATGAGGAGGAGGAGGAAGAGAAGAAAGATTATATTAAGTCCACTATTGCAGCCTGTTGAAGTCTTTTGGGAACTTGACCATTATCTTGTGTATTGGTGGTATTTTCTAGCTTTGTGCCACATGTAAAGTTGAAAAGAAGGCCATCTATGCCTTCATCTAATATCCCCTGATCCTGGTTGCTAATGTTTCTTCACTTATTGGGAATATATAAAGATTCATATCTACGCATGCTCAAACATAAATATAAAATTATATTCCAATGGCAAATAGAAATCTTTTTTTGATTATCTGCCAGTTTAAATTATCCCTCATTTGCCATGCTCATCAATACAGATAATCAAGAATTGACCATATATTTTTAAACCAATCTGCTTTGTGAACTGAAGTTTAAAAAAATAAAACAAATTAATCAATATTGTTTCAAGAGTGTGGTGCAAGGTCTTAAAATCAAACTAAGAGGATGTGAAGTCAAGATTAGTATGTGCTAAATATTAAGAAGAGACAAACCATCCATATATTGGCACAATGGTAAACTACACTACATTGTGAATAGGGATCCTTGGGGATTAGGGATTTGACTGATTATCTTTAGGGACAGTTAAAATGAGACACCAGAAAACTTCAAATGGAATATGTGGAAAGGAGAATGTGCAGATTTATTCTAAACTGGCCTAATGGGAAAGGATGTTTTTAGGGAATTTACTTAATTATTGCTTTGATTTAATCCTCTGATTCCAAGAACAATTTATTCATAAAGCACTTGATTTAAGAATTATTTTTTCCAATTTGCCTTTAATGTTTATATGCCTACACTAGCTCCTAGGGGGAAAATGCAAGGTCCTATTAGTTATAAAGAGCCTCCATTCATGTCCTATTTGTCATTTGGCCATGGGATAACCTAACATATGCTTATGCTGTTCTCAACCTGGTAAAGTCAACAGTGGAATTTTTCTACTTTGCATGCTGAATGAAATTCCTTAGAGCTCTGATTTTAAGAGGTAACTTTTGGGTGCTTACAAAAAAAAAAAAAAAAGAACAAGAATGAGAACCAGGAACCAGAAAACCTACCTGAGGTTCTAAAGTTCAGATTGAAGACATTTTATTGGTTTTATTTTTGTAATAGTTTAAAAGATTGATTTTGCAAAGTGCTCTGAGACTATATACAAAGAAAGTTTGTAAGTGCATTTTACATGGTATTGTATTAACAGCAGATTATAAAGGCATTATCAACTCACAATACTAAAGTAGAAAAGCACACAGAGGCTTAATATTTCAGGAGAGTAACAAAAGAGACAGGATAACTAAATCATTTAACTGAATATGCAAAAGTTTAACAGGGTTATCATCAGCATTCATAGTTTTCAATGGGATACAATGATGACATTTTAGGCACAACTGCCCCAAAATGGGACATTAAAAAAACACTTAGAAGTGAAGGCTCCTATACCAGGCTATTATAACCTTGATGACAGTCCTATTAAAATGGCCTGTTCTTTAATCAATGGGACTTTGTACTGGGCTTGAAGTAAGGAAAACTTGACTTCAATTCCCAATTATGACACTTAGTGATTGTGTGACTCTTGCCAACCCACTTAACTTTTATATACTACACACACACACACACACACACACACACACACACACACACACAAATATATAAAGAATATCTATAGAATTTATCCTAGGCAGGATTGCAATCTGTTTGGGTCAAAGGAGTTCCTACATAATGTGTACCCTGCGCCACATATCTATAATAACTGACAAATTAACTAGAAATCACAGATCCTTTGCATATTCACACCTTCTCAACCCTTAGCAAAGGACCTCACACGAAGTGGGTGCTTAATGAATTTTCATGACTGTTATTCTACTTGTTGTTGAAAAGGGAAAGAAGGTTGTTGTTTTATTTTTAAACATATTTTTATTTATTTCATGAAATATTTCTCAATTACATGTAAAAAATTTTAACATTCATTTTTTAAAAATTTGAGTTCCAAATTTTCTCCCTTTCTCTCACTTCTCTTTCCTTAAGAAGGCAAGCAATTTGACACTGATCGTACACATGAAGTCATGAAAAACATATTTCCATATCGGCCATGTTACAAAAGAAAACAGACACAAAAAAGCAAGAAAAATAAAGTAAAAAAAAAGTATGCTTCAATCAGCAATCAGAATTCATCACTTCTCTTTCTGGAGGTGGATAGCATTTTTCATCCTGGGTCCTTTGGAAATGTCTTGGATCATTGTCTTGATCAGAGTAGCTAACTTTTTCACAGCTGATCATCCTTACAATGTTGATATTAATGTGTACAATATTGTCCTGGTTCGGCTCATTTCACTTTCCATCAATTCATATAAGCCTTCCCAGGTTTTACTGAAACCATCTTGCTTGTCATTTCATATAGCACAATAGTATTCCATCACAACCATATACCACAACTTCTTTAGCCATTCCCCAATTGATGGGGATTCTCTCAATTTCCAATTCTTTGCCACCACAGAAAGTTGTTATAAATATTTTTTGTACATTTGGGCCTTTTCCCTTTTCTTTGATCTCTTTGGGATACAGACCTAGTAGTGGTATTGCTGGGTCAAAGGGTATATACGGTTTTATAGTCTTTTGGATGCAGTTACAAATTGTTCTACAGAATGGAGCACTGCATTAGTGTCCCAGTTTTTTCCACATCCCTGCAACATTTGTCGTTTTCCTTTTCTGTGATGTTAGGCTACTGACAGGTATGAAGTGGTACCTCAGAGTTGCTTTAATTTGCATTTCTCTAATCAGTAGTGATTTCAAATATTTTGTGACTATTGATAGTTTTGACTTCTTCTTTTGAAAGCTACCTGTTCGTGTACTTTGACCATTTATCAACTGGGGAATGGCACTTATTTTTATAAATTTGGCTCCCTTCCCTATATATTTGAGAAATGAGGCCTTTATTAGAGAAATGTGCTATAAAATTTCTCCAATTTGGTTTTTTCCTTCTAATTTTAGGTGCATTAGTTTTATTTGTTCAAAAGCTTTTAAAAAAATCCATGTAATAAAACATCCATTTTTCTTCCTGTAATGTTCTATGTCTTACGTTTGGTCATAAACACTTCACTTATCTATAAATATGATAGGTACATTTCTTCCTGCTCCCCTAATTTACTTATGATATCACCCTTTATGTCTAAATCATGTAACATTCTGACCTTGTCTTGGTATATGGTGTGAGATTTTGGTTTATACCTAACTTCTGCCAGACAGCTTTCCAGTTTTCCCAGCAGCTTTTGTCAAATAGTAAGTTCTTTCCCACAAAGCTTGGATCTTTGGGTTTATCGAACACTAGATTATTATGGTCATTTACTTCACTATATAATATGTATCCAGTCCACTCCACTGATCCACCACTCTGTTTCTTAGCCAGTACTCGATTGTTTTGATGATTACAACTCCATAAAATAGTTTGAAGCCTATTTCCTTCACATTTTCCCCCATTAATTTCCTTGATATTCTTAACCTTTAGTTCTTCCAGATGAATTTTGTTGTTATTTATCTGGCTCTATAAAATGATTCTTTGGTAGCTTGATTAGTATGTAAATGAATAAGTAAATTAACAGGTAGAATTATTATTTTATTATATGGGTTCAGCCTACCTATAAACAATTAATTTTTCTCCAATTGTTTACAGTTGCCTTTGTGTCAAAAGTGTTTTGTAATTGTATTTAGGTAGTTCCTGGATTTTTCTTGGCAAGTAGATTTCCCAGTATTTTATATTGTCTGCAATTATTTTAAATGGAATTTCTATTTCTATCTCTACCTGTTCTGTTTTGTTGGAAGTATATAGAAATAATGATGATTTATGTTGTTGTTGTTTTTTTTATACCCTGAACCTTCGCTAAAGTTGTTAATTGTTTAAACTAGTTTTTTAGTTGATTCTCTAAGGTTCTCTAAGTATACCATCATATTATCTGCAAAGAGTGTTAGTTTTGTTTCTTCATTGCCTATTTTTATTCCTTCAATTTCTTTTTTTTCTTGCCTTGTTGCTATGGCTAGCATTTCTAGTACAATATCGAATAATATTAATGATGATAATGGACATCCTTGCTTCACTGCTGTTCTTAATGGGAAAGTTTCAAGTTGATGCCTGTTAACAAAAAATGCTTGCTCTTTGTTTTAGATAGATTTATTATTTTAAGAAATGCCCCATTTGTTCTTATACTTCCTAGTGTTATTTTAAAAACAGGGATGAGTGTTGTATTTTGTCAAAGTATTTTTCTGCATTTACTACTATATGATTTTTGTTGTTATTGTTATTGATATGGTCAATTATACTGATGGTTTTCTTAAAATTCAACCAGCCCTGAGTTGCTATTACAAATTCTACCTGGTCATAGTGTATGATCTTTGTGATATATTGTAATCTCCTTGTTAGTATTTCATTTAAAATTTTGCATTGATATTCATTAAGGAAATTTGTCTATAGTTTTCTTTCTCTGTTCTTACTGTCCTTTGTCTAGGAATCAAAACTATAATTATTTATAAACAATTTTGTAGGACTCTGTCTACCTATTTTTTCAATTAGTATTAAAATTAATTGTTCCTTAAATTAAATTGTTCCTTGGTAGAATTCACTGCTAAATCCATCTGATCCTGGAGAGTTTTTCTTAGGGAACTCATTGATGACAATTTATATTTTTAAATATTCATCCATTTCACTTAGATTGTCAGTTTTACTGGCATATAATTGGACCAAACAACTCTTTCTATATGCTCTAATTTTATCTTCACTGAAATTGTGTATATTGGTTTTCTTCTTTCTTTTTTTAATCAAATTCACCAATCATTTATCTATTTTTATTTTTTTTAATAAGAATTAGCTCCTAGTTTTATTTATTAGTTCATTTCTTTGGTTTCTTTACTTTCCCTTTTGTTCATCTCTCTTCTGATTTCAAGATTTCTATTTTGGTATTTCATTGGATATTTTTAATTTGTTCTTTTTCTAGTTCTTTTTTTTTTAAAATTTACAAGCCCAGTTCATCAATCTGCTCTTTTCCTCTTATATTGGTGTATGTGTTTAGAGATATAAATTTTCCCCAAGTGCTGCATTGGCTGAATTACACAAATTTTGGTATGTTGTCTCACTATTGCCATTCTTCTTAATTAAATTATTGACTGTTCCTATGATTTCTTCTTTGACCCACTCATTTTTTAGGATTACATTATTTAGTTTTCAATTAATTTTTATCTATTATCCCTTTATTGAATATAATTTTTACAACATTAGTGTCTGAAAAGTTTACATTTGATATTTCTGCCTTGCTGTATTTATTTGTGAAGCTTTTATGCCCTCATACATGGGCAAGTGTTGTGAAGGTGCCATGTACAGCTGAGAAAAAGATATATTCTTTTCTATTCCCATTCAGTTTTCTCCAGAGGTCTATCATATTTAACTTTTATAAGATTCTATTCATCTACTTATTTTATTTCATGTTTATATTATGATCTGATTTTTTTAGCTCTGAAAGGGGAAAGTTAAGGTCTTCCATTAGTACAGTATTACTGTCTATTTCCTCCGATAATTAATTTAACTTTTTCTTTAACAATTTGGATGCTATACCATTAGCTGTATATATATTTAGTATTGATATTATTTGATTTTCTATAGTGCCTTTTAGCAAGATGTAGTTTCTCTGTTTATCCCTTTTAATTAGCTCTATTTTTGTTTTTGATTTGTCTGAGATCATGATTACTACCCCTACCTTTGTTTTTACCTCAGCTGAAGCATAATAAATTCTGTTCTATCCTCTTATTTTAACTCTGTGTGTCTCTGTTTCAAGCGTGTTTCTTGTAAACAACATATCGATGGATTCTGGTTTCTAATCCATTCTGCTATCAAAGTTTCCATTTTGTGGGTGAGTTTATCCCATTCACAGTTAGGATTACTAACAGCATTTCCTTACATCGTATTTTCTTCTATTCATTCTTCTCTCTCTCTCTCTCTCCCTCTCTCTCTCCCCCTCTCTTTATTCTGTCCCTCCTCTAAAGTTTATTTTTGTCTATGACCATTTGCCTTCTTTTATCTGGCCTCCATTTTGTCACACATATCCCCTTTCTCTTATATCCTTCTCCTTCTACTTTCCTGTTGGGCAAGATTGATTTCTAGTTATCAAATGAGTGTATTTTCTTCAGTATTTTTGTGCCTCTTTTACCAAGCTGTTGGTTGTCTTTTCACAATTTTCTTCCTTCACTGTCATTTCTTTATCTATTTTTTTCCTTTACCTCTCTTATTAGATTTAAAAAAATTTTTTTTAGCTCTTCTAGGAATTCTTGTTGGACTTATGTCCAATTTATTTTTTTTTCTTTAAGGCTTTGCTTGTAGCTCTTTTGACTTCATTGTCTTCTTCGAAGTTTGTGTCTTGATCTTCTCTGTCATCATTGCAGTCTTTTTTTTTTGTTGGTCAGGCTTTTTTTTTGTTTGTTTGTTTGTTTGTTCATTTTTCCACCCTACTTCTTGATTTTGAGCTTTGTGTTAAAGTTGGGCTCTGTTCCCAGTGTGGAGGATTGGGAAGCTTCATGCTTTTTCATATAGTTGTTTTCAAAGTTAATTCTGGGAATGTGAAAGTTTTGGAGTTTCCAAGATGGTGTCTTCTGGGGAAAGGTATGGTCACTGCTCTCCTGCTTTGCACTCTGGTAGTTACCCTGGAAGGGTCCCTGATCCCTTGGGATTACAATCAATACTGCTCCCCATGGTCTCTGCTCCCTTGGGACTGGAAATGATACTGTTCCTGAGGGTTCCTGATCCCTCGTGGCCCAAAGCAATGCTATTTCGCAGGGATCCCACTCTCTCAACTGGAAGTGTTTTCTCTCCTCTTGAAGTCTGATCCAGAAGTGTACATAGGCAATAAAGCTGCCAGACAAAGTCTGGTTCTATATCCAGTGCTAGCAAAGGATCCCCTGTAATTTCTTTCTGACCACTTTCCAGGTCACTGTTCCATCTTTGGCTTGAGAGCTCCTGAAGTTGTTGCTGCTTCCATTGGCACCACTCCACCTCGTCCTACCAGGTTTTTCATCCATGTGGGATCCAGTCCAGTCTCCTCCCCCACATAACATATCTCTCTTCTAACATTCTATGTTCTTTTGGGTAGAAAGATATCGCATCCTGAACTTTTGTTGACTCTGCCACTCCAGAATTTGATTTGAGGTGTTATTTTAAAGGTATTTGGAGTGGAATGTTGGGAGAGCTTGATTGAGTGCTTCCTCTGTTCTGCTGCTTTGACTCCATTCCTCTCCCCACCCCCAAAAAGGTTGATTATTTAAACTTTTCAACTATACATTTAGCACTGATTTCTGGAAACAACTAATTATCAGAATTTATTAATTATCTCATGTGTGTGGCACTGTACTAAGCACTGGGGATATAAGCACAAAGAGAAAAATATTTCCTTCTCACAATAAGCTTACATTCTAATGGGGTAGATAAATAATACATCTACAAATACATACAATATAAATATGAAGTGAATATGTGCAAATATATAGAAAGTGATTAAATCTAAGATAGCTTGTGAGGAAAAACACTAGTAGTTAGGGTGTTCAGAGAAGGTTTCATGTAGAAGATGGTGATTGAGTTGCATCTTAAAAGAAGTAGTCTCTATGAGGTGGAGGTAAAGAGAGAGCGAATTCCAGAAATGGGGTGTCATCCAGGCTGGAACCAGCTTCTAATCTGGGAATGGCCAGAGCCAAACAGAGCAAGCCAGAGCCAGGTGTGGCAGGGATTAAACAAAAGTTTAATTAATTTCAAATGAGAAAAATGCTTGCAAGCGGAAGCCCCCCTCCTGAGAAGGAGGGCTTAACATGCTGGAGCAAAGGTAGGTCTTACACGTTAAAAAAAAAAAAAACACAAGTGAACTGGACCATGATACAATCATTTTTAGCAGTTACCAAAGCAGGAATATGTGTGGACAATATAGGCATTACACGGTCTTGTGGGAACAGTTCTTAAGTTTACTGCCTTAAGTCTTAAGGGTCATTGAGCCTTCTGATTATTCAGTAGGATACAGAACCAGAGTTAGCATGCTGAGAACAGAAGTGCAGTCAGTTACAAGAAACAGAGACTGTGAGTTGTGAGCATGTCAATAGATGTGATGGGTAATTCTCAGGTCCCTGGGAAGTAGGGGGAGCTCCAACAAATCTAAACAGCTATTGATTAATATGAAAATCATAAATCCTTCAGTGAACACCTGCTGCTGGTCAAAGCAATACACTTACCAGAGGGTGAGATTATCCAGAGTGCAAAGGATTGTTGTTATGTCAAGCTCAGGGCACAGCCTGCTTTCTGGGCCTTAGCTCTGGGATACAGGGTGTCTCCAAATACCTTGATGGGTCCAGCCCATGCAAAGGCATGAAGATGGAAAAGATAATATTACCTATGAGGAACAGAGATAAGGATGATTGAACTGAATTGCAGTGCAGGAAAGGTTGTCATGGCCAATGAGTTTGAGTTGACTTTTTTAAGGAAGGACAAAAAGAAGAGGCAATAGGAAGCTACAGGCTTGAGAGACCTGAGACAGGGCAACCAATTAGGAGGCTATTCCAACAATCTAGGTGAAAGGTGATGAAGACCTGAACTAAGATGGTAGCTGTGTGAGTAGAGATAAGAGGTAGTCTCTGTGAGAAACTCTGAGGGTAAAAATGGCAAGATTTGACAACTTATTGAATACATGAGATTAGGGAAAATGAGGAATCCAGTACAATGCCAAGGTTATCAACTTGAGACACTAGGAGAATGGTGGCCTCTTTGATAGAGATAGGGAAGTTTGGAAGAACATATTATTGGATCATTTATGAGTACTTAAAAAGGACCACCTTAATCAGGAGAAGCCATCACAGGTACATGACAGGAGGACTTAATTTTCTTTTTTGATAAGGATAATAGAGGAATGTTAAAGATATAGAGTATGAATTTAAGCAAGATATTTGACAAGATATTTCCTGATATCTTGTGAACAATATTGAAAAAAAGTTGTGCTGCCTAATAGTATAGTAAGGTGAACTTACAAGTGGTCTCATAACCAGCATCAAAGAATAGTGATTGATGTTGTTAAAGCATATTAATGTCTCCTTTTTAATGTTCAATTGAATATATTAAGAAATAATAATTTTTATTATTTATATTCTATTAGTTATTTGGAACAGCTAAGTGGTGCAATGGAGAGAGTGCTAGGCCAAGGGTCACAAAGACCTGAGTTCAAATTTGGCTTTAGATACTTACTAGCTATGTGATCTTGAGCAAGTCACTTAACCTTGCTTGCCTCAGTTTCCTTGTCTGTAAAATGAGCTGGAAAAAGGTATCACAAACCACTCCAATATCTTTGGCAAGAAAATCTCAAATGAGGTCACAGAGAGTCTGACATGACTGAAAAACAACTGAACAGAACATTATTTACATAGGGTAGGGATATGTCCAAAAGCATGGGGGTAGGGATGGGGAATGTTAGTTTGAACATTTCTCTGTCTAGGCTAAATATACTTGGATATAGAATAATGTTAATTTAAATAGAATTGTTTCTGGCAGACCTTCCTAAAACAGAGTAAACCATTAATATTATTTTCTCAAACAATGTCAATATGGAAGAATGTCTCTGGTGGATTATCAAAGGACTCTATCATTGTCCATGTTATTTCAGCATCAGGCTGATGTAGAGGTATAGATGGTAAATGTCAAATATGCAAATGATATTTAACTGGAAATGATAATTAACATATTGATTGGCAGAATTCTGATCCAAAGAATCAATTTAACGTAAATAAACATAAGGTCTTACACTTTTAATACACACACATATAGAATAGGGGCTATACAGCAGTTTATGTGAAAAAGACCTGGGAATTTTAGTGGACTGCAAGCTCAATGTGAGTCAATATAAAGTATAATATGATAGCCAAAAACGCTAATTGAATCTTAGACTACATTGATAGAACTACTAGCTTTTCCACAAAAGCCCTATTATGATGCCTCATTGTAGCATGAAGATGACTCTATTTTTTCTAATGCATGATAACTGAATATATCAGTATTCGTGCCAGTGACATGACTGTTTGTTGTCCAAGGACCAGCCTAGTCAAGTACAGAGAGCATCATCAACAATGGATTGGCACTGGATGAATCTGTTGCTTATGACAATGCATGAGACAAAGGAAAATGTCCCTAGTCCTGTGCAACCATCTCATCCTTCTCTTCAGTGATTTCGTCACGGCTGTGGAAAAGGGGCAAAGAGAATGATGGTAAAGAACAACAAATTTTCAGCAAAGAATAACAAGCTTTTGTGGGGTACCTATTAAGGTCAGTTTATTTGGTGCACTCTAAATACTAGATCTTTTGTCCAATGAACAACATTTGAAATTGAAACACAGAAGCACTGCATTTCACACATCAATTATCTATGTACAGATGAAACCAAAAGATATAAAGACTTTGCAGGTAAATGGAAGAGCAGTTCATTAGTTCCCCTTCAGGTGACAAAAAAGGCTAAACCAGTTTTGTTGTGTCACCAAATACAATAAGGGAAAAAATCTCTTTGTGAAAGACTTGGTCATCTCTCTTTATTGTGCCCATCATAAGCATAAGAAGGAAAATAAAAAGACCTAACACGAAGAAAACACTATTTATGTGCCCACTTATGTTTCCAAGAATTAAGTGGCAAAGTTGTTCCATAAAGAACTAAAATTCTCCAAGACTAAATCAGCATATTATTTGATTATTATTGAGTCATTTCAGTCATATCTGACTCTTCATAACCCAGTTTGGGGTTTTCTTGGCAAAGATACTGGAGTAGTTTGCCATTTCCTTCTTCAGCTCATTTTACAGATGAGGAACTAAGGCAAACAAGATTAAGTCATTTGCCCAGGGTCACACAGCTAGTAAGTGTCTGAAGATGGATTTGAACTCATGAAGATAAGTTTTCCTGACTCTAGGCTCAGCACTCTATCCACTGCACCACCTAGTTGATTAGATGAATGCAAAAGTAACAAGGAACAGGGTGTTGAAAAGATATGCTGAAAAATATGTTATAGAACTAAGAAAGGAAGAGATTAGAGGCTTGCAGACAACTCAGATGTCTCATGCCTGAATACCATAAATATTTCATTCAGGGACAGTCAGAAAGTATTCATGGTGAAAGCTGACAAACCAAATAACACAGAAATTGAAAGTAACAATATCTTAACACACAACAATTTCATTTCTAAATTAGTTTTCCATGTGCAGTCATATCATTGACTAATGAGAGCAAAGATCAAGTTCAACACCAAACTAGAAGAAAGAATATTGATAAAAAGATATTGTGCAATTGCAATAGCACCATCTTTATTTTACAAAGCTGTTCGCTCAGAACTGTGGGAAATCAATACGTGTAAGGATATTGACTTTGAGTATCATTATTTTTTATAGATTATTAACTGCTGTTACCATACTCAGGAGGCCAAAGGAACCAAGAAACTCCTTCAGCCTATAAGTACTTGAGCCCTTTTCCAATAAAAGATATGAAGACAAAGACAAAACCAGTTTAGAATTCACTCTCATTTTAAAACATTTAAAAACAAGATTGTGGAAGATTATGAAGACTCTCCTTGCAAAACAGAAAAAAAAATGGATGAAAAAATGTCTATCATACTCTTGGTATGAGACCCACCCCAAAAAGGTAAACAGAAATGAGCACAATTATTAAAAAGATAATGAACCAGGCATTGTAACATTTTGATAAAGTTTTAGTCTTACCACCCTAATAATAAAACCAATATATTTGGACTCAAATGTCATACCTGTAACACTACATGAGAAAGTAGAAATGACACTTACAGAGACAAAGTTAGGAAGAGAAACTAGGCTAGATTAAGTCAGTCACTTAATAAACATTTATTAAACACCTACTAAGGGCCAGGCACTGTGCTAAGCATTGGGGATAGAAATAAGAAAAAGACACACCCTGCCCTCCGGAAAATTACTATCTTGTGGGAAGAGATAATACACAAAATAAAGCTGGAAAAGTATGTATGAGGGTTCACCAGAGGGCACCCCATGCAGGGACATGATTTTTGTGAAGTCAAAACCAAGCACGATAGCTGATGGAAAAAGTATACTCCAAAGAAATATCTTCAGGGGGCAAAGAAATTTTGAAAACATTGAGGAACATTTTTTTAGATATCTCATAGAAATACCAAACAATTTGAAAAAATCATAGATAGTATTATTGCCTACAAAAAGATGATTTAGAATAGAGGTATCAAACACATGACCTATGGCCTGCATGCAGCCTACCACACTCCTCAGTGAAGCCTGAATCAGATTAAAAATAATTGGGAAATATTTAACAAAATATAAAAATACAATAAAACATATATAATATGTGGGTTTCTAAATCAATTGATGGCCCACAAGTATCCTGATATATTTAGTGGGGCCCCATTTCTATTTGTTTGACACCACTGTTCAGAAGACATCAATAACTACTAATCTATATATGTACAGTGTCATTTGTACAAAATCTTTGTAATTATAATCTATATATATGAATTGAGGCTATCAATGATTAAAATATGAGTTGGGAACAGGTAGACTTTCTCTTACATGTTAAAAAAAATCATTGATGGATTTTGTCTGGTCCCAATAGATACTTTCTAACAAAATACCCTGACCGCCTCTTTCTGCAAAGAACCTTTCTAGAAAACCATTTTATTGATCATCAAGAAAAGAGGAGTATGTACTTTAAATCTGATTTTATGGTAGTGACATTGACTATTATATTGGACCTGAGGGTTTTTGCATATATAGTTCATTTGGCTCTTCTTTCTTCACTGTGTATCATTTCATATAAGTTTTTCTAAGTTCCCTTTGAGTTATTCCTATTTGTCATTCCTTACAATGCAGTAATCTTTTATTAGTTTCGTGTACCATAATCTGATTAGTTAGTGATTTGCCAATTTGTTGAGCACATACCTTGTTTCTAGATTTTCACTATCGCAAACAATGTTACATTGAACATTTTTGCATTTATAGGTCTTTTCTTGTTGTCAATTACTTTCTTGGGAAATAGTCTCATTAGGGTAATCGCAGAGCTAAGCAATGGGACAATTTAGCAACTTTTTTTGCATAATTCCAAATTATTTTCCAGTTTAATTAATTTATATCTACATCCAGAGTGAATTTACTTCACTGTCTTCTCTTAGTTCATGCAGCAAGCTATCTTCCATGCATTTGCTACGATCTGATTAGATATCTGGTAGATGTAATCATAGAATGAATTTTGTTCAACAATATTCAAATATTTATTTCAGTTAGGCATAAAACAGGATGATGCATAATAAAAATAGAATGTGTATGGTGCTTTAAGTTTTGCAAAACACTTTACAAATATCCCATTTGATCTTCATAATAACCTTGCAGGTAGATACTGCTTCTTTTTTTTTTTTTGCCTTTGCACATTCATTTATTTTTGTATCCATCAATTAACATGTATTTATTAATTTAAAAATTTATTTTCATTTCTAAATTCCCCCCTTTGCTCCAGTGAAGCGAGCAGAACTAAAACGTTGTACACAGTAACAGAAATATTGTAATGATAATCAACTGCAGTAGGTACTATTTTAATCTCTATTTCACAAATGTGGAAACTGAGGTGCAGAGAGTTTAAAGTGACTCACCCAGAGTTACACAACCCAAACAAGTGATTGAGGCTGGATTTGAACTCACATTTTCCAAACTTCAGGTCCAGTGCTCTACCCATTGCATCATCTAGCTGTGCCTTATGCTTAATAATGTTAGTCTCCATTGTCAAAGACAACATCTTGAGCAAAATTCAAATCAAAGATTTGAATTCCCTATGGATATTGAAGATCTTCAGATGTTCCTCTTAAAGTGGGATTATACCAATTTCATAGAGCACCAAAATATCATCGAACCTTCTCATGACCATGCAAAAGAGATCCACAAAGGAGAAAAAGTGAATTAATGAAATTTTCTATTGCCCAGACTATGAAATGTAGTTGGATGCAGTCCACATATATGTACATACATATATACATATTCATACGTATATATGTCTGTTTCTATATCTATCTACCTATCTATCAATCCCTCTATCCATCTATCCAACTATCAATCTATGTATCTATGCATCTAGCTACCTATCAATCTATGCATCTATCTATCAATCTATAAACAAATAAATCTAACAATCTATACATCTATCAATCTATCTCTCTTGCAATCTATGTATCTATGCATCTATCTATCAATGTATCTACCAATCTATCTATCGCAGACTCTGAAATTAGACAATGAAATTAAGTAGCCCCAGAGTTGACAAAGAAAACCAAAGAGGGCTAAATTGTATTTGTGAAATTAAGTGCTTTCAATGATCCCTAGTTGGTCCTTGATGCAAAACTGATCTTTCTAAATAGCATCCTGATATCAAAAGTAATCTTATTTTTGTGGGAATTATGCAATACCACAATTGCAAAATTGCAGATTTCTCTAACAGCAATAGAAAGACCCATGATGGCCATGAGTAGCCTACATCATATTACCAAAGATTACATATCTTCAAGAAATGACACACAAATTATCATTTAAAAAATGTATCATCAGGAGAGTTGTGTGGTTCATGTAGGAACATCAAGGGATACCACCTTATGCTTAAATTACTAGGATAGCTTTGAAACCAGCATCCTGGAGTCCTGTTCCTGTATCTAAACTAATCTTATATTCTACTGTCAGAGTAATCAGGGTAAGGCATTACTTTCTTCCTTTTACTCCTGTATTCACAAGCCTTTTTTGGCTCTCTATTGTTTATGGCACCAGAAACCTGGCCTAGTGCATAGATAGCTTATTTTGAAGTGAGGACGACCTGGTTTCAAGTTTCATTTTGGATATTTACTGATTGTGTGGCCCTGGCTAATTGTTTAATCTTTTCGTTACATAATTCACCCTCTTTTTCTCTTTCCCCAACTTCATTCTTTAAGATTGTAAATTACAGAAGAGTTGCTGATCTACATTGTTAGAGGGAGTTTCCTTACCTAAAGTTATTCATAATAATGAAATCACAGGTCCATAAGACACTCCCTCCCCGCGTCTCACACACACACACACACACACACACACACACACACACACATACACATTGCTTACGACATCAAGTCTAAAATACTAATTTTCAGTTTCAATACCCTCTTTATCTGGCTTCCTTTCCTGAGTACAGCAGTTACCTTAACATCTCCATTCTCTAAATTCCTATAAAACCTATAATTCCTGCCCTGTGTATTTCCGTATTCTATTGTTTTAGTTTCAGATTTGTTAACATCAATCCAACCCCACAAGCTGTTAATCCATATATCCCCTCCACTTCTCAGCCAAACTCCCACAAAAAGCTGTCTATACTTGTTACCTTCATTTTTTTTCCTCTCACGTACTCCCTAACCCTTTATGATCTGGGTCCAACCTCATTATTCAAGCGAAATTGTTCTCTCCAAAGTCACCAATGCCCTCTTAATCTCCACATCTAATGGCCTTTTCTGAGCCTCATCATTCTTGACCTTTCTCTAGCATTTGTCACTATTGACTGCCCTCTTTTGCAGGATACACGTTTGTTTCTGGGTTTTAGTCGCACTATTTTCCCAATTCTTCTTTCTCTTACTTGACCACTTCTCGTTTTCTTTTGCTGGCTCATCACCCATATCATACCTATGAGGTGTGGGGTTGCCCTCAAACTCCCAACTACCTATCATACCCATGAGGTGTGGGGTTGCCCTCAAACTCCCAACTACCTTGTATTTATTCTTTTATATTTATTCTGCTTAATCTTATCCTTATTTCTCCATTAGAATATAAGCTTGAGAACAGGGATTGCTTTACCCTTTCTTTGAATTTGTATTTGTTTCACCAGCAGATAGCACAGTGCTTGGCACAGAGTAGGTGTTGAATAAATTCCTGTTGTATGATGACTTCACTGAATCCATCAATTAACCTTAATAAGGTGCCCTCTGTGCACTAAACACCATGTTAGATTCTGAAGAAAATATGAAACTGACCTCAGATAAGGCTGTCAACCTTTTGAGGGCAAGTGGCAATGTATCATTCCACTGCATCTATAACTTGGATTCTTAACATAGGCCTCTGAATTTTTTTTTCATTTCAATAACTGAATTTCAATATAATTGATTTACTTTATAATCATATTTGTTTTATACATTTAAATTATTCTGTAAAGGAGTCCAAAAGTCTCATCACACTGCCAAAGGAATCTTGAAAAAGTTCAGAAAATTAACAGAAAAAAGTTAAGAATCCCTACATGTAGCATATATTAAGCACTCAAGAAGTGACTGGCTAATTACTTAAAATAAGGGCCACTGTGGGATTAAACATCAAGACACTTCCATAATTTTCTACCAACTTTTCAGAGAATTAATGTAGCTGGAGAACTGGGCTAAATATGAAAGTAATTTTTTTTTGATGTGCAGTTCCCCTGAATGTTTGATAATCGTTCTCTTTAAGCTGTATAAGTGAACACTCAAAATCATATTATTTCTTTTTACTAATATTATGGTACTACACATGTGGTACACCAATAAAATTAATGCTAATGAAATGAAATGTGACTTAAAATTCATGGCACAATGGAAATGCTCAGGAACAATTCAAAACAATGACAGTCACTTGTTCTTTCTTCTTTCCCTAGATGCTATTGTTTTTTGGCTAAATGGAATCCACATTCCCACATGAACTGGAATTGCACAACTGTTAATAGCATCCCCATGGTTTTGCTTCTTCCTATGTGGCCTCCAGTGATTTCATCATAGTTTAGTTAAAATGAAATACCAGAAGTCATCCTTTCACATATGAAAGTCTTTCTCAAAAGCTGTTTCTATGGACTCGACAACATAAGAGTTAGAGAATACCTGAGTCTCAGCCCCTATTCATTGGATTGCCCCCACCATCCTTCTACATACATTATTACCATCCACACGCTATTTTTTGGCCCTGCTTCGGCCTAGCTATGCTCTTTTTCAGGCAGGCACAGCTATGTAATGCCAGGTAACTGAAGATACGAGGTGCCTTTTTGTTGCTACTAAAGCCCTGCTATCTCTCTCTAGTCACAGGGTCAGCCTCATGCACAGTTTTGAAGTAGGAAGCATGGTATAATGGAAATAGAGGAAAAGGATTTGGAGTCAGGGGGCCTAAATCTGGGTCCTGGCTCTACTAGTCTGTAGCAGCATGTGGTCTGAGGCAAGTCACTGGTCTTTTCTGGGTTAGTTCTCTCCCCAGTTATGTCACTGACTCTTGTCCCATCCTAAAACTGTACTTATCCCTGATAAGGAGTCTTTAAAATCTGGCATTGAAAAATACATATAGACATATGTACATACATAATATATATTCTTTAAAATCTTACATTGAATTAATAGATATACACATACACATGTCTATATGCATATGCATTTATATGTCTGTATGTATAGCTATAGATATCTATATAAATAGATATAGATATATAAATACATATGCATATAGACATGTGTATGTGTGTATAAATTAATTCAATGTGATTTTAAAGAATATGTATATGTGTATGTATACACATACACATAAAGATGGATAGATAGGTAGATAGATATCAATGCCAGATTTCAAAGAATCTCTATCAGAGATATACACATATATATGTACATGTAGGTATGTATATACACACATATACATATATGTGCATATTATATATAATTTTTGAGTTGAAAAAATGGTAGACCAATCAGTCATGTAATGGGAGTACAGGATAGATGGACAGATAATTTGAATTCTACATTTGTATCCATGACACAAAGAAAGAGAAAGAGAGAAAGAGTGAGAATGAGAGACAGAGGGAGGGGGAGGTAATAGAAACATACAGAGATAGATGTTTGATAGACAGTATATATATATATATATATATATATATATATGTATGAAACCATGAATCTTGGCTATGTGCACCTTATTTTTTAAGTGTATATTAAGTTCAGCATGATGGTACCGACTTTTCCCTGCTTGATTGTCTTGTTTTATTAACTTCCTCCTTTTCTCCTGTGTATTTCAATGTTTAACTGATGCTCTTTTAAAAAAAAATCATAAAATATTAAAAGAACCAGAGAAAGGTCTTGATCTATTTTAGATAGGTATTCTATGGAGGATTTAAAAAAAAGAAATGGACAAGAAACCTATCAGCTAAGAAATCTTGGATGGATTTGGTGTATACAAGTAGAAGGAATCACCATAGGGTAGATAGGATAATACAAGATTCAGAGTCAGGAGACCTCTGTTCATATCCTTGATATACTGCTTATCATGTTAACTCTAGAAAAGTCACTTCATCTCTCTGCTGTTTGTTAGCCTTCAGTCCTGATGTAAGTGTGACCCTTGACAAAAATTTAATAAAAGAAAAATCAGAGGAATTACTAGTATTTTAACACAAAGATTGAATTATACATATAATTAAAATATTGCATGTATGCATGAGGTGTATATGTGCTACTTTATATATGCATATGTCATAATCAGTTTCATTTTGTATGTTAAAGGCTTCACTTCTTCTCCCTGATAAAACTGTACCTCACTATCTAGATAAGACAATCCTTGGTTTAGTGTCACATTTTTTTTTTCCAGCTACTAGTTGACTAGCATGTCTTCAATAAAGGCTTCCTTCTTTGATTTACCAGGTCATACATGCTATTTGATAAAAAGTACTATTTTTAAGTAATAACAATTTTTACTCCACATAACACCAAGCCCAAATTGGGGGGTAACAAGCTTGCATGACTGAAATGGAAATGATTCAAATAAGAACATCATTAGAAATCCAAATGAAAAAGAAGAGTAAAAGAGAAAAGAGGGAAGATGTCTGACCATCCAGAATCAAAGCCCAAGAGCATTCTATATCATGTGCTTCATTTCAAATAGATTATACAGAGAAAGCTTTGACCATGATTTCTTTGTTATTAGATATTGGATGTCCTAGGAATAGGACTCATAACATATTTCCATTAATAAGCTCTACTTCTTGTACCCTTCACCTTTTTATTATCTTTCACAAAAACACTCAATTTACTCCAAACACATACACATACACACACACACACGCGCACACACACACACACACACACACACTCACATTCAGACTAACAGGAATCAAAAGGAGTACAACACAAATACTCTTCTTTGCATCCGAACCAGGTCAGTTCTTAACTTCATTAAATTGCTGTCATATGGCGTCTGCTGACATGCATCAGCTTTCGAGAGGCTCACTCATCAGGTATTCTCTAAGATTGTTAACGAGAACAGCAACTCTCATTAGGGGTTCCCCAAAAGCAGCTAATTAAGGGACAAAGGTTGCTCAGATTGTGACAATTACACCTGTAAGGTCCCTGCTGCAACACCCAAATCTCTAACAAACCTATGTTTGGTGGCTTCGTGCAAGAAATAAAGAGCTTGTCCATTAAAAAAAAACGAGAGGCAGAAACTGTCAAGCATTTGAAAAGCTTTACGAAAATGATCATCCAATTAGTGGCTATGATCAAATCAGGCATGAACTCTCTCTGGATGGCTCCATAATTTCCCTTCTTGCATGGTGTAATTTCATATAGCTCAAATGAACTCGTGAGAGGTAATTCAGTTCCAAACAGTTTTCTCATCACTGCTAATTATACTAATACATTGAAATGCCTCCTACAAAATGCATGAGCCCTTTAAGCCACCTCATTAATGTGATATAATTTTTGCCAGAATATATATCAAACCTATTATCACCACAGGTTTTCTTTAGCATTTTTTCCCCCAAATGTCTATCAAAGGTTTAAAAAAAGTCGATTTCTTTGGGCTGGTCGTCTCATAATTAACTGTTTCTTTGAACTATGGCTGTCTATTGTGGTATTTTTTCCCCCAGCACTAATGCTATCCAGTAAGATATCCCCCAGACCCACCAGCTTTTTCCCCCTGTGAGTGTTTGATTCCTTAAATCTTTTTTCCCCTGTTGTAGCTGATTCTTTAAATGGCAAATGGGGCATGCAATGATGTGCAAAAATGAGTTATACAAACTGAAAGCAGGGGTGTAAAAAGAAGCATCATCTGAAACTAAAATAAAGACAGATTTTATGGTATTTATGTCAGTTAATTTAACTGCTGGTAGGGGCTTTTGTTGAAACATGAGTTAGTTCCAGTGTTTAACCTTGCAGTATTAATTTATGCTTTATGGCATGAGTACTTTATCATTCCCTCCTTGGGAAGACAGTTATCTCATTAGCCAGAATTTAATGAAATGCAAGGATACACTTCTTAATTTCAAAGATTACTATAACACAAATCAGGTGTAAATCTCAGACTGACTGCCCCTTCCTTTGCCTGTTTAAAAAAAAGGTTCATTTTGCAATCATATCACAGAAATTCATCTGGTGGGTTACATTTTATCATGGCTAGTCCAAAGGCATCCCTCATCTGTGAAAGTTGGTTTAACTTTGCATCTGGTAATATTGATGACCTGGAGCTACCATTGAGATTCCAAAGATCATAATCTGCTATTCACCATGGAAAATGATGAAAAAAGTTACATGTTGACTATATCAGTAGTGCCCTAAATTCATTTGCAGACAGTTACAAGTTCCTACTCACTTTTAGACTAGCTCAGCTTTCCTCATAAGGCCATCATTCTTAGTGTCCTTCAAGGTTGTGTTCCTCTGCCATTTTCTGAGTGTTTTTTCCTGATCAGTAGAGCTTTCTCCAACCTCAAATTACTCTGTATTAACTTTTCTGCTTACTTTTTTTTGTATAAAATATAAGTATCTTGAGGACAGGTGTTGTTTTTCATTTCAGACTTTGGATCTGCAGTGCCTAATGCAAAACATTGCATATGGTAAGCATGTTTGTGGAATTGACTATATGTGTGTAATGTAAGTATATATGGTGTATTAGCATAAACTTGTTTATTATTTTATAGCATTTATTATCTTTCTCCCATTATCCTCCCCAAACTGAATAATGAAAGTAAAAATAAAACTGTCTTTCCATCTCTCTCTCCCTCCCTCTTTTACTGCCCACCTCACATATGTGTGTGTATGTGTGTGAGTGAATGTGTGTCTCACTTTGCATTTTAAGTCTATCAGCCCTCTGTCAGGGGGTGGGTATTATGATTAATCTTCAGTTCTTTAGATTTGTAGTTTAGCATTGCATTAATAAGAGTTTGAAGTCTTTCAAAGTTGTTTTTCTTTATTATGGTATTATTTTATAAATTATTTTCTTAGTTTTACCTCCTTTGCTCATAAAGGTCTTCCCAATTTCTTCTACAGCTGTCCATTTTATCATTGCTTATGGTACAATGACATTCCATTACACTTATATACCATAATTTGTTTAGCTATTCCCCAGCAGGTAGGTGATTCCCCTACTTAACTTATGAGTCAATATTGATCAAAGGTTATGTGCAGTTTAGTGATTTTTGGAACGTAATTCCAAATTGCTTTCCAGGATGGTTGGACCAATTATCAGACCCATCAACAGTTCATTCATGCTCCTGTTTTTCTACAGCTTTTCCAATTTTTTGCTATTTTGAGCCTTTGTCATCTTTGCCAATGTGATGGGAGTAAGATGGAACCTCATAGTTGCTCATTGTATTTCTCTAATTATTAGTGAATTTGAGCATCTTTTTATGTAGCTATTGATAGCTTGGGTTTCCCCCCTTGAAAACTACCTGAATTAAAGATGACAAAAGAGGAAAATGACAACTGTTGGAAGAGCTGTGGGAAAATGGACACACTTTTGCACTCTTAGTGGAGCAGTTAATTGTTCAAGCCATTTTGTAAAGAAAGTTGAAACTATGCCCCAAACTTTATTAAAATGTGCATATCATTTAACCCAGCTTTGCCACTACTACCCCCTTAATCCCAAAGAAATCAAAGGAAGAGAGAAAAGACTTATATGTGCAAAAATATCTACAGCAATTCTTTCCATGGTTGCCAAAAATGGAAACTAAAGGGGTATCCTCCTCTAGGGGAATGGCTAAATAAGTTATAGTATATGAATGTAATGTAATGTTATTGTTACAGAAGAAATGACAAAATGGACAGTTTCTGAAGAAACTAAGAAGACATTCATGAACTGATCCAGACAAAGTGAGTAAAACTAGCACAAAAATATAACAATATGATTGAGAAAATCAATTTTGAAAGAACTGAACTTTAATTAGAATTAGAACCCTAATCAAATCCATGATAAAACACCAGTCCAAAAGAATGAAGATGAAACATACCACTCAGCCCCTTCCCAAAGAGATGATGAACTTAAGATGCAGAAAGAGGTATGTATTTTCTGACATAGCCGATTTGTTTTGCCAGAGTAAGCAAATGCATTTAGGACTTCCTTTTTTGTTTTTATTTGAACAATGGTAGGGGTAATAGTGAGAGAAACATAATGAAAGAAAAAATATATAAGTAGTTGAAAAAGAATTATTAGTAGCAACAGTGTCGTCAAAGATACCATACTTTGAGAAATTTTGTACCTAAAACAAGCACACCCAGTGCACTAATATTATTATGATTATTTTAATAATTCATAAATATATATGTGTGTTTCTTTTATTTTATGCTTAAAATTGGTTTTCATGTTAATAAAGTTGTAATAAATTGTAAAAAATACTACTTGAATTGAACATATTTTTGTTCAATTATAATTGAACAATTTCAATTGTTGTTGAACAATTGTTCAACAACAATTGAACAATTAATATCTTCCTAAGATGTCATCAGGGATGCATCTGTTAAGAAAAGAAGCTGCGTTTGTCACATGGTAAAGGCAAGAGTTGACAAGAAGACAGCTAGAGTGCTCCCCTGGTATCCTTGTGATATTACAAGAAAACAAAGGAAACCCCTAGCAGATTGAGTAGACTCTCTGGTATGAACATTTGGGACAACATAGACAGGAATCACACAAGATGGGCAAGCTTGGGTAAATTGCAATCTGTAACAATGGAGGGAGCATCCAAATTGATAAGATCATATATCTGAATGCATTAGTAGTACACTAATCAATCAACATTTGTCAAGCACCCACTACGTGCCAGGCACTAAGCTACCACCAAAACTTTCATGAGAAAGATGAATACCAGTTAGGACAGAGAGGTATTCGATAAGCAAACGGCTAACTAAAGAATGCTATGCAGTCTAGATGTATATTCTACACTGAAACATTTAGGTATATGAAGACAGCAAACAATTAATCATGGATAGTATTTTTATTTATTTGTTTATTCATTCATTCATTTATCTATTTGTTTGTTTATTTATTTAGGTACAAGAGTACTGTATGTTCTGACAAATTAGGAAGGAAAGATTCCAACTGGGCTCTTGTGGAAATGAACTCCTCCCTACAGTCTATCTTCTACTCATCTATCAAAGTGATCTTCTTAAAGAGTAGGTTATCAGCTTACTGAATAAACTTGAGTGGCTCCCTTTTACCTCCAGGGTCAAGTACAAAATCCTCTGATCCTTAAAACCTTTTATAACCTGGTCCCTTCCTAACTTTCTAGTCTTTGTATACCTTTCTCCCTTCCACATACTCTACAGTCTAGTGAAATGGCCTTCTTTATGTTCCTTAAACATGATACTAAATCTCCCAATGCTATATTCTACACATGAATCCACAATAGACTGATTATACAGTTCTGTCTTTGAAAAAGCTAAATGGGATTTCAGAGATCATCCACTCTTAACTCCTCTGTTTTATAGCTGAGGGAATTGAGGCTTGGATAGAAGTAACTTTCGCTAGAGGCACACTATTAATGGCAAAGTCAGGATTAGAACCCAGATCTTTGGACTCCCAATACTCTCTGTTAATTTCTCAACACTGGTTGTTGGTTTATAGGGGACTAGATAATAAACAGGGCAGCTAGGTGGTGCAGTGGATAGAATGTTGGGCCTGGAGTCAGGAAAACTCATCTTCCTAAGTTCAAATCTGGCCTTAAACACTTACTAGCTGTGTGAGCCTGGACAAATGACTTAACCCTGTTTGCCTCAGTTTCCCCATCTATTAAATGATCTGAAGAAGGAAATGGCAAACCACTCCATTCTCTTTGCCAAGAAAACCCCAAATGGTGTCAGGAAGATCTGAACACAACTGAAATGACTCAACAGCAAAAGAAAATAAAGAAGTCATACAGCTGAGTAAAGATTGGCTGTTGGATTCCATGAATCTATTTAAATCTATATCTTTAAGTAGGACTGTAGAATCCAACATCTAGTCGAGCTGCTTATTCTAATCCAGCTGCTTATTCAGGGATTTATCTTGCCTTCAACCAACTGGAATGTTCTATTAACTGGAGCTCCCTCATAAAAATAATAAGGATAACAATGATAATAAAAAACAACATTTACATATCACTTTAAATGTTACGCCTAGATTTAGGACTGAAAGGAAATAAAGAGGTTAGGTAGTTCATACTGTATCTCATTTGATCCACACAACAACCCCATAGAGTAAATACTATTATTATCCCCACTTTATAGATGAGGTTAAAAACAGGTAGGCAGGATGAAGTGATTTGTCCAAAGTTCCACAGCTACTAAGTCTCTGAGGAGGAATATAAACCCAGATTTACCTGACTTGCATTTTTAGCATTCCCTGTATTTTACATTACTCTAATTATTTGACTACTGATGTATTAGGGTATGAGTATATAGTAACTTCATTATTTAGAACCTAACTTTTACCTTTATCTTTTATAATATAAATTATTTTTTACATTTTACATTTTAGATTTCCCCCTTCCCCCTACATCCTTTGTAAAGGATACAGAAAGTATCCTATCTCTTTGGATGTGAACTCATATGAAACATAAAAGAAATTTTCTCTGCTCCTGGGGAATGTGTGTGTCCCACCTGGTTGCCATATCTAGCATCTGGTAAGGAATACCTACCTGTCTGGGTCCTAATAACATTTTTCAAAGCATGTACGTTCATGCTTCCACAGAATTTAAGCAGTGAGGCAGAGATCTGTTTTTTTTTTCTCATTTTTTTATATTAAGCTCAATATTTCTGAGTCTGTGATGATAGCTGGCTAACCTTCCATGTCGGAAACAAGACAAGTATCATAGAATCATAGAATTTAAGAGTTGGGACAAACCACAGTACTGGTTAGTCCAATACATATTTGAAAAGAAGTATCCCCCTAATTCATTGTTGGTGGAATTGTGAACTGATCCAAACATTTTGGAGAGGACTCTGGAATTATGCCCAAAGATGTATTAAACTGCCTATATCCTTTGACCCAGTAATACCACTATTTGGTCTATTTCTGAAGATAATAGGGAGAAAGGAAAAGAACCTATGTGTTCTAAAATGTTTATAGCAACTCTCTTCGTGGTGGCAAAGAAATGGAAATTACAGGGATGCCCATCAACTGGGGAATGGCTGAATAAATTGTGGTATATGATTGTGATGGAATACTACTGTGCTTTAAGAAATAATGAGCTCAATGATTTTAGAAAAATATGGAAAAACTTGTATGAAATAATTAAAATTGAAATTAGTAGAACCAAGAGAACATTGTATACAGTAATAGCAAGAATGTTTTAAGAATGACTTTGAATGAATAAGTTATTTTGACTATTATAAGTACCAAACTTAACAATAAAGGATATATGAAAAAAGGTGCTATCTGTATCCAGAGAAAGAATTAATAAACAGAAGTATGTAGAGGGCAATTTACGTGTGTGTGTATGCGTGTGTGTGTGTGTGTGTGTGTGTGTAATGGTAGTCATCTTTAGGGCAGGGATGGGAAGAGAAGAGAAAATAAAGAAATTTACATGACAATTTTGTTGTATATTTGAAAGGAATAGCAAGATGTGCGTAGCAGATTTGCAGTTTCATGTGCGCTCATCTTTATTATTGTATAATGTTATAGAAATGCTTGTTTTATTTTGTAAATTAAAAATAAAATGAAAAATGATTCAAAAGAAAAAAGAAAAAGGATCCCCTCAAAAATACCTGACTAGTGGCCACTCAGCCCTTCCTTTGAAGAGCTCTGATGAGGGAAAACCAACTAAAAATAATGAAATAGTTAGCATTTTTATATAGTGCTTACTGTGTGAGAGAGACTGTGCTAAAAGCTTTACAAATATTATCTCATTTGATCCTCACAAAAACCCTGGGAGGTAGGTATTATTATTATCTCAGTCTAACAGTTGAAGAAATGAGGCAAATCAAAGTTAAGTGACTTGTCCAAGGTCATATAGCTAATAAGCAACTGAGGCTAGATTTGAACTCACTCCACTTTTGTATAGCCCTATTTTATGGAGTTATTCTTAAATGAAATCTAATTTTGCCTCTTTGCAAGAACAGCCTAATGTGAACCGACTGGCAGCCAATAGGTCATGAGTGACCTTATTTACTGCTAGATAGTTTCTGCCATAAGTACGAGGACCATGATTTTTTAAAAATAAATTGTTATTGATTTTTTAAAATATGGCATGTAATATAATATAAAAATGAAAAATTAGCGCAAATGATCAATACATTAAAGAAGTCTGAAAATATGTACGGTTTACACAGCTAGTAATTGTCTGAGGCAAGAAGTGAACCCAGGGCTTCCTGACTCCAAATCCAATACTCCATGCACTGGGCCCTTGTGCTACTTTGCCACTGGGCCTTTTAAATCTTTCCATTTCCACCAGTATCAATCAGTGTTCCATACACCGTAGATATTTAGTCATTATTTGCTGAATTGAAGTAAATCAACTGTAACTCAGTACTTTAAAATAAAATTTTAAATAAGAAAAAAATATAAAGTTTAAAAAACTATCTTCTAAGTTGGAATTTGTTTATTTGTAACTTCACATTTGATCTAAACTTGTAATCCTTTGGTTATTAATATAATAATACATTGCTATGGCAGTATTTATAATAAATAGAGTTCAACATAAAATGGGTCCATCTTACCTGGCATCCAAGGCAGATTAATTGCTGGATGTTTTCAAAGACTTTATTTTAAAGTAATGAGAAGATTCTTAGGCCCATATCCCATAACTCAGTGTTTGGCACATAGTAAACACTGAATAAATGCTCTGTTTATCTACCTATCTCTCTAATGTATGTCTATCTATCTATCATCTCTCTATCTCTGTCTCTATTTCTATGTCAATATTTCTGTCTCTTACAGTATTGGGGTTGCATGGGAGTGCTCAGAGAGGACTAGCTTCTCTGATGTGAGGGTTTGCAAGTCTTTTTAGGGCTGCTCATCCACCTTTGATGTCCACCTGTCACCCAACTTTCACCTGTGGCTCCAAGAACCTATAGCATGTGCAGGAACCAGACCCCAGTAAACCATTTGGGCAGAGAAGCGAAATCAGGTTTAAGGTAACCAACAGGCCTCAAACCTATCAGTAAGTTAGGGGGATGTCTGCTCCAAGCATGAGAAGACTTTCCCTGGTGGAATGGGAAGATAAGAACATTTTGTTCCAATGGCCATGAAGGCAACTGAAGCAGGTACTTAGAGCTTGGTCAGACATCAAAGGTGCCAAAGTCATCCACTGTATCCCAAACTATCATCAGTCATCCTGACTTTTCTCCCACCACTGGACTTTGATGACTCTAGAAGAGAGGTTAAGGCTGCAAACTTCCTGAAACTCTGTTTTACTTAAATTCAGTTTACATGCAAGTAAGACATCACCCACGATGGTCTTCTTCAAAAGGAAGGACAAACCACATATCACATTGGGTGGAATAAGCAGGTGGTAGGAAGGAGAAGGGAGACAGGAGACAGTCCAACCTGTGATTTCATCAGTATAGGGCATTCACAGTGAGGGAACTTTTTTGACCAATGCAAATCAGCAACTTATTTGTATTTTACAGTAGAAAGTTGCCTGAGGGAAATGAGAGGTTAAGTGACTAGTTCAGTTAGCATGTGCCATAGGCAGGCACTGAGTCTCTCTGACTCCAAGATCGTCCCTCTAAGGTGCCTGCTATGCTGTTCGAATGATTGGATGGTTTTTTATCAATTTTAAAAATAAATCTGGTTCATTATTCTTAGAAGTCCAGTCCTTCCCTTCCTTCCCCCTCCCACTTTATCAAAGATTAAATATTCCTAGTTCAATGGACAAAGCAGAAATAATCAGCCTCAATATAGTTCCTGGCACATAGTAGGTGCTTAATAAATGCTAGTTGACTGACTGAACATCTGGATTAGGCTTTATTACTTAAACTCTGCATGACTTGGGAATAAATTGCATCCCTGTCTTGGTCTTCTGTTTCATATATTTCATCACCCAACAAAGACACTGTGTGCCTACTGTGTGATCGATACTATGCTAGGCACAGCAGAAGATGCAGATACCAAGATGTATTATCAAATCTACTTCCCAGGGGTCTGAGAACGAATTAGTTAATGTCTGCATAAAACATTTTGAGCTCATCAGAAAAAAAGGTGCTATGTAAGTAGAAGATATTATTAATACTGAATGCTGGCAAGGCATTATTGATTTTTACAAGAACTAGATATCTTTAAAGAAGAAGACTCCCCACCCAGCCTGCCTCAGAGGGTATTATATTTAATGTATGTAAAGAGCTTCGAGACTTACAGTTAAAATCCTAGACTTTGTTCCGGAGCCAGCAGCTGATTGCTTCTCAGTATAACTCAATCGGAGAGTTCCTAGAAGCATCTTCAGCCTTACAGCAACTGGTTGGGAAAAAAGGTATTGATATTAATGATAATAATAATAATAATAACAATAACAACAGCCAACATTTGTGTAGTGCTTCAAGGTTTGCGAAGTGTTTTACACATATTACATCATTTTTACCTTGCAATGGCTCTGGGACGCTCTTAATAGCCTCATTTTACAGTTAAGGAAACTGAGGCAGATAGTAGTCAAGTCACTTGTCCAGAGTCACAGTGCCAGTACTAGCCTCTGAAGCTGAATTTGAACTCAGGTTTTCTGGACTACATGACCAGCATTCCATCCACTGAATGTTCTAACTGCCCAGATATCTCACAATTACCAAATATCTTTGGAAGGAATATAAGGTTGTGATTTATTTTGTTGGCAAGATGACAATAATTTACAAAATTGTGGTGAGGAAAGAAGGAAGGAAAGAAGGAAGCAGAGATGAAAGAAAGGAAGGAAAAAAGGAGAAAGAGAGTTATTAAGCACTTATGTGCTAGAAACTCTGGTAAGCACTTTACAATATTATCTCATTTGATCCTCACGAAACACTTGAAGACAGGGAGTGATTATACCTATTATTGTTACATTATGTACTCATTAGTCAGTTGAGCAAACTAAGGCAGACAGAGGTTTAAGCGACTTGCTCAGGGTCACCCAGCTAGTAAGTGTCTGAGTCTGTATTTGAATTCAGATCTATCCTGACTCCAGGCCCTGTGCTCTATCCATTGCACCGCTTAGCAGCCTTGCCTGTAATGAGAAGCTTTTAAAATATAGAGACCTGGTAGAAGAATTTAAAACCATGAGAGAACATGGTGAAATATATACCATTCCTGTCATCCTGTCTGAAAGATGCTTTCCATGAGTCCATGCAAGATGAGCTCACATCCAAACACTTCTATTCAATTACAAAAAGCAATCATTTTATTCGCCAGTGCTATAGTCTGTCTAATGTCAAATAGCAAAGGACAATGATAGGATAGTACCTTGTCCCAGGACGATTTCTTTAAACTTCATTGAATTTAAGATGACAAAAAATACAATGTTAATAATAATCAAACAACACTCAATTCTATGAAGATCTTTTGTGAACTTTGGAGAGCCTATGTTTTCTTCTTTTCACAGGCATTACTGCATAAACATACGTAGAACATTGCTTCCTCTATGTTCAACTCAAGTTGTGTCTATGCCTAGAGTTTAAAGCACATCTACCCACACAAATACATATAAAAACAATGTGTATGTGCAAGACAGCATACCTATATAGAATGACCTGATTATGGAATTGTCAAATGCATTTCATTTATAAACATGGCACCTTAGCATAAGTTTGCAAAGGATTTCCAGTTTGGACCTTGCCATATCTAAGGGTAAAAGTAGGCCTGGGACTTCATTTTTGAAAGGGTTTGTTAAAAAAAAAAAGCATGGCATTTGTTGCCCTATGATTCAATATATGATAGAATATATATATAGATACGTAGATATAGTATTACATAGGTAATAGTGTAATATATATATACACATATATGTGAATATATAATATATGGGGCAGATGGATGGTGCAATGGGTAGAGTGCTGGGTCTGGAGTCAGAAAGATGAGTCTTCTTGAGTTCAAATCTAGCCTCAGACACTTATTAACTGTGTGACCCTGGGTAAGTCACTTAACCTTGTTTGCCTCAGTTTCCTTACTTGTAAAATGAGGTGGAGAAGGAAATGGCAAATCACTCCAATATCTTTGATATGAACACCCCAAATGGGGTCATGAAAAGTCAGACACAACTGAAAAACGACCAAACAAAACATTATTTACATAGGGTAGGGACAAGTCCAAAGGCATGGGGGTAGGGATGGGGAATGCTAGTTTGAACATTTCTTTCTAGGTTAAATATACTTGGATATAGAATAATGTATATTATATTGTAATATAGCTATGTGTATATGTATGTGTTTAAGCTACTTGCTGACTGTGTGAAGTCACATCACTATTCTGAACCTCCTTTTCCTCCTATATAAAACAAGGTTGGAGTAGGTAAACTCCAAGGCAGTGGTGTCAAATTCAAAGAGAAGTGAGGGACAGAGGGGAGGGGAATTTAACCATACATAACAATCCCTGTAGGCATCATATTGACTTAGAAAGCCACCGGTAATCCTGATGTTTTATTGAATTTTTATTTATTTTGCTAAATATTTCTCAATTACACTTTAATCTAGTTTGGACCCTACTACAGACTCTTGCACATGGTATGTTTGACACTTTTGCTCTAAGGTCCCTGCCATCTCTAACAGTCCAAGATCCTATGATTCTAAACAATTCAGGAATTCTGAGAACTAAAGTTTAAATCTCCTTCTTACAAGGGTATGAGTGATCAAGAGTAAGAATCACTTCCTTTTTTTCTCTCTTAGCTCTTAGCATTTTTTGTTTTCCATTGCTGCCATATACGTATGAGTTTGTAACTTTCTTATTCCTTGGAAAGTCCATATGGGCATCCAGGGCCATCTCCAGTCATTCTGATCTATGTCTCGCCATTGGACCCAGATGGCTGTGGAGGAGAAAGGCAGGTGGTGACTTTGCACAGCCTTCCCTCACCTAAATCCAATTCACTTACATGTCATGACATCACCTCCCTGATGTCGTGGCCCTCTTTGAGAACAAAGGACAAACAACAACCATGTGAGGAGGATCATCATCTCAATTTTTGTGATTTCTACCCTAGCATATAGCACACTGCTCTACAAATAAGAAGCACCTAAGCAACAAGAGGTACCATGATGAATTAGACAGAGCAATAGAGTCGCAGTCAGAAGATATGGGTTTGAATTCTAGCTCTGCTACTTGTTAGTTATGTGACCTTAGGCAAATTGCTTAACTTCTTTGAGTCTCAGTTTCTTGTAAATAGAGAGGTTTCAACTCAATGATCTCTAAACTTCTTTACATTTCCAGATGCTATTATCCTAGGAAATATTGCTTTAATTGAATAGAAAATGATGGATGATAAATTCTAATCACAACTAAAGCATAGTCTATACATGCTTTTGGGTGTCTGTTGGTAAGAAGGGACAGAAAACAAGTTGGATGGTCAGTTGTTACGAGGAAATGACCAAACAAGATCAGATATTATTTTTTACCAAATCTAAATGGCCAATAAAATACATAGAACTTTTCTTTTAAGTCAAAGAACACTTGGCTACTAAGAAGACTGGAGCTACAATCCCAAATCTAACTCACTCCTCTGGAGAAAATCATTTACACTCATATACAGGGTAAATATTTGTCAGAGATAATAGTCCATATCCCAGTCTACATTCCTGTCCTGAACAACGTGTTCTCATTTTGTATATGTAATGCACTTCTAATAAGTGAATATACATTTATTATCTTTGACAAAAATCCCAATAGATGAATTATTGAAATGTTTCCCTTCACTAAACAGTTTTAATCCAATCAATGGACACATGCACTTGCCAAGTCTTTGAAAAAAATTAAAAACTTGATTTTCTTCATAAGGATACAGAAGTGTTTCAAAAGATGATACATTTAATGTTCTTTTCTACCTCAGGCTTTTCTTATGTGAGAGGAAGGCATTTTTAGTGGTAAATCTTTTATTTCTTGTAATTCCACCATTCCAGCTGAGGATCATTTTTTTAAGGTATAGATGAACTTAGAATAAAGGAAATTGATCAAGAGAAAGATGGCTTAAATGCGCATTTTCATGGCAATAATGTCAGCCAAAACAGGCATTTTGTACCTGAGAATTTGACCAATAGTCATGCTGGAAGGTAGCTTAGAGGTAGTCTTTTAGAAATGGGGAAACTGAGGCCAGAGCAGTTAAGTGGCTTTGCCAAGATCATATAGGCTATAAGTGGTAGAGCCTGGATTTGAAGCAGGGGACCCTGGTTCAAAATTCTTTCCACTTCATACTGAACCATGCCTTCATTTGCTCATGGGATGAGACACACTTCTTATCATCTTGCCCCTGGTTCCATTAAATTTAAAAAATTGGTTCATTTGTTTGCAATATTTACAGGAATATACAGAGCATACAAACACACACATGTATATATATGTATATATATATGTATATATACATACATATACACACATACATGCATATACATATATACATATATGTATATAACTCATATATACATACATGCCCTTTTTTGGATCAAATGGGAATAATTTATTCACTTAAACCTGTAGATTCATTTTTATATTTTAGATATTTATATTTTATTTATATTTCATATATTCATAAATTCATTTTTAGGTTTGACTATTCATAGCATCATTAATGAAGAAAAGCTGCAAGAAAAAACAGACCATTTTTAAGAATGGGATTCAGAACATTAGCACCTTAATTTACATAAAATTAGTTACATCCTGCTACAGTAATTTAATTTGTTTGACCAGTACTTTGCATCTGTGAAAAATAGATTCCAAAAGACCAGTCAAGGAATTCTACATATTCTCTCTAAATGACTCATCTCAGAATAATATGAGACCGAGAGAATTAATTATAAGACAATTCAAAATGCCAGAGTGGAAGATTTGAATTTCAAAGATGAGAATTAAACCATTTTTTTCTCCAGAAGATTTTATGAAATGCCTGTTTCATGCTTGAAACAACGTCCTTATTTTTCTTGGTTTTGTTCAACTTGTTCCAGTAAAGATAAAGAAGAAAAATTGTACGTTAGATGTTGTTGTCGGAGAAAACCCTGAATCAACCTTCTTTTTCTGCCCACAAGAATACGACTCTACATTTTAAATGTCCATGAAGATATGCGTAAGGCTCACAACATGGATAAATCAGTGTCATACATTATTAACCTGTTAAAATACTATAGTTAAATACCTTTTGGTATATGTGAAGTTCTAATGTTTTTTTTTCTTTCTTTCTTGGTCTGTACCTATGATTTCAAACATGTAGAGAATTCTCAGTGTGGAAGCTCCCTCCACTGATGTAGATCAGCAACCCATTTGCAACTCCTTGGCCTAGACAGTTGCCTGAAGCAAGTAAGTGGCAAAGCTAGAATTCAAAAGAAGATCCTCTAATTCCACATACAGTAGTCTTTCTACTTTTTCTTTAGAGTCAGGAATGATTTAGAGGTAGGGGAACAAAGGGAAAGGGAAAACAGATTTTCCCTTGAATTTGAAGTCAGGTTACATGGGTTCACATCCCACTTCTATCACTACCTACCTACTCTGGACAACTCACTTAACCTCTCAACAGTTTCCTAATCCTAAAAATGAGGGAGTTCAACTAGATGATTTCTGACATCCCATCTGGCTCTTATCTAAACATTTCCTATGAAATATGTGGAAGGAAGAGATGGTCCAAATGGCTGTTTCAGGGCAGTACTGACTGCCTAGATGGCCTTGAGTCTCAGAAATTTTGGACCTGACAATTTGACAAATAGTTGTGCTGGAAGATCATCTTTAAGAGATCTGGAAACTGAGGTACAGAACAATGTGTGGGTATCAGGGAAGCTTCCACTACCCCTATTGTCAAGTATCATCTTTTCATTGAAGCCTTTACAGAACTCCTCAACTGGTAGATCTTGAACTCTTTGAACTATACTTTGTATTTCCTCTATTTTTAATCTTCATGTAAATACATGTCCTTATTATATCCTCCTTTAGAATGTAAGTTCCTTGTGAGAAAGATTATTTTATTTATTGTGTTTATGTCCCCAGGGTCTATAGCACAGTGCCAGGCACAAAATAGGCCCTTAAGAAATGCTTGTGTTGGGCGGGGGGGTGGGGGTGGGGGGGCAGAGACAAGATGGTGGAGGGAAAGCAGTGACTGTCCTGAGCTCTCTTCCAAAGTCCTCCAAATACCTAAAAAAATGGTTCTAAACAAATTCTAAAGCAGCAGAACCCACAAAAAGACAGAGTGAAACAAATTTCTAGCCAAAGACAGCCTGGTTGATCAGAAAGGTCTATCGCGCTGGGCAGGAGAGGAGTGCAGTGTGGCGTGGGGGCGCACAGGCTGCAGCGACCCTGGAGCAGGCCTCAGAGGACTGAATCGCGGGCAGCTGTGGTGGTTTCCAGACTTCTCAACCCAGGAACGCCAAAGACAACTTAGAAGGTCAGTGGGAAAAGTCTGTTCCTGCGGTGAGAGAGGAGCTAGGTCTCAGCCACAAGTCCCGAGCGCTTCCAGCCCACAGACTGAGGGGGAATCCAGTGGCTGATCAGAGGGGGATTGCAGGGATCTCTTTGCCAGTGCTGAGGCAGGAATCCCTTTCTTTACTGGTGTTTGGATCTGGGTCACAGTTCTGAGGGGTGGTCCTAGGTCTAGGAGGAACGCTGGTGCGGTGGAGCTTGTTCTGGCTGTGGAGAGGACACACCTTGCCCCTTATCATATCACCTTGGAAGAACTGAAAATTTACAGGTCTCTAGAAGTACCTCTGAAAACAGCTGTACAAACCCCCGAAGCTTGGGACAGTACACTCTTCACATTGGAAGCAGACTTTTACCTTAACAAAGAGTTTAAAACTCAAGTAATTGTCCGGGATCATGAGTAAGCAGTGCAAAAAGAGTCAGACTATATCATCTTACTTTGGTGACAAAGAAGATCAAAACATACAACCAGAAGAAGACAACAAAGCCAAAGCTCCTACATCCAAAGCCTCCAAGAAAAATATGAATCAGTCCCAGGCCTTGGAAGAGCTCAAAAGGGATTTTGAGGAGCAAGTAAGAGAAGTAGAGGAAAAACTGAGAGTGATGCAAGAAAATCATGAAAAGCAAGTCAACAGCTTGCTTTAGGAGGCCCAAGAAAATACTGAAGAAAATAACACCTTAAAAAATAGCCTAACCCAAATGGCAAAAGAGGTCCAAAAAGTCAATGAGGAGAAGAATGCCCTAAAAAGCAAAATTGGCCAAATGGAAAAGGAAGTCCAAAAGATTACTGAAGACAATACTTCCTTAAAAATTAGAATAGAGCAATTGGAAGCTAGTGACTTTATGAGAAATCAAGACACTGTAAAACAAATTCAAAAGAATGAAAAATTAGAAAACAATGTGAAATATCTCATTGGAAAAACAACTGACCTGGAAAACAGATCCAGGAGAGAGAATTTAAAAATTTTTGGACTATCTGAAAGCCATGTTCAAAAAAAGAGCCTAGACATCATCTTTCAAGAAATTATCAAGGAAAACTGCCCTGATATTTTAGAACCAGAAGGCAAAATGGAAATTGAAAGAATCCATCGATTTCCTCCTGAAAGAGATCCCCAAAGGAAAACTCCTAGGAATATTGTATCCAAATTCCAGAGTTCCCAGGTCAAGGAGAAAATATTACAAGCAGCCAGAAAGAAACAATTCAAGTATTGTGGAAACACAATCAGGATAACACAAGATTTAGCTGCTTCTACATTAAGGAACCACAGGGCATGGAATATAATATTCTGGAGAGCAAAGGAGATAGGATTACAACCAAGAATCACCTACTCAGCAAAACTGAGTATAATCCTTCAGGGGAAAAATGGTCATTCAGTGAAATAGAGGACTTTCAAGCATTCTTGATGAAAAGACCAGAGGTGAATAGAATATTTGATTTTCAAATACAAGGCTCGAGTGGAACATGAAGAGGTAAACAGGAAAGAGAAAATCATAAGAGACTTATTAAGGTTGAACTGTTTACATTCCTGCATGGAAAGATGATTTTTGTAACTCATGAGACCTTTGTCAGTATTAGGGTAGTTGGAGGGGAAAAATTATATGTACATATATATAGCTATAGATATAGATATAGATAGACAGAGGGCACAGGGTGAGTTAAAGATGAAGGGGTCATATCTGGAGAATAAAATTAAGGGGTGAGAGAGGAATATACTAGGAGAAGGAGAAAGGGAGAGGTAGAATGGGGCAAATTATCCTACAAGAAAAATACAGAAAAGAAAAAGCTCTTACAATGGAGAGGAAAAGGGGGAAGATGAGAGGGAATGAGTGAATCTTATTCTCATAGGATTTGACATAAGGAGGGAATAACATACACACTCAGTTGGGTATGGAAATCTGTCTTACCCTACAGGAAACTAGGGGGGGAAGGGGACAAGAGAGTAGGGGAATGATAGAGAGGAGGGCAGATTGGGAAAGGGAGTAATCAGAAGCAAATACTTCTGAGGAAGGACAGGGTCAAAAGAAAGAATAGAATAAATGCGGGGGGGCAGGATAGGATTAAGGGAAATAGAGTTAGTTTTTCACGGCCTGTCTACTATGGAAGTGTTTTGCATAACTGCACATGTATAACCTATATTGAGTTGCTTGCCTTTTCAATGAGGGTGGGTGGGGAGGAAGGGAGAAAATTTGGAACCTGAAGTTTTAAAAACACATGTTTAAAAAAAATGTTTTCACATGCAACTGGGAAATAAGAAATACAGGAAATGGGGTACAGAAATGTATCCTGCCCTACAGGAAAATTGAAGGGGAAGGGGATAAGAGAAGGGGGGGAGAGATAGAAGGGAAGGTAGACTGGGGGAAGGGGTATTCAGAATGCATGCCATCTTGGGGTGGGGGGAGGGGTGAGATGGGGTGAAAATTTGGAGCTCAAAATCTTGTGGAAGTAAATGTTGAAAACAAAAAAATAAATAAAAAATTACCATTAAAAAAAATGCTTGCAGGGGCAGCTAGGTGGCAAAGTGGATAGAACTCAGGGCTTGGAGTCATGAGTAACTGAGTTCAAATCCAGCCTCAGACCCTTGATGCTTACTAGCTGAGTGACCCTGGGCAAATCACTTAACCCCAATTGCCTCACCAAAAAAAAAAAAAATGCTCGCTTATTGATCAATGACTGCACTTTAGTCTCTTGACCAAAGGGTTACAAAGTAGCCTTGATGATTATGACACACCACCCACTCCCCTCACACACACTCAACCTACATTGGTTAGATTACATTTTTTTTCTATGTGAAGTTTCCCAAAATCAATCTCAGAAGTCCATTTTTAAAAATCTGTGATTTTATCAGCATAGGGAACTCTGGGTAAAGAACTTCCTTCTTTTGCCCAAGAAGATCTTCCCCTTCTCTGGAATTTATCAACTTGAAGAATTTCCTAAGGTATACTGAAGGTTAAGTGACTTGCCCAAGGTCACATTGCCAGGATGTGTCAGAAGTGGGACGTGAAATCAGGTCTTTCTGACCATTTTTATCAAAGCCAACTTTCTATCCAATATATAATGGTACCTCTGACATTCATTCATAAGCTCTCATTTAAAACATTCAACATAAGTATGTTGTGGCCCAAGTAATTCCAACACACACATACACACACACACACACACACACACATATACATACTACATGTGATGTACTATGGTGACTGCTCCTGTCAAGGTACTATTTAGCTATCTTTCTATCCCCAATAATTCAGCAGTATAGCTTTGTATCCATCACACAATTAACTTAGCCTCTTCTAAAATTGTATTTTGTTGACTTAAAAACAAAGCCAGTGTATACAGTCTAAAAGGTTTCAGGAGCTCATCTCTCCTGTCTGTACGGCCATACTTCACCTTCCCTGTTCTCTCCCCAACCCCTCCTAAAGCTCTGGATCATTTCCAAAAGCGTTCATTTGTCCGTTGGTAGGTCAAGTGATTTGCTGAATCTAGCTTTTATTGATTAAATGCTGTTTGGGGGAGTATGCATCGAACATTACTGATAAAAGGATTGACTCCCTTTGAATAATACATTGTTGGGCCTGTAAACTAAATGATTAAAAAAAAAACAACAACTACCCTACAGAAAACCTACAAAATGTACAACAGGATCTAGCTGAATAAGAGTACAAGTGAACAAGCTCCCATTGTACCATGATATACCTACAAAAGGAAATAGAATTGTTAAGTCAAATCTGTTAAATTCATTTTCATTGTACAACATTAAATATATATTCCATAAAATGGCAGAGCCTTCTTAAATAACTGATAAAAAGAACAAGCCTCTGAAAAGTGTAATTTGTCAGCAGCAAGGTTATCTATTTAATAGATTTCTGCTGTGGTTTTGATCACATTTAGAATTATATTGCTTTTCTTTTGTTAAATTTTCTCAAATTTTTGCTGAACCTTTTTTTGGATCATTTTTTTTTGAAACATACCAACTTTTTAATGTATAGATAATTTATTCAGTACCTACATTTAAATGCTCTGTAGATGTAATTTTCCTATTTAAGTTTACTTCTATAGCTGCTTTCACTTTATTTCAAATAGATTGCACATTGTCTACAAATTATAACAGGACTGACGTGTTAGAGTATCAATTCTTAAATTCATTTCAATATTTTAACTATTTGCATAATAATTTAGGCAGATGAGAAGCTTCTCCAATGATACATTGTTTCAGGAGTATTGTCAGAATACTTTAGATATTATTAATTGTTGTGTTTGCAACAAAGCGCAAAATAATTTCTTTTAATATGACCTTATGAATATGAACATGAGGCTGTTTATGCTCCTGTATTGTTATTTTTCCCAGAAAATGTTTGAGCAAATTATGGGTAATTAAGTTTGAATGAAGATAGTTATTTTATTTTTCCAAATGAACCAGACTTTCAAATAGCTCTAAAAGCACAATCAATTTGATTTTTCAATCCTCTTTTCCCATCTTTAGTAATGTTACCAATTATGAAGATTTATTTCATCAAGAGAATAATCTTTTGTTTACCAAAATCCATAATCATGTTTAATGTTATGTTAGAAATTAGTTGTTGCTTCCATTGGGACCATCTCACAAGTTGTACTTGAGTCTGCATTTCATTACAGACTTTCCGTAAAGCCCTACTTACCTAGATGTGGAGAGAAAGCTGAGAACTGAAGTAGTGAGGTACTTTGATAAGCAGAATAACTTAAGTGGAAAGCACAAAGAGAAAAGGAGATTTTCCCTTTATACACTCCTTACATATTTTTTCTTTCTTGCCCAAAGTAATGCATTTTCTATTTCTAATTAAATTGAAATATGGCATGGAAGTTATCAGTTAAATAGAACTATTTTGCACAAAGCAATATCATAAGCAAATTTAACATAGTAGGAAAAAAAGAATTAGAAAATATTAGCTATTCTGGGCCCTTCCTAATGAAGTCACACAATCATAGGAACATTGAGCTGGACTTCCTGAGGTTATTTAGTGAATCCTCTGAAATGTGTCATCTAAAGAGAAAAAAAATCCCTTGACTCAACATGCTAGGGTTCAAAGGACCATGCCCCAATTATGCTGAGCCTAGGGAACGGTTCAAACAGGGTTGTTGAGAAAGACTGTTGTCACAGCTTCTGCGACAAACTACTCCCTTCGAAAGAACTCAGATGAAACACAGCCAGACATACCTACTCTCAGGAGAAATACAGGAGAAAATAGGTGGGGGAAAAACTACCCAGGAAACATCTGTCTTTCCTAGAATATTCTTCCACTTCTAGTTTCTTTTCAATACCATTAATTCTGATTTGTTGTTGTCGAGTCATTTCAGACACGTCTGACCATTTTTCTTGGTGGAGATACTGGAATGGTTTGCTCTTTCCTTCTCTGGTTCATTTTACAGACGAGGAACTGAGGCAAACAGGGTAAAGTGACTTGCCCACGGTCATACAGATATTAAGTGTCTGAGGTCTGATTTGAACTCAGGTCCTCCTGACTGTAGACCTGGCTCTTTATCTTGTTAATCTTTTTTTTTTTAACCTTGTTAACCTTTATCTCTTTATCTTATTAACCTTGGCTGCCCTAATTAATTCTGCAACCGCAGAGTTAGGAGCTCTAATAAAGTCCAGTTTAGGAACTCTAGCCCAGAAACTTTTATCTACTAACTTCAGTCAGCCTCAAGACTGGGAAAGAGGCTGCTGCCTCTTCTATATAGATCAAACGCCCTGCCTTCCTGATCATCATGGCAGAACTATTCCATTTAGGCTTATTCTTCACAGGATTATGGCACAGACCAAGAATCAAAGTGTTATTGGGATTAGTCATTCCTTTCTGCATGCCGATTGCTATGGATTCAAGCTTGCATCTCGCCGTCTTCAGAGAAAACCAGTACTATCGGTGTTTTAGTCCATGATGGTGACATAGAATTCAAAGTCTGCCTTTGAGATCCCTCTCCCTTCCCCTTTTCTGACCCCCCAATATTTCTGAGAACCAAACATCCCTTCAGATATTACCTTGTGCCTTATATTTAGACACCACCCTTTCTTTCCTCCCCTCATTTAGTCTGAATGCCTCATGTACTGTATCTCTGCCCCTACCCGACGTCCCTATTGTTCTTTTTATTCTTGTAAGAAAATCATCAGTGCTGATCTATTGCAATGACCAAGCTCTGTCTGGGAGAAGAGACGGGAAAACTTACTTTCTTCCTCTCAGGAGAGTTGTTCTTGCTGTTGTTTGTCCTTCATTTTTGAAGAGTACCAATTACATCGCAATGATGTCTTGACTTGTGCGTGGGTTGGATTTAAGTGAGACAGAGTTGCATAAAGTCAGCCTCACTCTCTCTTTCAGAGTCACTGACTCCCACCGGCAAGACAAACGTCAAGAAGACCATCGGTGGCCCAGGATGCAATGGATGACCTTGGCATCTTCGATGTCTGCCCAAGCTCTAAGTGCTCCACGGTGCCTGCTTCGGCCGCCTTCGTGGCCTTTGGAAGAAATTGTTCTCATCGTCCCGTGCCCCAAGAGAGTCTTCACATGTTTAGGGTAGACATCCCCCTAATTCACAGACAGGTTTGAGGCCTGATGATTGCCCCTCACCTGGTTTAACTCATCTGCTGAGAAGGTTTACCAAAGTGGGGCCACTACGTGTGCTACGGCTTCTTGGAGCCACAGGTGAGAGCCGGGTGAAGGTGGGCACCAAGGTGAATGCGCAGCTCTGAAAAGGTCTCAGCAAGTCCTCATGTCAGAGGTGCTAGGCCTCCCTGAACACTCAGGAGAGTCAGGCGACTAGGTGTGGAATGCCCCATGTTTACAGAAGCAGTTGCTTTGTTGATCAGTTTATAATGGAAGATTTAACAAGAGGGTGTATATTGTATAATCACCACATTTCAAAGAACACAAATTATTCACAAAATGTCTTTTTGAAGTTAATTTTTGCCGTGGAGGCACCTGGTTGAGCACTGGACCTGGAGTCGGGAAGACTTGACTTTAAATCTGGTTCAGACACTCGCTAGTTGTGACCGTAGACAAGTCTTTTAACCTCTCTCAGTCTGTTTCTTTAATTGAAAAATGGAGACCATAATAGCACTTTCCTTCTAAGGTTGTTCTGAGGATCAAATGAGATAATATTTAGAAAGCTCTTAGCTGGTCCTGAAACATTGTAGGTGCTTAGTAAAATAATTGCTTTTTTTTTCTTTTCCCCTTCCCCTAAAGTAATAGTAGGTGGTAAAGGGTTAGTTAGTTCATGGAATAATAGTATACTAGTCTTCTGGTGTAACAAATTGCATTCAGATAGGGACCTTCAAGAAATAATGGATTGACCCAAAGGAGAAAGTAGCAATGTCAAGCATGGAGGAGGGCTGATGAGGCTTTTTTCATCCTCAAATCACACTGAGTGACAATGCATGCAATGCGCAGAATCGGCTTTGGCCCTAAAAACCACTCTTAGGTGCAAGAGGAAATTTAACTCATAAACTTAACCAAGAAAACAATCTATAATCTAGAAGTAAAGAATTTTAGAGTTGGAAGGAACCTGAGAGTTCATGGACTACAATCCATTCATTTTGCAGATGAAGAAAGAGGGTCCACCCAGGAAAGCAAAGGATCACTTTCCAGAGATGCTTCAGGGTCAGTTAATCTCCCTGGGCTTCTGTCTCCTCCTGTGTAAAATGGGCATCACAATACTTGTACTATCTATTTTGTGAGGCTACTACGAAGATAGCACTTTGTAAGGTATAAATAATAACAGCAGAGTCTCCAACCCTCCCAATATTTTGCATGATACCCTCTGGAGATAGTCCCAAATAGTGTGAAAAGACTGCAATGGTAATTGACCTAAATCAAACATTGGCTAACGTTAAGAGGTAGCCTGGGGCTGTAAATTGCACACTGAACTTGGAAAAAGAAAAAAAAACCTGGGTTCAAGCCCTGGTTTTGACACTTTGGACAACTCACTTATCCTGTCTGAGCCTCAGTTTTCCTCTACAAATTGGGGATAATAATACTTAGATGTGACTTTTCTTAATCCTCTTTTATTATCAGTAGGCAATGTATTTCACTCTATTTTTTCCATCAAAGGAAGAAAAAAGACCTGCTGGTATGGTTATAAAAAGGTATTTGGTATCATTAAAAAGGGATAATCTGAGTCTGACATTGTCAAAAGAATCACTGGGGGCATTGGGAGCCTTTCCAGATTCACTTAAGTGAAAGAAAAATTCCATTTGCTTGTTTTCTGATGTGGACCATCCACTTACTTCTTAGGACTGTGATGAAAATTAATTGGTTAAAATATGTCAAGTGCTTTAAAAAATCAAAAGCTCAGGCTGGTATGAGGTGTCGTTGATGGAACCAATTTCACTCTGCAAACTTTATGCTGCATCTCTCTTGTGCTCATTCAATGCCTCTATTCAAGTGGCATGTTGTGAAGAATTAGGGGTCTAGCCCTGAATACTAGGCCTCACTGACTCATAGTTTCAAGAGGCAGTGGTTCTCCCTCCTATATTTGGTGCAGGAGACTTGTCTTGAACCTCAGAGCTTTCATTGTTCTTATTAAAATTCCTTAATCAGTGACCACACACTTGATGCTGAGTCTCCTGACTTAGCCTAAATCTCTGAATCAGAATGGATCTCTCATTTTATCAGTTTGTCTTCACCCAGAGCCTAATCACTTTCTCCCTATCATCAGTGACTGAAATCATTTTTTGGGTACGTTGGCCTTAGCACTTATGTCCCTTTTGTCTTTCTAACCCTATCTTCATCAATTAAATACTGAATTAAGAAACATTAACTATGTTTCAGGCACAGTACTATTCCAGAAGACAAGAATGTATTTTCTAGGCTTTATTTACAAGGCTTGCTATGGACAAAGAATTAATTGCCTAATTCTGGTGATTGTACTGTTAGGCTGATCTTTGGGCATCAGACACAGACACAATCTGTTATTGTAACAGGGGTCAAAGTTTTTTGAACTTGGTAAAAACTTTCAGAGCTTATACTATGCTGGCTTAGCCCTTAAGAGCTCATGTTGACTTTCATAGGGAGGTAATATATCAGAAAAAAAAGGTATTACACCAGCCACAAAGCACAAGTAAGGCAAAAAGAGATGAGTAGCCCATGTTCTTCAATAATGCCAAAAGAATTTGAAAAGCCCTAGGAAAAAACCTCTAGTACATTGGACAGAAGGATTATGGAGAGTTTTTGGAATGGTATGGGTAAGAATTTTATAGGATAAGAAAGAATGATTGTAGTAGTAATCATACTGTTAACATCAGGGACCCATTAAAGCCATGTGAAATAATTAGAACTATGTATAACAGAAATTTACTTCATGCCATACTGAGTGGCAAAGTTTTTTAATTGGTTTTGTCTCCTCATAAACATTCCCATTGCTACAGCAGAGCCCAGATCCTAGGAAACCATCCAACTACAGGGAGTTCTTATCTATTCTCTTAACTAGTTCTCCCAGCTTTAGCAATAATAGAACACTCAGAATGCCACCACAGGTGGTGGAATAGTGGGAAACTTGGAAAATGTTGGGGCTGGAATCCCTACCTTATGTTCTTGCCCCCATCTAACTGAAAAAGATAATTTGGGAAAGGTGAAGAGCTAAGAATTGGGATCATTCTCAGTCAATTAGAAAGCTTCCTGAGGGTATTATGGGTATTGGATATTCTGTCCATATTACAATAAATTTGACTAACTAGTTTTGCCTGACTAAAGTTTGCCAATTCAAAAAATCTCAGTAGGTAAATATGAGTAGGATCTAATCAGAAAAATCAAACCCCACACACATCACACTGAAAGTTCACGAAAGGTATCCTTGTCTATTAATATTCATAGAGGAGTAATGGAAGAGAGCGTGGCAAAATACGTATAGAATGAGAAGTCATGGACGTTGCAATTTGTACTTTTGGAGGGATTGTCCATATCAAGAAGAACTTCTAAAACATTAAAGAACATGGGAAATGGCAGAAGAAAATGGAAATGAACAAGATGGTGGGGCTTTTGAAAAGGAGAAACAGGGAAACAGACTAATGATACTCTAAGTGTTCTGTAACAGTAGTTAATGGAAAATACACAATATTATATACATGTATATATGTATGCATGAATATGTATATATTTGGTTTATATATGTATTTATATATATACATCCACACATATATTCACACAAATATATATATATATATATATATCATGTATTTCTCTGATTATATCCTTTATATTACTTCCTCATTTGTAATGTTTCAAGATGCTTATACATACCAACTATAAACCCCTCCATGGTCCTTTTTTATACTCTTTACTCTCTGTTCTTTGGAGACTTTAAAATTGTATGGTTCTCAGTCATATGATATCAACAGAAGAACATTACAATAAAAAAGATGGTTCATTGTTTCAGGGACAAGTTTGGAATCATTAAAAGAACTCTGTCATTTCCCAAAAGCAATCCAGTCCATTCTCCTCTTCATTTTCAATTCTGGGTCCAGGAAATTGTCCATTTGCAGTTCAAAATATATTTACTAATGCATGAGGTCTATGGGATGTCCATCCAACTGCACATCATAGCCTGGACAATAGCCATTATCCTTCCACTTGTTAATTTTTTTCCCCTGTAGTTAGAGAATATAGTTAGGGGATATAGTTAGGATAGTTAGGGCACATTCTTTTGAGGAATTATGGAATCTATTCAGGAAGTTCTTCAATATTCCTGGGTTTGGTGCAATCAGTACAATGATGCAATCATCTGTGATCAACAAAATAGGGAAGACTATCTATAGGGAATCCCTCTTTAAATTGGACTGTGCTTTGGATATTCTTGATGATAGTAGTGAACATTTTTTTGGTAATTCTTATTAACAAACTAATTTTCATCACAGACCAGGTAAGTGGATCATAATTATGATAGTAAAAATAATAGAATTATTATTTTGCTAATATTTACACAGTGCTTATTAGGTGCTAGCACTATGCTAAGCACTTTCCAATTGTTATCTCTTTTGCTCCTCACATCAATCTTGTTAGGTAGGTACTATTATTATCCCCATTTTACAGACGAGGAAACTGAGACGAACACAGGTTAAGTGATTTGCTCAGACTCACAATATCAAGTAATTGTCTGAGGCCATATTTGAACACAGTCTTCCTGATTCATGGCCCAGTCCTCTATCTACTGTGCCCCTTACCTTTCATTTAGGTGAAAGTCTTATTTTTTTTAAGTTTCAAATGTTAAATTGTTTTATACATCACCTCCGGATATGTACCTAAATACAATATTATAGTCAGTCAAAAAAGAATTTATTAAGCACTTAGTTCAGCAATACATAGAAAGACAAAAATAGTTCCTGTCCTCATGAAGCTTACATTCTAATGCAGTAAAGAACACATAAATAACAAAGCACATACAAGATATTTACAGAGTAGATAGGAGAGAATCTCAAAGATGGAGGCACTAGCAGGTGGAGAAAGCAGGAAAAGCCTCCTAGAGAAGGTAATATTTGAGTTGAGTCTTGAAGAAAGCCAGAGAAACTAAAAAATAGAGTGAAGAGAAAGAGCATTCCAGGCATGGACAATAGCTTATGCAAAGGTGTGAAGATGAGAGATGTGGTTCTGTGTGTGAGAGACAGATGGGACCAGCGTGGTTTGATCATAGACAATGTGGAGAGGAGTAAATTATAAAAAAGACTGGAGAGATAAGAAGGGACCTATCAAGAGTTTTAAATACTAAACAGTGGATTTTATTTTTGGTACTAGAGGTGATAGAGAGTCATTAGAATTTATTGAGTAGGTGGGGTGACATGATCAGATCTTCACTTTAAGAAAGTCACTCTAATACAGAAATACAAAATAGATTAAAGTAGGAAGAGACTTGGGGCATGAAGACCACTAAGAAAGCTATTGGTGAGATGACATGAGGGCCTGGGCCAGGCTGGAGGGCTTGGGAGGACACATATGAGAGTTCAGATATCCAAATTCAAGATATCCAAATTTATGATCTAAAAAAAATTTCACAAAAAGCTCAATCTTATAGTTCAAAGAAGGAAACCATACAGCATTTTCAAAATGACTGAGGGGAAAAAAATCTATCCACAAGCATAATATGCATGGAAAACATATATGACTATGATAATCAAGTTTACAAAAGGATAAGGCATTTGATATATGTAAATACTATAAGAAAAATTGTCACAATCACATTCCTTTGGGGCTGCCAGAAATGTTACAAAGGAGTCTCTTCCCTTCCCACAGACATCCTTGCAATCACATGTAATACCTGCCTGTATTCTGGCCCTGCTTGGGTAAAGTGAAATTATTTATCAAATTAACTCTACTCCAACCATGACTTGTCACAACATCTAAGTAAAGTGCCTCGAGTGGTTCTGCAATGACCTGGTTGGGGTACAATATGGGTCTTTGGCAAACTTTTTCTTGCTGTCTTTATTATAAAATACCAAATTCGTTTCTAAGAATTGAGAGCTCTCTTGTTCTCCACTTTTTCATCTGTAAAATAAGGGAGTTAAACTAGATACCTAAGAACTCTTCCTTATCTCACAGTCCAAATTTTTATGGAATTGTTAAAGTATTATCTAATGTGGTTATCATCATCATAATCAAAAGCTTATCTTTATATGGTGCCATGCTAGGTGAGGCACAAACTTCAGTCTCATTATCTAAGACAGACTGAAGCAGACAGACATATGAAGGACGAACAGGCGAGAGAACATTGAATAAATACATAAATTATCCAATGTATTTGTCTTCTGTATAAGCAAAGAGGTAAATATATTTTGTGGGCTGGTGAGGGAAAAGGGTACCATGGAGCTGATGTGCAGACAGGATGAGGTGGGGGGGGAGGGACTTGCATCTCTCTTTGAATCAGTCAGAGAAAGCTTCAGAAGCGAAGCACAATTGCAGGATGATGGAAAGGAGAGAACCTGGTGAACTAGAAAAGAGAGTGGATGGGCCTGGCAAAGGTGATCCCGGCAAAGAGGCCAGCCAGGGAGAAGGCTCAGAGGAAGGTGTGGGATGAATAGGTTGTGCCTTCTAAAAGGTGCCAGCCACAGAGTCTGATGCTTGTGAAGTGAAACCCTTCCCTTGTTATAAGTTATCTGGAGCTGCCGCCAGTTTGAAATTCAGTGACAAGTCAAGATGTCGTGCCAGTCAGATGTTGATCTACAGAGGCAACTGGGTCCAAGTTCTGGAGGACATTTTTCCCCCAGATGGCAGTAATTTAAGCAGTATGAAAAACTGTGCCAACGCTCTTTTGGGTCATTATATTATTGTGCATCATTGGCAATATATTTTGAGTAGGGCACATATTCGTCTGGTTAAATTTATTTATTTTTAACAAATCATCTTTGAAAACCTCCATCCTTTATCCCAGCTGCTTCTTAAATCTAACATATTTATCATAAAGTATTTTATTTATCAAATTTTATTTGCTGTCAAGAGAGACAGACATGAATATAATGTTTAAAAAGATGTCTATTGATGTGAGACAAATGCAAGTCCTGGGGAAGAAGCTCAGTGAGTTGGAGAAATGTAAATGCTCCCCTGCATTTTATCTCACATGACAAAATGCATTATGGTCAAAACAGTATCTTCTCTAAGATGCAGGTTTCCAACATCTGCATAATATGTTCTATACTTTTAGTTAAAGCTTTTTTTTTTTTTTTAAATTCAGTGAGCAACCATTTTGTCATGGACTCCACAAGCTTATTGTAAGCTGCTTTCTTACAACACTCTTTTATATATATGTAGGTATTTCAGCGACATTAGAACCAATTATAATTACCTTGGCTATATAAAACAACACCTCCTTACGCAAGGAGGATGTGATATAGGGGGTGCAGCATATATTGGTGTCAAAAGCAAGCTATTTTCATCAGACAATTATAGTTGTCTTTGACACCAGGCCTACATTTCCCACCAATTAGTACAAACTGCAGGGTGCAATTCTAGAATTCTGCAGAGCTAGCAGCTAGTGGTACTAAGTGGAATTTAGGGCATTTAAATACTGTAATGTCCAATAAATATTCTGCTTTTACTTCAATTGGTTCAAATCAATAGTCTCTGTTGTCCGCACATCATTTTTCCTCGGCAGGAAAGTGCACATGGATTTTATTTTATTTTTTGTTGGGAAATTAATTCTTCTTGTCAATAAAATGCTCAATTTTCATTTTAGCCCCTCATATCTCCTGAGTGCTATTAAATGCTATTTATTATCCCAAATTTACAAGTTGTGTGTGGCAGTAGTGAGTTGAGTAGTGGGACAGGTATCACTAAGAAGCAGTCTAGAAGAAAAAAAAGGTTCTGATTTGTTTTTCTGGCAAACGGATAGTTGCACTCATCAGTTATCATTTATTCATTATCTCATTTTGGGAAGAGAAAAAATATTTTATGGGGATATGGCTTGGATTTTGAGGATTGCATGTTGTTGTTTATGTGATGCCAACCAAGATGGCATCCTGGAATGTAAAAACACAGCCGATAAGCCGGCTGTTTCATCCACACAAAACCAAAGAGCCACTTTTAAATTGGTTTTACAAATCATGGGATTGACTGAATCAATCAGTTCCTTATGGTATCAATCAACAACCCTAGCCCTATGTCAAGCAAGAGTAATATATGATTCATTTCTTGCCCTGGAGGAGCTTTACTTTAGTTTTTCCACTGCCAAATGAGCTCGCTATGCAGCTTATAAGTACGTTGTGTTTAAAAAGTGAATTATAAACTATAAAATATTATGAGTTTCTAGGAGTTAAAATTTTTAATGTAAATTTTAGAAGCAATAGCATGAATAAGAGGTTAGATGCCACTCTTATGCTCAGCAAATAATAATAATAATCATAATAGCTAACATTTGCATGCCCCTTGAACATTTGCAAAGAGCTTTGCAGGCATAATCTCATGTGATCCTGACAACAACCCTGAGGTAGGCACTATTATTATCCCATTTTCCAGATGAAGAAACTAAGCCTGAGAAAGGTTAAATGACTTGTCCAGGATTTCAATGTTAGTAAAAATTTGAGGAGAGATTTGAACCAAGGCCTTCCAAATTCCAAGTCCATCATCCTATCCACTTCATAGGCATCCCTTGTGAACCAGTGATACTAACTGAAAAATGCCAAATGAAAGGAAATATGGTCCACATGTTTGCTGTTCATGCCTATTAGGCCATCTTAGCTAAATTCAAGACAGACAGTCTTCCTTAAATTTATCAGAGAAGGTATAATAAAAAATCTATTAGTAGATGAGGCAAGGAGCTAAGAAGTCACTTGCATTGAAAATAATTCATGGTGCCTGATATGACTCTTGGTAAAGAGAAAGGAAGTCAGAGGTTGGATCTTCCTGTGCTAGAGGGTAACACCTCAATTACAATATAGCCAGCACTTTGTAAGCAGAGAAGTCTGGGGCATGGAGAAGTGAGGACAGAGAATGGCTGTCATTAGGGCTTTCACAGGTACCACCCCAAATAGATATTGCTGGTTGGACTCTTACAGTCTATTTGCCCTAGGAAACACAAGCACAACACACCCACAATGACTAAATGAAGTTACCAACTTTTCCCAGAGAACAATGTAAACTGAAACATGTGGGTTGGAATCAAGATTTTCCCAATACCACTGTGAATCACGTTGGCTCAACTAGTCCATTCCCTACTCTTGGACAAAGAGATCAACTAGTATGAGTGATGCTCTGCCTCCATAGAATTGAATTGGGCAAGTCTCAAAATCACCAGCCATCCTCTTTAGACACATCTTTAGAAGTGTCTAAAAATGTGATGTGCTGCCTTTCCCCCTCCTTGGAAGTCTTCAAACAAAGGTTAGACAACCCCTCTTTTGGGTAAGTAAGAATGGTGATTGCTTCTGTGTACTGGCTGAGGTTCCTTTTACCTCTCAGATACTGTGATTTCCTCTGCTAAGTCCTGCACCAGGTCACTCAATGTATAATTACTGTCACCCTCAAATGAACTTCCCTGATATGTTCAGCACCAAAACCCAGCATTTCTTATGTCTCTGAGCCATTCCTTCCATTTTCTATATTACCTTCATCATGGTTGCTACCTCCCCCACCCATGCCAATGCAAAGACTTCTCTCTGTCCTTAGACTTAAGTGACACCGATGTTATCCAGTGATGTAGCTTTCTTTAAGCTTCCTGTGGTTGTTCCTGGCACCATTCTAATCTCCAGAACTACCACAGGTCTTAGTCAACCTGAATGCCTCAGAACTAGGAAAGAGATATATATTCAATTACATCCTAAGGTGTTGGATACATTGGATTCATAGGATCACAGATTTGGGCTTAACGGGACCTAATAAATCACCAAGTTTTAGATCTCTCATTTTAGAGATGAGGAAATTGAGGCTCAGAGACAAAAAATGAAAGTCACTCAGACACTGCCTCTGAAGCAGGATTCCAAGCCCAGGTCTTTCTGATTTCAAGTTGAGAACTCTATCTACTATACTATACCATGTTTTCTCCAGTGGGGTCTCACTACATCATGATCTATTCTATCTGAGGACGTCTTGGAATTTGTACATATAATCAAAGATTGTGGGTTGATGTCTTTGAGCAGCTGCTGTTAGCATCACATTTGCCATCTCTAGTACCTAGATTCTCCTTCCTCAGATCCTGCCTATGGAATTTTATCATTGCAACAGCTTCCTTTTTCCTGACACTGAGTATATCCTTCCTTTGGTGCATGGAGGATATAAGCTTATAACACCCATTAGCATTAATGGGAGTTACCATGTAAATCCCCTCACATTGATGAGAGAATAGACCCCTTTTGATTTTAGAAATCTTTCCTGTGAGAATTTCCCCTGTGTCTGGTATGGGCATATAAATGACCATTTTATTGTATTAAATATGTATCACATCCATCACTTTTAATGCTGTGCTATGATGAAGGCTTCTCAGTTCTGGGATCAGTTCTGAAAATATTTAAACTTGGCAAGCTAAACAAGCCTCTGCTGAATAAGCTGGAGGGCCCTATTCATAGGAACATTATCTACCATTCATGCTGGCTCTAAAACACATACACATACACACATACACAAGCAGACACCTAAAATTGAAATTACTTGAGAAGAAAAAATGAGGACAACTATTGCTTTTGAGTAAATGACTAGCTTTTAATATTTGTTAGCAGTGACTTTTTCATCATTTAGTCAAGAGATAAAATATGTACATAAAGAGAGAAAAAAGAAATTACTGGCTTGAATTTGTTGAATTTGGAGTCAAAGGAGTTAGGTTCAAATCTTGGTTCTATTACTATTATCATAACTTTGGGCAAGTCATTTCTTGTCTCTGGGTCTAGTTTTCTTTGTCTGTAAAATAAGGGAGTAGGAGGTAACTAAATGCTGCAGTGGATAGGTAGAGTGCTGGGCTTAGATTCAAGACAACCTGAATTCAAATTCTGCCTCAGACACTTGCTAACAGTATGAGCCTGGGCAAGTCACTTAATCTCTCTCAGCCTCACTTTCCTCATCTGTAAAATGAGGATGATTGCAGTATTTATCTCACAGGGTTACTGCAAAGATCAAGTGAGATAACCTACGTAAAGCACTTTGTAGACCTTACAGCATTATAGATGTGTTAGCTATTGTTATTCCTGCTAGCCCAAATCTATGAACTGTTTGTATCGAACACAAACCTATGAATGGTTTATGTTCATTCACAACATCTATAGCCACAAGTCATTGAGGGATATGGTACTCTAATAACCCTTAACGTCAGCTAATAAACATTTCCAGTTATAAAAAAGAAAAAAAACTTTCTCTGGTCATATTCTCCAACCAGAGTGCTCAGGTGAGAGAAATGAATGAGATCAAGCATTTCTTTGGAACTGGAGTCTGTGAACATGTGTGTATGTGTGTGTGCATATACATTTACATAAACACATATATGTATTAGCATCCTATATTTTTAAAAGTTTACCCTATTTTCAACTCATGGAACAAAACAAACATTTTCATGACACAGTACAATAAAAAATATGATTGAACATGAAATTACAAATCTACCATGTACAACTAGCTATTCTCTCCAAATATACAACAATCATGTAAATTTATTTTTTTTCTTTTTTTTCTTCCATCCTACCTAGAGATGGCTACCATTAGACACAAATAAGGATATATGTATATATGCATATATATATACTTACTCTATGCATCTATTTATCAGTTCTTTCTCTGAAATATTACTGCATTTTATCCTACACATTCAAAAAACATTATCTTATTATTCTGAGAAGGGGTCCATAGACTTTACCAGACTACTAAAGAGATTCATAACACCATTGGGCTATCAAATTAACTACGAAGGACTTATGAAGGAAGATGCTATCTGCATCTAGAGAAAGAACTGTTGCTCATTGCTATGCATGCAAAGAAAGATAAAAACAGCCTTGGACCTCAAGTAACTTGAATTCTAATAAGAGAAATAGATGTGGAAACAGCAAGGTAATAAAAGATGTTTTTGGAATAAATGGATGGTAATTTGGGAGGGGAAAGCACTAGTAGCTGGGAAGATTGGGAAAGAGCTTCTGGGGAAGGTGGGATTTAGTCTTGAAGGAAAACCAACTAAATCGAGTGGTGGCAGTAATGAGGGAAAACATTCCAGGCACAGGAGTCAGTCAGTATAGAGGCATGGATGTGGGAAATGGAGCATGTGGTAGAGTAGGCTAATATGGCCATGTTACACATAGAGTTTGTGAAGGGGAGTTCAGAACATAATCTGAAACTTGGAAAGATAGGAAGGAGCCTAGGTTATGAAGTGCTATCAACACTAAACAGAGGACTTGATATTTGATCCCGAGGGTAAAAGGGTAAAAGCCATTGGGGTTGATTAACTATAAGGATGACATGAGTAGACATAGGCTTTAGGAAAATCATTTTGTCATCTGAGCAGAGGAAGGATCAGAGTCACAGGATCTGGATTCAAATACTAGCTCTTTTATTTACTTCTTGGATGGCCTTGGGCAGATCACTAAACCTCTCTGTGCCTTAGTTTTCCCATCTGTAAAATATAAGGATTGAACTAGTTGACTTCTAAGGTCCCTTATAGCTCTACTTTCATGAAATCTGTATCTATGATCTACGGACAACACCTATAGGTTAGTATCATTCACATACAAATACAATGGGAGGATAGTCAATCATTACGGGAGACTTGGGGAAAGCTTTCTTTACTTTAAAACTCCAATATATCAACATCTGTGATTTCAACAGGGTAGATATTCCTTTCATTACTGCAATGACTCTGTGTCTTGGTAAATGGTTCTTTGAGAGTTCCAGAAACCAAGAAATCTATCCCCTAGAAGTTGCCCTATTGGCAAACCAATTTGTAACTAACAGCTACCATGCAAAGTTCACTGAAGACCTTCACTTGAAGTCTTTCTATTTTGATAGGGTCTTCTAGGGCTTAAGTGCTACTGTCACAATCTCCCAAAATGCAGGGTCCCCTCTAAACCTCAACAGGGTCTATAGGATCATGAGATCTTAGCTTTACATATGGAAGACAACTCACAGAATGTTAAGTCCAATCCTCACTTTTATATAGATGAGGGAACTGAAGAAAAGGCTAAGTAATTTGTCCAGGGTATTACAACGTGGCACTGTCTGAGACAGAGTGAGAACCTTATTTCTTGATTCCAAGGTTCCATGTTATGCCAGAGAGCAAAATTTTATTTTTATCACAGGCTGGAAAAAAACTGAGGCTACCCTTCACTTTCTGAACCACACTTGTATATTACACAAGCATTTCGTATATAATAGCTCATAGCCCATCCTAACTTTCCTTGTATATTATACAAGCATGGAAGCAACTTCCCTTAGTAAATCAGACAACATTGGCTAGGTGGTTCAGTGGCCAGAGCACCAGGCCTGCAGTCAGGAAGGCATGAGTTCAAATCCAGCCTCAGGCACTTATCTATAACACCCTAAGCCAGTCACTTATCCTCTGTTTGCCTCAGTTTCCTTCTCTGTAAAATGGGGATAATAAAATAACATCTTCCTCCTAGAGGTGTAAGAATCAAATGAAATAATTGTAAAGTGCTTAGTACTGTGCCTGGCACAAAGTAAATGCTATATAAATGCCAACTAGCATTATTATTATAATTTATACCTAATAAATAGAATTCAAATAAAAATCCAGCCACTGGAAGTTAATCTTCACTAATACTTCTCACCAAAAAGTCTAAAGATTGAGTATTTCTTAAACAGGCTGGCACCAAGTTTTCTAAGAAACTTTGAAGTGGAAATTGAACCTTTTTGATGAGAGGACAATGGAGAAGAGGCATAGGATACAGAAACATGGAAATCTAGCTAGAGTTTGTTCTGCTCATCAACACACAGTGTGGCTCCTTTTGAATGCATTTTACATGCAAAACTAACCATATGATGAATTGTAGTTTTGCTGTGTATCAATGTGTTCATTCAGGATGTTTATTTGTGATTATATATGTTTAGTTTTTTTTTTTTAATAGATCATAGCCCAACCTTACTTTCTCTTCCTGAAGAATCAAAGAAAGGTATACAGAAAGAAAATATAACTAGAATGTGGTTTTTCTTATTAGTCATCTTCTTCCCTGATACTGGCTGATTATTTTCTAATTTTGCTTTTGCTCATTTTAATGATTGTTTTCAATGTTATCATCTATAAATACATTTTTAAAGTTTTTCAGGGGGGAGCCAAAATATAATAAATTTATACTTAAATAAATGTAGTAATTCTGGGATCAGCACATTCTAAGATCTTTATTCCTCTCTTAAGAACTTTATAACCCTTTTAAGACCTATACACTGAAAGACAACTTCTAACTCTGTCAAGATGGCCATATCAAAGTACTCAAAATCATCCTGAAGTGGAAATTGGTGAGATTTTCAGAAGACTATCCTGAGGACTTTCAGAACGCTTACTAGTTAAGATTAACGGAGGTGAGTTATTAAGAGATAGTTTTTTCCATATGTATACATGTGTATATGGAGGTGGAGGGGGCAGTATGGAAGGAGGGTAGGGGATGGTGGAGAGGCAGTTGGGATTTAGGAAGACAAAGGCCCAAGGCAATTGACGTTAGGGTTTACAATGGTTTTGCTGCAAGCATGCAGAACTAACTGGGTTTAGATTAAGGCCGTCTAATTAGTGTCATGTCAAACTGGCAGTGATCATAAGACAAGAGAGAGGTCACTCTTGTCATCTGCGTGGTCTTTTGCCCTTAAATATAGAGCTGCATAAAGCACAATCTCCTTCTTGTTAATGGAAGTAGAATATGTATAATCTACACATGAAATGAAAAGAAAATGTGTAAGGAAATTTCTTTTTCCCATTTCCTCGTCAGGAGCTGTGAATTTTAGTGAGAATTAAAGTAAGGCTAATTCCACAGTCATCTTCTGACCTGTCAGGGTAGCTGTCACCCTCACGTCTCTCAATGCAGGTCTTTAGCTTCTTCTTGCTGAGTGCAGCCTTTGCCGACTGACAGAAAAATACCGACCATGACAAGAAAAAAGAACATAATGTCCTTTTCACCCATCACTACTCAAAATTGCTCAATCTTTACTGACATATTATTATACATTGTTTCTCTGGAAAAAGCACTTGCTTTCTTTTCTATATGAGAAGTAAGAAACTTTCAAGAGACAAGAAACTGTTCTTTAGAAAAGATTAAAGCCTATAATTATTTTAAATTGTCTATTAATATGCAATATGTTGCCCTTTAATATGAATAAGGTGTATGGAGGAGCTCCAGTCATTAAAGGGGCACCCACTAGTGCCTCTGTCGTTAAAGATCTGTCACTTCTTTTATTACAGACCCAAAGGAGCCACGGTGGGATAGGCTGTTGTGTTTGGAGACAACTGTCCCAAGCTTGGCCAAATCCTTAAAAATTCACTGGCAACTGGGTGGAAAAGATTCCTCTCATTTCTAAACGAAATCAAGGCAACAAATAGAGATTGGACAAGTACTTGAAGGTTTTCTTGTCTTTCTGTTTTATTTAAAAATGGAAAAAAAAAAGAAAAAGAAAAAAAACAGTACCACACTCTGCAAACCAATTATTATAAATTGTAAGGAAAGGTTGGCCTGTGATACTTTACCTCCTGTACCCCCAAAAAAATTTTAAAAGAAATTAAATCAACCCAATGCACAAAGCTTGTATTTTTAAAGTCTTGTTAATATCACCTGCAAGCCCACCCCCCCCCCCACCAAACGCAGAGAAAAATCAGAGCGCAGGCTCATACTCCATTAATATCAACAGCTCTCCACACCACCTTGGTCTTGCAAGAGTCTCAAACAGCAGGTGAGCTGGCATTTACCATTTGGAGGAGCAATGGAGGTGGGTGAAAGTTGAAGCTTCTATTGTGCCTGTCAATTCCTTTACCTTTTGTGGGTCATGGATTCTGGATATTTCTGGACAATTACTCTAGGTCCTAGTAGGCTGTTGTTCAGAGAACAATATAGGGATTAAGTGCTTCCTATAAATAATTAACCAGTATACACAGGGAATACACTTAGAACACTGGTGTTTATTTTCAGGGGGAGTAATCTCAGAAACACAAATACACTCTGCAGTGGGTACTCATTTTCCTAATTCACAATATTTCTTGGATTTTTTTTTAAACTGAGTGAAGCATGTGTTATTTCATCACATGACATTGCTTTGAAAAATCTCTCTAGTCTCAGATGTGGACCTTAATGCATTATGCAAAACCCAGGGATTTAGATTTTTGACATTGCATACGCTCACAATATATTCTAAAGGGAGACATTATATGCTAACTTCTTGTGAAATCCTGTAGCAGCTGCTTGGTTAATATAATATGTTGAAAAATATTTATGTAGTTTGTTTTCTTTTCTGTCAACCCTAGTATCTTATGAGATTTTTTTTCAAATGGCCAGTAGCTGAAGTAGTGACTTTAGTTTGACTTAATATTATGCCACATTGACAGATGAAAACTCCTTCTAAAAATGTCATTTGAGTGCTCGACTAATTTGCATTTAGCTCGAAAGCTTTTAGTGCCTTGCACATTCACATTATAAACATTTGGGTGAACATTAATACCCCAGCTAAACAAAAATGCTATTCACTCCAACCATTTCTTCCACTACATAAAAAACTATAAACGATTCTCCTACAAAAAAAATTGAATGCAACCCGAAAATCAATTATAGTAACTATTTAGAAATGTAAAGGAAAGGCAGTAAAAAAGTGACAAAAAATCTTTAATTGTAGGGAAAATGTGCATCTTTTTTTCCCCCCAACATGTGAATAAAATGCATTTCCTTCTTTAACAATCACAGTTACAATAGATCCATGCATCTCACAGGAAAAAATTGACAATTTGATTATGACTTGTACTTTTTGCCGGGGCCATGAAAGTGGTTTATGTTTGAAATGTATCAGCTGGAAAGTACTTATTACTCATAAACGCTCTGCTATTTCACTTTCTGCAAAGTGAGCTGTTAACAGATACAATTTGAGCAGAATAGCCAGAGGAGGCCTTTTGATATGCAGAAGAGGTGATCCCCGTGCTGAGCCTTTAATTGGGTTTTTAATTTTCCAGGCCATCTGACAAAATCAAACATGATCCCAGTGCTTGAAATGTTGATTGGAGGCTAAGAAGGATGTACTACAACATGGCATTATGGAGAGAAAGAGGGAAGAGCTCAGGTAGAGAGACACACAGAGTTAAATCATCTGCCTTGAGGTTTGGGGTGGTTAGGTTTTGTTGTGTTTTGTTTTGTTTTTTTAAGGATATTTCCAAACAGTTTAGCATTTCATTTTAAATGATGAACATCTGATTATTTGGAGTTACAGTGGAGATGTTTGAAAATATTTCTAAATCATATGTCTCCAGCTTCTTAGCTAAATGTATCTTGCTCAACTGAATTGGAAGGGGGTAAAAAAATAAACATTTCCAACAGTGGTAAATGTACTTGGGCAAAACCTAGGAAAAATAAGAAATATGCATGTGAAAAAACAATTAATAAGTTTTTCATCAATATGTGCCTTTAAATAGGGGAGGTGACCCCCTTTTCTATTAAGGCTTCTTTCCAAATTCCAAATTAGAATCACAAATTCATTAAAAAGCAAAGTTTCTAATTTTTAAAGAGTCGCTTTGTAGGATATCAAATAGGTTCTCATTTGTTGCTATCAAAAGATTTGGAGAATAACAGCATTTAATTCATATTTGACTTCTGATAGATTATTCAGTAAACATTTTTTTTATTTGCTCATTTGTAAGGATGAGGCAAAGAATAAAATCTAATTTGTTATTTTATTAGAATTCTGTATCGGCGTGTTGCAGGACTGTGGATTTAAGAAATCTGTAAATCTCTTTAATAAAGGCCTGGGGAATTATTAGGAAGGACAAATGTAAAATGCCTGACAGTTACATTTCCAAAAGAAAAACACAATAATCTCATTAAAGAAATTACTGATGGCAGCTCACCCACGTTAATGGTGACTGCAACAAAGGACCCACAGTACCAGAAAGCAGAGATGACTTTTTCTCTTCTTTTAAAATTTTACTATCGATCTAACTTACTGAGAATATCAAAATAACAAATTACAGTTTCTCACTGAATAGACCTCTTCCTTAGAAAGCCCAGACAAAACAGAACAAGAGAAAATACTTTTCTACAATGGCTACTATTATTTAAACACAAAGAATACTTAAAGTCTTAGAAGAAGAGGTTTACATGAAAGTGATACTGTATTCTGCAACATAAAGATGATACTCCACAAAGATTGCCCTGGAACCAAAGAATATTTACATTCAAGGAGCTGTATTCAAAACGTTTTGTGCCTTGAGTACACAGGAAATGATCCAGGCATCTATAAAATCATAGATTCATGAATTATAATTTCACTTTGTTTTTATCTTGCCTTACAAGGTTTCCTTCATTTTCTTATCTGTGTGAGATATGCCTGCTCCACACTTAGAGGTCAAGAATTCCCAAATAGATAAATATCATCACAATATAAAGAAACCCATTGAAATTTCCTCTTAAAAGCAAAGCAATTGTAGTAGGATTGTGGGGTTGTCTCCTAATTATCTTATGTGCTAGTGGGGTGGTTCCATCCTGCTTGAGATTTTGGTTAGTTCAAGGTCTTTTTTGGAGTCGCTGCTAAATGTGCCAAATTATGCCGGGTTACCTGCTGTATTGTGTCACACTGAATAGCATCCACCAGAAGAGAATTAAGAGAGACATCCTGTTTACTGAACTCTATTATCTGGTACCTGAGTCTGGAAGTATTTTAATTTTCTGAAAGAGACAGGCTTCCACATAATGGTGATGATTATAGAATAAACATTTTGCACTCAAGGAAACATTGGCCCTGAATGGAATAACAAGCCAAACATTTCAAACTGTATTAAGGTTGGAACGAAGGGGAATTCACCCCTTCCCTACCTTCCTTCCGCCGCATAGTGGAATGCTCGTTTGTCTTAGTAGGGTTATTAACTGACTCAGGCTAGAAAAAGAAGAGTCTGAATTATACTTCATTGTGGGATCACTGGGACCTTAATTTTGGGACCTGAGAGGTCACCTAGTTCAATATTCCTCATTTTATCAATAAAGTAATTATTTTACTTTAATTAAGGCTCTTGAAAGTTCAGTGGCTTGGTGACACAGGTAGGATAGAGATAGAATTTGAACCCAGGTCCTTTGATTCCAAATCCAATGTTCCACCTACTGCACCACTCTGCCCTTCAGAGGGTAAGTTGTTTTAAGAAAATCATACCTTCCTGTACATCAATTTCCTGCACGTTTGTACACTTTGTACAATCTCTAAACATGTGTACAATTTCCTACACAATTTCCTTACCTTTGTAAGAGCTGAGATTAAAATGGACAAAAGTACACAAATTCAGATGTCGTTTGGTGTTTTGGGGTTTTTTTGGGGGGGAAGGGGAGGAAAGGAGACAAGTTTGGGAAATAAATCTCCCACTTCCTACTTGAAACAACAAGGTATAACAATCTTTTTCCCCCTTAACCATTTAGTGGACAACATGGGGATTTAAAATACTAGATTTCCAACATTGCCTAATAGGTGCATTATAAAAATAATTGTCAAATACTGTGCGATTACATTGTAGTGATTAATAACATATTGCATATTGTTGTGAGCTATACTCAGGACTTGTTCATCCACTTAGGTGCCCAAAGTATAATTTCCCATTTACATTTCATTGCCTAATGCATATTTTAAATTCTTTTATTTTTTCACATTGGGTTACAAACTATATAAAAGAAAAACCATTATGTGAAGTAAGCCAAAACCTGCACATCACGAGCTAAGCAAGAAATAAAAGAGAAGGCTTATGTTTCAGATATCAGAAGTCATCTGAATAAATTCTAAGCTGTTCTTTGGGTTATTTTTATTTTTAAAATCTATGATTAGCAAATTTTGTGTCCTATGTGCTTTGATCCCTAAGTCAAATCACCTTAAATTTGTACAGAAGCATCTTGAAATGAATGAAAATGTATTCACACACATTCAGTCTGAATCATTGGACTTTCTTAAAGACACAAAAGAACACCTTCAGGATGGCTAGGTCAGATCCTGTACTTGGTCCTGAATGGAAGGAGAGTGGGGAGAAGCATCCCGCTTTGCTGTTGCCCTGATTATCACACCATAGATACCCTCTCTCATCTCTGGTGAAATAATGACAATACCTCAAGTAATTTGTAGCTATTCCCAATCCTGGGTGCCTGCAACTGAAGGGTGCCAGCTGCTGTGGGCATTCCAGTATTCTCTCAAGTTGGCCATCAGAAGGAGAGAGGAAGAGGATAACTAGGAAGGGTTTTAATATGTTGCCCTAAATTCCAATGCCTGAGGGATGAAGGACAGGGGTGAGAGAGTGGAGGGCAGGTGCAGGGCTGGCAAATACCTTATCTTGTAAGAGAGAATAGACCTGGTTATCCTATTTATACTAATTGCTTTTTTTATTTTTTTATTTTTTTATATTTTTTATTAATTTATTTTGATTTATCAATAATCACTTCCATATGTTTTTGAGTTTAAAATTTTTCCCCCTTCCTCCCCACCACCCTCCCCAAGATGGCACATAATCTGATATAGGCTATACATTTACATTCATATTAAACATATTTTCACATTAGTGATGTTGTAAGTAGAAATTAAAACAAATAGGAGGAACCATGAGAAAGAGGAAACAAAACTCAACAGAAGAGAAAAAAATTAGCAATTCGGCGTCCATAGTTCTTTCTTTGGGTGTGGATAGCATTTTCCATCACAAGGCCTCTGGAGATGTCTTGGATCCTTGTATTGCCAGGAAGGGTTAAGTTTATACTAATTGCTTTTTGAATGTTTGAAAGAGAGGGGTCTGACATTCCCCACTCCCATTTCACAGATCAAATCCTAGGACCTGAGATTAAGAGCTGAGAGGGATGATAGAAGTGGTTTTTAGACCAAATGCCTCACTTTCTAGATAAAACTGAGAATGAGAAAGTCAAATGACTTGCCCAAGGTCACATTTATAATTGCAAGTGACAGAACTGGATTGCAAACACTTTGAATCCAAATGGGAAACTGAAACACATTGAGATCATGGTTGTATCTAGCCAGCAATCCAAAAACATTTTGTAATTGGGATTTTTTTAAAGTATCATCAAAGTTGATTATTTGGTATTTAAAACTCCCAAATGTTTAGCTTCAGCACTGATTGAATCTGTGGATGTCATGGTTTTGGTTTTGCAGCCATATTAGGAAATCCACCCTTAATAGACCACATTCCTCCCCCCAGGTAGATTCCTAGGTTTTGTACTTGGTTGATGAGTGGCTACAACTGAGTTCCACAGGTATAGCAAACCTCCTAGGGCAGAGAACACCTCCTTGTGGGAGGGAATTGATGGGTTCATAAATTACCCTTCTGTGTGAAGTTACTTAAAGCTATACAGACCTTCACTATTACCTCCAGTCAAATAAGGAGTCTCAAGGGGAAAGATCATAGAACTTCATGTTTTAAGGGCAAAATCCAAAAAGAATCAACCACAAAAACAGGTGGTTGAACTTATGAGCCTTTTCTGCAGATGCCAAATAGATGGACACAAAAAAGATGTTTCTGATTGATAAATTTTAAGTTGTTGGGGTTCTGTATGTACCCAGCTGGAGAAGTAAAATGTTTTTCCCTGTACATAGTGGCATTTAAGAGAATTTTTTTCTACTAGGCTGCATCCCTTCCCAAAGTAATATACACCAAGTGGGTGATCGAAACCGGCTTTAGAATTTTGAAATGATAGTTCCACCATTCACATAGCCTTCCAAAATGTCATTTGCCAAGCTGGAATTTAAATCCTTGCTAGTTTGAATATGAAGGAAAAATCGCACAGTGTGCTGCCTATGTGGCAATATTATTCAGAGAGGGCTTTTTAAGAAAGAATGCAGGGATTGAGATGGGTTCATGATTATATTTTTATTTGCATAAATTCAGGAGTGTTCTGGAGCCAATCTAACTGGCTTTCAAGAGCCCATTGTTAAATTTGCACTGTGAGTATTTTCAACTCAGAAATCAGCAATCACTTCAAATCAGGGCTTGATTTATTCTTTGTTGTTGTTGATTATCAAGACCAGGAGTGGGGAACCTGTGGCCTCGAGGCCACACATGGCCCTCTAAGACCTCAAGTGCAGCCCTTTGACTGAATCCAAACCTCACATAACAAATTTCTAGCTCTAGACTTTAGAAAGTGTTAATATTGCAGTTAATTTAAATTGTGTATACTTTCTCCCCCCCTGCCACCCTGCCCCTAGAGCCTGTTGTTAAACATTTACCAGCACATTCCTGTATTGCTCTATAAATCATCACTTGAGTTCTGTAGGAGGACAGCAGAAGGCTCAGGAAATGAAGTTGTCACCAGACTAGAGGCCTGGTGACTGCAGGCTAACAACAACAACAATAAAACTGGCATTTATGTTAACACTTTAAGGTTTGCAAAGTGCTTTATATCCATTATCTCACCTGAGTCTGGTAACATCCATGCATAAACTGAGTGTGCAAAGCAATCTTCTGACAGGGAATAGGGAGGATTCTGGCTGGAGGGCTATCCTATGGCCACTTGGTAACCAAGTGGCACAGGTCTATATCACTGAATTCAGAGGTCCGGGTCATCTTTTTTGGCCTTTTTGTCACGGATGTATCCTTTTCCCAGTAAGTCTTCTGGAAGCTCAGTGTAGTGTAGTAGAAAGATAGCTGGTTTCAGAGTCAGAGGATTGGGGTTTGAGGTCCACATGAGGCCTTTCCTGATGTTTATCCTTTCAATTATTAGTGCCTTCCTACCCCAAAATTACATTGTATTTACTATTTATACATTAGCACATTTGTTGTTATTTAGTCATTTCAGTCACGTCTGACTCTTCGTGATGCCATCTGGGGTTTTCTTGGCAGAGATATGGGAATGATTTGTCATTTCCTCCCCTGGTTCATTTTTCAGATAAGGCAACTGAGACAAACATGGTTAAGTGACTTACCCACGGTCACATAGCTAAAATATAGCCACTGTCCTCTGAGAGATCACTGTCTCTAATAGCTTAACACAAAAAGATATGTTATAAATGAATGAGAAGTACAAACAAAGTGCTATGTGATATCCAAGGGGGGAGGGCTTTGTAGAGATGGAATATGGTTATAAAAAATGGATGAAGGAGTGTGGGCTGGATTGTCTTTGGGTAATTGTGTAATACAGTGTAAAATGTGCTAACTTTTGAGTCAGAGGACACAGGTTCAAATCTTGATTTTACCCATTACTCCTGTGCAACTGTGGACAAGTCACGTAACAACTTTGGGCCTCAGAATCTTCATTTATAAAAACAAAGAGAATAGATTTGGTGACCTCTAATATCCCTTCCAGCTCTAAATCTATGATCCTATGACTCCCAAGTTTCTCCCCAAAACAAAAGCTCATTTCTTTAAAAAACAATTTCATTTTGATGATGCTCTGTGGCTGGGAGCCAGAGTCTCTGAAAATTAAAATTAAAGGTTACCCAAAGAGCAACGGAGAAGAACATGGTGAGCAAGGTTAGGATGCAAAACATTGTCAACCAAAGATTCCACAACAGAAGCGGCATAAAGGATGTCCTCAGGAAGCTATATGACCAAAGAAGAAAGTTAGTCGGTCATTTGACTAGAGCAGAAGATAACCAAATTAGACATATTTATCATATAAAAGTTATTATAACCAATAGGCAGTATGTATATTTCATTGGTGACCAAAGGATGCCAGGAGGAATAGAGGAGAATACCCAAGTTGGGTGGATTCTTTGTTCATGGGAGGGCATGGGCAAGAGTTTTTCAGGATGAGAAGGCATAAATGGGTATGATCTGCATCACTCAAAGGAAAACACACCTTGATGAGATCAGAGATCCACCTAAATTTTTAAATAAAGGATAATTAGAAATCCAACAAGTGATGGGTAAGAGGAGAGGGTACCCAAGGATAAGGAATTACATGAGCAAAATAATGGAAGCAGTAAAGCAAAGGGGTGGTAGTTAGTTTAATTTGGCTAGAACATAGAAACAGCCTAATTATCAAAAGCTTTTCAGAAAAGGGCTAACATTTCGGGGGAAAGTATGCTAAACTGCACTTTCTCCAATCCTTTGGGGGGTGGACAAAGACAAAACAAAACAAAACAAAATTGGCCCCACTTCCCCGTTGTGAACAAACACTGTTGGTTTATAATTTGACAAATTCTGATATGATGCCCTAAATAGAATTTATGCTTAATCATGAATGTTCAAGTTAATTTTTTTTAAAAAGGCAAAACAAGAGTCCATTAACAGAATATCTAGAGATCTGTCAAACTGTTCTCAGATGATATGAGGAGTCACTGAATCTTCTGACTTCTGAAATACCAAGACATACTGTTGCCTGTCTGTATATGTATATGCATGTGTGTGCACCTATGCATGAATCCATGTACATCTTCTGAGTAGATACTGTCAATCTATAATGACTGTTACCTAAGTGGGGGGAAACTGTGTTTATCTTTGTATATATCTTTTGTTACTTCTTCCTGGTGTTTTGTTTCAAAAGCCTAAATCTTTTCATATTTTATTATTATGAATCATGATTTAATCTGGTAGAAGGGGTTGTGATGCAGACAGTGGTTCTAGTAAAACTTGGGATTTGAACCAAACATTTTAAATTCAGAATCTCTTCTGTCATCACCTAAGGTTTAGGCCAGGAGCTGGGGTGGGGAAATGTGTGGCCTTGAGGCCACATGTGACCTTCTAGGTCCTTGGGTGTGGCCCTTTGACTGAGTCCAAGTTTTACAGAACAAATCCTTATATTAAGGAGATTTGTTCTGTGAAGTTTGGATTCAGTCAAAGGGCTGCACTTGAGGACCTGGAGAGCCACATGTGGCTTAGAGACCACAGGTTCTCCACCCCTGGTCTAGGCTTTCTCCTATCTTCTTTCTATTTTCAGGGAGAAATAATATGGTACTATTTACTTAAGTTACCTAATTAGTACACCAGTTTGGAGTATATGACAGGGTACCAAGTGAGATCAAATCAGTGTAAATTCATTAAATGCTCCATATTTTTTTCTTTAAGACTCAACTCATGGCTATTGGTTTGCTTAGTGTTCTCTGCTACTATGGGGGCAGATCAGCCTGTGGTCTTCTTTTCTTCTTCTTTGGCCGCACTCTCCTTGGCAGCAGGTATACTTCTACAACTTGCTTTGGTAGCCAGGTCAACAAGCTTAAAGAATCAACTTCAACTGGGTGGTTGGGAGGCCTGTTCTGATTGGATGAGGCAGCAACCTTTTGAGTGAATAATTGGCTGGAGATAGTTTGATAAATTTTGCAGTCCTCTGGTGTAAAGAGAAGGGTAATCCCATTAAAACATGAAGTTTTCTAAACTCCTTTTAAAGGGTGATGGATTAATTGATAGGGCTTATAAAATGCCATGTTCATATGGAGAAGATGAGTGATGAGGGTGAACAGACAAACAGTAAACAGTTATGCCTGGTGCTAGTATTCTTGAATAGACTGATAAATAACATTGAAACCTGCAATCCAAAGTTGTGCTTATTCTATAGCTCTTTAGCCCATGTGTTTTCCTCCCATGTCTGTCTGTTTCTCTGAAAAATTCCTCTAATGTGTATCTAGTTTTCACCACTTCTCAGGTGAGGTGCTGTAGCATTCAAAAATCATGCACAGGTCATTTTCAGTTTCAAACTGCCCACATCTGAATGCGGACATTTGAAAATTGTTTCTTCATGCCCATTTAATAGCAGATTATGGTGTGTATTTGAGAGTATGATATAGCTTTATATGTGTATTGTGATTTATGCCTTTTGTTTTAATATTTATGGAATTTATTTGGCCTAATTTTTAAATAAATGGTTATGCCTGAGATCTAAAAAAAAACAAACAAAACTCAACTCAAATCCCTTCTGCAGAAGGCCTCTACCCTCTACATCCCATAGTCTCTTCCTTCTGAGATTACTTTCCATTTACACTATATGTGCCTCATACACACTTGGTTAATTGCATTTTGTCTCTTCCAGTAGAATATGAGTTCCTTGAGGGTTAGGGTTCTATTTTGTCTTTCTTTGTATCCCCATGGCTTAGCACAGAGCCTGGAACATAGCAAGTACTTAAGAAGTGTCTGATGACTAACATTAGGGGAAATAAAAAGAAAATAGATTGAGGAGGAGAGAGATTTGATGAAGAAAAAAAGGTAGCAGAAAACCTAGAGGCCTAGAAGTGAATAGGTAGCAGTTTAATAAATATTTTAGCACTTACTTTATGATTGAGAGGCAGTATAGATTAGTATATAGAAGACTGATGTTAGAGTTGGGAGGCCTGAGTTCAAATCCTCCCTCTGACACATACTAGCTATAAGAATATAGACAAGACATTTAACATCTCAGTGCTATAGGAAATTATTTAAGGTAATATGAGCTGATCTGCAGAGGTGGGAAAAATTTCTCACACCGAGGAAATCACAGATTTTCCAAAACTAACATCACAAAGAGACAGTTCTCCAAGGGAGACCTTACTTTCTACCAGGAAGGGAAGCAGAAAGTTGGGGCCAAGAGCCTGATCATTCTGCTTTCCTCAGAAAAATGGGGTACCAGAATTTAATTATATCTATCTGCTTCCTTAAATATTGCTAGTTTAGATACCATAGTTTTCAGATTCAAGCTAAACTTCTGGTTGCTAGTCATTAATAAGGTAAAGAGGACTCAAACTTTATACCTTAATGTTGACTCCTTTCCCACCAAATTCCAGTCCTACAATGAACACACATAGGAGGTAGTGTGGGTTTGCACCATCCATCCTCTCTCTTGAAGCTGAAAGTCAGAAAAGCCTGAAGTGATTGTGCCAGAAGAGACCCAAGAGCTTGAAGAAGGTCAAGCAACTAAAGAGATTTGAAGCGACTGAAGAGCTCTTCTCTCACCTCCTCTTGCCAACTGCGCCCGCCCCTTCACACAGGTGTAGGGCATTGATCTCCACCACAGAGGAGAAAGATTCCACAATAGAAGCAGCATAAAGGATGTCCTCAGGGAGCTATATGACCAAAGAAGAAAGTGAGCTGGTCATTTGACAAGAGCAAAAGACAACCAAATTAGATCATATTCACAATATAAAAGTTATTATAACCAATGGACAGTATGTATATTTCATTGGTGACCAAAGGATGCCAGGAGGAATAGAGGAGTAGGGAGGTAAATTTCATATCTGTTCTCTAGGATCTTCTGTCATCACAACTGTCATAATACTCAGAATTCAGTTTCCTATTAGTGATTTTTAAAAATTTTATAATTTATAAGCATCAAGAATATTATTCTCTTAGTCCTGCTTACTTCACTCTGTATCAGTTCATACATCTTCCCATGTTTCTTTGACTTCCTTGTGTAAGTTATTTCTTATGAAAAAACAATACTCTACTATCTAATATGTGGCATTTTGTTCCCTCCTTCCTCAATTTATAGTCATCTACTTTGTTTAGAGTTCTCAGTGACTACAGAAATGAATGCCATCTATTAGAATAACCATCATCCCTGTTACCAAATGGTGGATTTGAACAACTTCATCCTCTTCCTATTTCAAAATAACAACAACAACAACAACAACAACAATAATAATACCTGCAGATGAAAGGGGCAAAAAGGAAAGGAGAAAGGAAGGGAAGGAAACAAGCATTTATGCCTGGTACGTCCAGGTACTCTGTTAAGTGCTTTTAAAATATTATTTCACTTTATATGACTTGATTGAAACTGAGGCATCTTTTAGAACCTCAGTTTCTTTATCTGTAGATGTATATCAATCAATCTATCTTTCACTAACCTCAGAGGATAATATACAAATGTTAAGCTATTGAGGGAAAAAAGATGCATTGTTATATCAATATATTTATCATCAAAGAATTTCTGTTCATGTTTTGTGATGGAGTGGGCCATGTCAGCTCAGTGATTTTTTAAATTTGTTTTAAGTCTTGTATTTCTGGGTATTGCTATTTACACATTAGGGTGGATAGAAAATGTGGTTTCTCTCATTCATGCATTTTGGCCTCTAAATAATATTTTTTCTTGACCCTTTGCTCATCTCTATCTGCATAGATCTGAATAAGTTCCTCTGATATTTTTATAATGCTAACTTTGTACATCTTTCTTTAGTACTCATCTCCACCCTCAGATCATTTGCCCCATTCCCCCCATCCAACTTTATATTGTACAGTAGTTCTTTTTATATTGTAACTTATTGGAAAAATTCAATTTTCACATCTGTCTGGTGGATTTTGACTGATACGGTGCTCTCTGCCTGTTGATATTACTGGGAATTCTGGGCATGTGAAATGGAATATTGCAGTATGTGAACTGAATATGAAACTGAGCTCCAAGAACAGAGCTATTTAAAAAAAAAGGGCTATTTTTTTAGGTGTTACTCCTATGATTCAAAATTTCTATGCTCAGAATGTGTGAGGAATTATTACTCACAAGCCTGAATTTCTGAAGCATTTTTAATTGTTTAATCAGTTAACATTATTGGCAGTGCACTGTTTTCTTGCTTCTAATAAATGTCGTTTCTACCTGGGACTTACCCATTAGTGGCCATAGCTGAATGAACACTGGATTCCAATCTGGATAGCCTCATTCCCTCAGAGAACAAAGCACAATATAAGTGCCAAGGAAGACCAGAATGTAAGCTTTGTACAGGACTAGTGTCATTACAACTAATAGCTTTGCAGAAAGCCACTCAGTGAGGACAGGTAATGATTTATGCTGGGAAAAGAGTAAAGAATGCTGACTGAATTAATTTTGCTACCTGTCTGCTAGTGAGGGGGGAGTGGGAAGGAGTAGACCAGAGGCAGGTTTTTGTAGGCTGATAAATTTTTGGTGCTTATTTACAAAGCCAGTCAAAAGGTTTTCATCACTTCTAGAAGGCACTAACTTTATATTTTCTTTGTGTGTAGCTGGGTTTACAAATCTTTCTTTTCCCTCTGGCATGTGGGAATAGGCAGTGGGGAGAGTAATAGGGAAAGTGACTAGCTCCATATATATGTATACGTATATGTATGTATGTATGTATGTGTGCATGGTGTATGTATCCATCTGAGGTCATTGGAAGATTACAGATTTAGAGCTAGAAAGAACCTTCGAGGTCATTGAGTCCAGTACCCTTATTTAGCAGATGAGGAAAGTGACACAGAGCAGTTAAGTTACTCACACAGGGTCATAGAGTTTGTAAGTAGCTGAGGCAGGATTCAAACTCAGGTCTTCTGGACTCCAAACCCACGACTCTATCCTTTTCACCATGTGACTTCTAAATAGATCTGAGTAATTTGTATAACTCGACCCACTTGTCCAAGAGGAATCATGGTGGCCTGAAAGATGAGTGCAGAGAAAGTAAAATGCTCCCCTTGAGCCGTTAGACCTGCAGAGAATTATGACTGTGAATGCAAAATATAATCCCCAAGGACAAGAGAAGAGAGGATGCAATTTTGATAATTCATGATAAGCCACCATAGAATTGGAGAAACTCATGTGTAAAGAAGAGGACAGGATTGCCATAACCCCTGGGAGACCTTTTGTGGACAGGACTGGTAGTTGCAAAAGTTCAAAAGATAGTACAAAAAGAAGTACGAAAGCAAAAGAGAAGGCTTTAATAATGAAAACATTCTGGTCTAGAGTTGTGTTTTGAGCTATAAACATAGTGAGACTCAAACTTTGATTTCCCTTTCCCTATTGACAGTAACACAGATCTGGTTTCCTAGGAAAGAGACTGATCATCATTTGCTGGGAGTTGTAAAGAATTGCAGGTAGAGAGATGGGAAGGACATGACCCCAAATGGAAGAATATGTGATGCCATCTGCAGGAAGGTTACAAAGACCTGTTGGAGGCAGAGAAACACAGGACCATGAACAACCATTGTCTGACATTTGCCAGATGCTAAAGACAGTTGTAGGCAGTAAGGCAGCAAAAAGAAGGTTTTAGCAGGGAGCAGTAAAGGGTGACATGTACTGAAATTAAATTAAAGTGAAACTCATGGAGGAAAAAATAAAAGCCAGGCTGAAAGAAGAGGGGAAAGGAACAATAACAGTGGAATAGCCCTTGGCCCGTTATTCTGAGCTGTCCTATATACAGCACAACTTTGTAAGAAGAATCGATCACTGGCTTATTGTTTTCCATTAACTCCTAAATTGTTTTATTCATGCTCCAAGCCTTGTGAGACTAGGTGCATGTAAGGGGAGTTGATGTCCATGTATGAGCAGGGGTGCAGCTACTGATGTTCTCAGATTATCTGTGTTGGATCAACCACCCTACAGAGGGACCCTCTGACACAAGAATCATAAGTGTACCATTATATTTTAGAGATGGATGGAGCCCTAGAATTATCTAATCTAAACCCTCCTCATTTAACAATGAAGGAAACTGAAGCACTGATATGGGAAATGACTCATTTAAGGACGTGCAGCTTTTACTTGGAAGACCTGAGATTTCAATCCAAGTCACAGGATAATAGGCTTTCAAATTAGAGGGGACATTAGAGATAATCAAAACCCATCATCTTTCAGGCAAAGGAATTGAGTCTTAGAGACAAGAAATTAATTCTCAAATAGCAAATAAACATTAAATAGCAGAGCTGAGATTGGGGGCCTCTAATTCTAGGTTCAATGTCCTTTCTGCTACTTCACAACTTGTTATTGTTATTATTACTCTTCAAATAACCCATGTAAGAGCCCTACAGGATGAAATTAAAAAATTTGGAGGATAGGAGCCTTTGGAATTTTAGGGTTGATTCTGAAAGTAGGCCAATGTAGAAAAATTGAACACTTTTGCCAAAAGAAGTCTTCCCCCCACCCCACCCCCCTGCCCTACCTGCACTAAATCTGGGGCAATCTAGAGGGACTCTAGATGGGGCAGCTAGGTGGCACAGTGGGTAGAGTGTCAGACTTGAAGTCAGGAAGACTCATTTTCCTGAATTCAAATCTGGCCTCAGACGCTTACTAGCTGTGTGACCCTGGCCAAGTCACTTAATCCTGTTGCCTCAGTGCCTATCTATAAAATGAGCTGGAGAAGGAAATGGCAAACCACTCCAGTATCTATGCCAAGAAAACCCCAAATGGGATCATGACAAGTCAGAAACAACTGCAAAGGTTAAAAAACAGAAAAGATAGACTCTTGCCTAATTTCATCCAGAACTTTCTGAAACATTACATAGAGGGAGCAAGAATTCTCCAGTTAGTATACTTGAGGAATAGCATATAAGCCAGTGTAGTTAAATCTTAGACTGTGTGGAGGGAAGTATGAATGTATCACTCTATAACACATCTCCATGCCTTTTCACTAAGTATATAACCCATGCCTGGAAGGATCCCCATCCTCATCTCCACTTCTTATTTTCTTTATGTCAATACTCTGCTCAAATCCTACTTTTTTCAGGAGATTTTTCTTGGTCTCCCAGGAGCTAGTGCCTTCCCAATTTCAGGCTATTTTCAATCTACTCTGAGTGTATCTCATATGTATTTAATTATTTACATGAGTTCTCCACCATCAAAATATAAGCTCCTTGAGGGCAAAGACTGGTTTTGTTTGTTTGTTTGTTTTTTGTACGCCCAACACTTAGCATGGTGCCTGCCACATAGTAAGCAATTAATAAATGCTTATTGACTACTGATTGAGTGGCTCTAATTGTCAGGAAAGTTTTCCTTATATTAAGACTACATTTGCGTATTTGAAAATTCTACCCACTGTTCTTAGACCTTTTTTATGCTACTCTCATGGACCCTCCATTTCTTTAGTTTCTACTATTTGCTGAATGCTGTGTTAGGCAGAAAACAAAGAATTATTTTTAAATCCTTACTATGTGCTGGAGACAGGACTAAACTCTAGGGATGCAAATTTAAGCAAAAAGGGAGGCAATTACAATTCTTGTTCTTAAGGAGCTTATGAATTCCACTGGGCAAACACAACACATAAAATAAAGTTGAAAAGCTAGGGAGAGGGACTGGATAGTGAAGTCTGGGAAGTCAGAAGCACTATCAGGAGGACAATCAAACATGGCTGACCTGGGCCCATTCTCAAAATAGAAGCCCCAGAAGGAACTCACCAATGGGAGAAAAATGGAAGTGTGGATGAGAGATGTTGCAGGGTGAGAAGGTCCCAGGCATTAAACATTGGATGAAGGCAGAAAGGAAGGAAACAAAGAAAATGGACAAAATCTTATAAAAGAAATATAATTTGATGTTCCTGTTCTGGAGGAGGCCCGAAATAGCACGCAGGACATACAGAAAGTAAGTTTAGCCATGTATGAAATATTATTGAGAAATGAAGATTTAGTACAGTGAATATCTTCTAGCAGAATCCCATACCTCTCAATTTTTGCCATGTATATCAGACATTTTATGCAGAACCTTTTATACAGAGACCAAACTCTAACCGCCTCACTTCTCTGAAATGAAGCCTCAAACCCAGAAGTCAATGAACAAGGTCTCAAGTAATTCAAAATAGCTGCCACAATTCATAGGTTTTTTTTTATAAGATTTAACATTTCATGTGTACCAATACAAAACTTGGAATGTGCCATCTATTATTTTATTTTATTTGTTCATTTGTTCATTCATTCATCCATCCATTCATTCATTTGTTTATTTGTTTATTGCTATATAATCAGGCAGTCTCTTTATCTTCATGTATTTTTTGGATGTTAATCAAGTGACCCAAGGCATCTAGAAACTGCAGTTGATAAGGGCTTGGTTTTAGAAGGACCTCAGGCCAAATCCTGCCATAAACACTTACTGACTGTGACCCTGGCAAATCATTGAACCTCTTTCAGCCTCAGTTTCCTTGTCTGCAAAGATGAGGAAGCTGGACTTTATGGTCTTCAAAATTTAAATCTATGATCTTTTCTGCCACTCCTTGTGGCTAAGTCATAATTGATAATATACTGCAGCCAGTATATACATACTATGGATCTCTCACAATGGCCTTTTGGCTTACCTGCCATCTTGATTTTCTTTTTTAGAGAGATTATTGAGCTGTATGATTTGTAACCCTGTAGTAGAAAATTTGTCTTTAAAATATGCTTTTTTATGTCAGAAAAAAATCTTTTTGGGGGGTTGGCATCATTGAAATCATTGTGGAATTTCTCAGATGCAAATCAGCCCATTATCTCTCTCTGATTCAATTCCAGACCAAATTCATTTTCTACTCTTAATATTTGTTCAACATATATGTGCCAGTACATTAATTCTATAGATTGCTTGTAAACTCTAAACCATAGTCTAAACAACAGACATTTCTTGCCCATTTGTTTTTTCTAATTTTGATTGTCAGCTGATTTCTTTTGAGTGGTCATAGCTCTCACTGAGGAGACCCTACGGTATCCCAGGACTGTATTTAATATTGTACTAGTGACCACATAATGTTAATAGGCTTAGAAGAAGGTCTCCAAGCACATGGAGTGTTTTTGGGGGAGTATGGACAAAAATTTTATAGAATAAGAAAGTGTGTATGGGTTGTAATGTGTACAAATGAATAGAGTACCCACGTCAATGAGTCAATATACCTTTGAAAATATTGAAGTACTAGAGACTTAGGGTTAGAAGAGAACTTATGGATAATCTGTTCCAATTCTCTTGTTTTATAGGTGAAGAAAGTGAAGCCCAAAGTGGCAAAGTGACTTTCTCAAATTGACACTGGTAACAAGTAACAGAAATAGAATTTGAAACCAGGTTTATTGACTCCAAATTCAGCCCTCTTTTCATTTCTTAATTCTGAATTCAGAAGCTTGCAGTAGTGGATAGAGAATTAGATTAAAAGTCTGGAGAACATGAAGTCTGGCACATTTTGAATTAGAAACTACAAAATTAAAGGAAAAATTAAAATATCTCTACTTCGAGGTAGTTAAAATGACCTCAAGAAAAGTGACAGCTGATGCACAGACACACAGGAGAAAGAAGACAAACTAAAAAATTTACAGAGTTATATTCAGTATTCAGTAATGGATGTGTACATAATGATAATAATAGCTAGCATTTAATATGGAAACGTGTTTTGCATGACTTCACATGTATAATGGGTATCATATTGCTTGCCTTCTCAATGGGTGGGGTAGGGGTTGAAGGGAGGGAGAGAATTTGAAACTCAAAACAAAAAATGAACATTAAAAGAAAAAAAACAACTTTTAAAAAATAATGGCTAGCATTTATATACATCTTTAAGGTTTACAAAGCGCTGTAAAGATATTATCTCATTTTATCATCTTAACAATCCTGGGAAATAGGTGCTATTACTATTCTCATTTTAAAGATGAGGAAACAGAGGCAAACAGGTATCAAGTAACCTTGCCTAGGGTCAGACAACTTGTAAAGTGTCTGTGGCAGGATTTGAACTCAGATCTTTTTATTCCAGGCCCAGTGCTCTATCCATTGTGCCGCCTATCTAAAAAGATTAAATAATGTTGGGTGTAGTTAACTTAAGAAGGTAGAAAAGTATATAATCACTTTAGAAAGGTTTCTACTTAATTTGGTTAAAAAAAACAACTTTTATTGCCTAAAGAGATGAGTTGTAGTTATCCCTTCTAAGAAGGCAGAAAAGAGTATAACACACTCTTGAAAGATTTCCTTTTACTTCAGTTAAAAAAAAAAGTCAGTGCCTGAAGAGGTAAGTTCTAGGTACCTGGAAAATTCACTTATGTGGATCAATTCATTCCCTAGCAATAGGAACACGAAGCTTTTAAAAATGTTTCTAAGACAAGGTAGGTGAGTCTCCTGACCTGAGAGTAAGGAGAATGGATTCTATACTCTCCACATTAGCATCTTACCTTATAACCATGACTAAGTCCGTGGCACAAATTTCCCCAGTGCAAAATGCATGCTAATTTTGAAGGGCAAGTGAAAACTTTTGTTATAAGCTTCAAAGCCAAGAAGGTTCAGTTCCTATGACCTTCACCCCATAACCTAGAATGATGCCTCCAGTGGAAAGCCTAGTAATGATATTCCCACCCAGCCCCTGCCAGCCTACTCTCCACCCCATTACCACTTATAAACATATAGGTTTGCTCAAAGTCATTCTTAAAACAATTATTACTGTTACTCAAATGGTCACAAGCCTCTCAAAAATCTTGAAAGAACTTAGAAAGGAATTCAAAAATCAAATAAAAAGAATGAAGAAAAATTAGAAAA
>NW_020954572.1:25687315-25721522 GCF_900497805.2 Vombatus ursinus | reverse complement strand
AATTAAAAGCAATCTAAGAAAATTATTAAAAGAAAGTTAACCAATCATAAAAAGAGAAACAAAATCTTAAGCAAGAAAATAACTTTTTAAAAAATAAACATATAGGCTTGCAAAGATGGTTTGCTAACCAACAGCTGTGGTAATATGATAACCCATGAAGCCAACAAGCTCAGCAAGCATTTATTAAGTACGTACTGTTGATAAAGCTGTGTATGAGATATTGGTGATAAAGACAACATGGAAAAAAATTTCTCAGTGAACAAACATTGTACTGGGTTGATACGAGCACAAACAAATCAGTAGAAGAATCAGTTGGAGGAGAAAGAGAAAATGGGAATATCGGAGAGAGAACATGAAATTTGAAGTCACAGGGTCATTGATTTCAACCTATCAGTCAGTAAACATTTATTATCAAGTATCAATAAACATTTGCTGTCTACCATGCACCAGACACTGTGATAAGTTCTGAGAACACAAAACGAGATGAACGAGAGTCCCTGCCCTCAAGGGGCTTGCAATCTAATGGATTTAAACTCAAAACTGGAAGGAACATAGAGGCCAACTATTCCTCTTCATTTTACAAATGAGGAAACTGATGCTTAGGAAGACTGAGTGATGTCCAAAGTCACAAAGGGAATACGTGTCATGGGCAATATTTGAACCTGGGTCTGGTACTATCAGATTGTTTTGGAGTATCTGGGTTCAAATCCTACCTCTGCCACTTATTAGGGTTGTTACAGGGCTCAAACAAGGCAATAAATACAAAGAGCTTTGCAAATTGCAAATTGTCACGTTAATACTATTATTGCTATTATGTGAGGTAGTCAGGGTATAGGACAATTGTGTCAAACTCAAATGGAAACGAAGGCCACTTATTTATACATTAGGATCCCTGTGGGCCATATGCTGACTTAATTTAAAAATGTGATATTATCTATGTGGGGTAACTAGGTGGTACATTGGATAGAGCAAGGTCTGGAGTCAGGAAAGACCTGAGTTCAAATCTGACCCCAGACAATTACTTGCTGTGTGATCCTGGGTAAGTCACTTAACCCTGTTTGCCTCACTTTCCTCATCTGTAAAATGAGCTGAAGAAGGAAATGACAAACCACTGCAGTATCTTTGCCAAGAAAACCCCAAATGCGGTCACTGAGAGTCAGACACAACTGAAATGACTGAACGATAATAAGACTGCTTACAAACTACCCGACTTTGGGCACAACAGGAAAGACTGGAAAGTCAGGGGTCATCTAGTCTAATCTCTCCATTTTATGGATGAGGCAACTGAGACCTGGAGTGTTTAAGTGACTTGCTCAAGGTCATAAAGCTTTTATAGAGGTCAGATTTAAACCAAAGATTTCTGAATCCAGAATCAGTGCTATCACAGAAGGATTTTAAAACATGGAGGAGGAGATATATAAGGTAGTTCATACTGATGATCTTGATCTTTCTGAGCAAAGTAGAAGATCTGTTAAAAATGGCAAGATGGGTACAGTTTGGGGGTTCAATGGGAGAATGTTTAGAACAATCAATGTAGAATAGATAAAGAAAGAATAAAATTTTGTCTTGCAACAGTGAGAGTACAGTTGACTTTAGATAACATGAATTTTGGCAAATCCTTCTAGTTAGTGAATTTTGTTGAACTGCTACTTTTATTCTTCTAAAATCTTTGTTACAAGGGATAGCTTGATGGTTACAGGAGGAGGGCATATCTGAGAATGAATAAGATGTAAAAATAAAACACATCAATAAAATCAAATGCAATTAAAAATAAAAATAGATGAAAAGCGGGATTGTCACATTCAGGCTATAGCCAAGTGGGCCACCTTCTGCTAGCATTAGATTTCTGAAAATGATTCCCAGTCCTAGGCCAGCTTCCTAAGCTTCTGCTTTCTGCCATGTCCTTTGATGTTTACTGTCATTGTGACTTTGGCAAGCCCTTTTCTCTATTACAGACTTAACAGCTGACAGCGAACCCAGTGGCCACCTCCTCCAACCCCTTCATTTTGCAGATGAGGAAACCCAGATCAGGGAAGCAACTTGTGCAGGGTCACTCAAGTAATAAGTGGCACAGTAAGGATTTGAACTTGGGTTCTCTGGCTCCAAAAGAGAGCCCTTTTTATTGCGCTAAGCCTTTGCTTCCTTTTATATACAAAGCTTTTTTTTTTTTAATTTCCAAGGGCTTTAATGTTTGTTACTATAAGGGGAAAATATTTAACATATTTGTTCAATCATTTCAGTCATGTTGTGCTCTTTGTGACCCCATTTGGTGTTTTCTTTGCAAAGATAATGGAGTGGTTTGCCATTTCCTTCTCCAGGTTATTTTACACATGAGGAAACTGAGGCAAACAGGGTTAAGCGACTGGTCCAAGGTCACACAGCTAGTATGTGCCTAAGGCCACATTTGAATTCAGCTCTTCCTGTTTGCAGACCCCAGCGTACCACCTAGCTGTTCCAAGGGAACAGATAAGAGGCCTAAAATAAGGGAACGTAGCAAAGTTGTAGCTAGCATGCAGTAAACAGAGCTTTGCCCTGAAGTACTAGGATCTGGTGAAGGAAGAAGTGGGGACGAACGTCCTCCCCATATTGTCACTGTTTCTATGCTTCATTTGGCAATCTTCCAACAGCACTTAGCAGAAGCGCCAGTGGCTAATACTCCCAGATCCTGCTGATGCTGTGCCCTTCTCCCTAACTCCTTATTAATGCATCTGTCCCTGCCATAGCCACCTACTTCCTCTCCCACCCTCATACTCTCCTTCGTGTCATCATTCAACCTTTCCCTGGCCCACTGTCCTCTGATTTAATTTGTCCCAGAGACAGTAATGATATTTATGGCTATCATTCATAGGACTGAGACCTCAAAGGAACTCTAGAGGACATGTATATTTTAGAGATGCAGAAACTGAGGTCATTCAAAGTGAAGTGATTTACCCAAGGTCATATAATTGGTAGGTAGCAGATCTAAGAATTCAAATCTAGGTACTTTGGCTGAAAATCTAGAATTCTTTCCACTATAGCACATTTCAGAATAGATAGCCTTGATCTTTTGGGAAAATACAAATAAAGATAGGCCTTGATCTTCATTGTTCTCTGGTGTTTATTGACGTATTCTGCCAGATCTTCTCCCTGACTCAGTTAACACAGATCTCATCTGGGCTGATTAGTCCATTCTCTTTCTAGTTGAGGTAGATTTGGGTTGGTAAGGCTGCTTGGATTCTTGGACCTTTTATCTCTTTTATCTATACCCTAGTAGGACATAGCTTGAGCAAAGTACTTCCTCACCTGGCTTCCAAAAGTTCTTGGCCTTCCTAAACTGACCTTACTATGATCTTCTTTCCTTTACCCCAAATATTAATGACTCAGGCCCTTCAAAAATTCAATTCTTGCCCTTGGTTCCCTGGATAATGTATTTCTGTCTGGCCTCCAGAAATTCCTCCATGAGTTTTAGGCCAGCCTTCATTTCTTTTGCCTTTAGTTCAGATGGAATTGGCCTTGACTTCTTGGAAGCTGGATTTCATACTTGACCTGTTACTCTCTGTTATATTTGGTTTGCCTGAAAAAAAAATGTAGGGACAAACTGTGCCTAAGTTTCCTCATCAATAAAATGAGCTGAAGAAGGAAACCTCAAACCATTGTAGTATCTTTGTCAGGAAAACCCCCAAGGGGATCACAAAGAATTGGATATGACTGAAATGACTGAACTACAACAAAGAGTTCATAACACAAATTGTTATGTTAATGATCCACAAATACCATCATTTTCACCTCAGTCAGATGGGGTCATATTCTAGTGATAGTTCAATTGAAAATAGGTCTACTATTCTTACTCTTCTGAGATTTGGAAACTTTAGAGATTTCATTTTTATGTTAGACAACTTATAGTTCCACTAGATCAGAGCTACTCCAACTTAAAACTGGATTTAAAATTGGAAAGGATCTCAGAGATCAAGTAACCCAACATCCTAATTTTTTTTCGAGGAAACTGAGGCTTGAAGAGGTATAGTAATATAAATAATAATTAATTGTTGATATGTCTACAGTGCTTTGAGATTTGCAAAGAGTTTTATATACATATCTCATTTGGCCTTCACAACAATACCATTAGATAAGTGCTATTGTATGAACCCCAGGGTCATACAATTAATAAATGTCTGAGTGAGAATTTGAACCCAAGTCCTCTAAGCCTATTACTAGTACAGCACACTGTCCCTTAAAATCATGCAGGTAATAAATAACAGAACTGATCTTCAAACCTAACCCCTCGGGCTCCAAAACCAGGGTTTATTCCATCGTGGCATTCTGCCATCCAATATTGTACAATGAAAATAAAAATAAAAAAAGACAGAGGATAAAGTTGATTCAGGTTGGAGGAAATTTCATTTCTGACCCTTTAACATATTAACTGTTTATGGGGATTGGGGAAAGGAATAGTAAGAATTTGTTTTTCCCAAAGCAGAACAAAAGGAAGAAAATAGAGTGAATAGAAAGGTGCTCAACTGTAAGTAAAGGAGTATTATTTATAAAGGTGTATTGTGAGTACAGAGAATTTCAGGATTTTCTCTTTCTAATGTATTTCACAATGCCATTATGTGAGGTTGGATCCAGTCTCTGAAGTAGTTTTCTATTATGGGTTAAAGGGATGCAAACTCCCTCATGATCTGTTCTACTTTGAAGCTTTTAAAGTGAAACCAGTTTATTATTAAAAGTGAAAAATGTGCGGGCAGAACTTACCTAATGGGGATTTGTCCACTTTGTTTATTGGTAAAAAAAAAACCAAAACCTGGCATCAGGCAAGAGAGATTTGGGAGAGGGCTGAGATACAAGAGTTTGAAAATAGTTATTGATGAGATGAGATACTTAGTGTTAAGTAGAAACCTCATGAAAAATAATTCTTTGTTCACTTGAAAGGAAAGTTAACAGTGCACACTGCTCTTGTGATGGAGCTGATAAGAAAGTCTTTGTAGAGGATGATATATGTGAAGAGAAGTCCATGGAGAGGACATTATGATATCAAGACAATGACAAAACAAATTTCAATGCAAATCTATAGAGACCATATTACAATGTCAAGGCGAAGGCAAAATGTAAGTCTAGAGAGACCATTTTACAATGTCAAGACAATGGTAAAAACAATGTCGCTGTGAGATTATTGAGACCACATTGCCATGTTACATTACAATGTCAAAACATTATCATCGGGAGTCTTTAAAGATCATGTACCTCTTTTAAGATAATAGCAAAACAATGGAACTTGAAATAGCAAACAATGGAACAAAGGAATTCTATCTAAGTCCTTGTTACCGCAGCAAGATGATGGTTGAAATGTGAAGGCAAGTCACAGGGATGTTAATTTAATTTTTTTTAAGAGAGGGCAAAGCTGTAAGGCTGTGTTGGACACTCAGGACTTGTTCAACTTGCCTATTATTCTAAGGGAGGCAAAGATGCTGCAGGGGGATATAGTTAGGGAAGCTTTTAGAGAATCTCTAAAGGCAAGCAGACTAAAGTAGAGGGTTAACAGATATTTGAACAAAGGAGGTCACAAATATTGCCAACATCGAGAATAAGATACTATTAAAATTTTAAAAAAAGAAAACAATCCTGCTTGTCCTTTCAATTCTTCACTATAGCGTCTATCTGCATGACCTTATAATTCAACAAGTCCTAACAGAGTTTCAATCCCTTGATTTGTGATCTAGTACCAGTCGCTTCATTATCTGCAAGACCTTGGTTTTCCCTATGGTAAAATGAGGCTTAAAAGGTGACTGAACTTGGAGTTGGAGAATCTGAAATTCTCTTGACTCTAATGTTTGCAGCTGCATGACCTTAGACCAGTCATTTAATTTCTGTGAGCTTGGGTTTCCTCATCAGAATATTTGGGGCAATAATAACTGTTGTCCCTTCCACAAAGGATTATCACGCTGATCAACTGATATGATATATGCAAAGTGTGTTTAATTACAAAACTCCATATAAGCCTTATTTATAAAGGCATTTTATTGATAGAGCTCATATAATTTATTGTTGCTGTTCCTGCTCTTCTAGGGGTAAATAAAAGAATTGCACTTGTGTGAGGGAAGCCAATAAAGGGAGTTCTCAGGATGAATTCAATTTGCTGATCTTAGTTTATTAGTCAATAAACGTTTATTAAGTGTTCTATTAAGTACCAAGCAGTGTTAAGTGGAGCAGCTGAGTAGTGCAGTGGATAGAGTGCTGGGCCTGCAGTCAGAAAGAATTGAATTCAAATCTGACCTCAGACACTTAGTAGCTATATGACCCTGGGCAAATCACTTAACCCTGTTTTCCTCAGTTTCCTCATCTGTAAAATGAGCTGGAGAAAGACATGGGAAACCACTTCATTATCTCTGCCAAGAAAACACCAAATGGGGTAAAGAAGAGTTGGTCACAAGTGAATAATAACAACAGAGTGTTAAGTGCTGGAGAAACAAAACAAAACAAAAACAAAAAAAAGGCAAAAGACTTCCTTCCCTCAAGGGAGCTTGCAGTCTAAGACTTGCAAAGTTTCTCCCCAAGAAAGGTATTCACCTTGCTGAAAGGACTAAAGACATCTGATTAAGACTCAGTAATGGGGGACAGATCCAAGATGAATTGGAGAAGATGATTTTTAAAGTCCCTTCCAACTATTAAATCCTATAACCTTGTGGGAGATTTATAGAATTATATCACTATCACTCAATGTAATGTTGCCTATAAGAAGACTTGTAAGAGTCCTAATTGGGGCTCAGGTTTTCTCTGAGGCTTCAATCTACACTTGAGCATACTAATAATAAAACCTAGATTTTTACCTCCGTAATTCCGGGTTTGTGGTAAATATACATTTGGCAGCAGTTGGTGACTACCACATGTGAACTCAGAGAGGAGATATTTCTCCAATTACAAAGCTAGGCTGAGATAAAGTGAAAGACTGCCTGTCCTCAGGGAGTTTAGGAATAAGTTAATCAACCTCTTTCCATCTTTTGGATCCTGGCTTTAGTGTACTGCTTGAGAGATCTAACTTAACATTCCTTCTGCTTTGTTGCCTCCAAGACAGACAAGCTGTAGTGTTTATGTCTTGTGAGATTTTGTTGTCGTTTGTTTTAGGGGTGAAGGAATTGATTATGTGAGACTTCAGGAGAGTCTCAGAGTGAAGGAAGAAAACCGCTCCTCTAGTTACAAAGACTGGGGAAGTCATTTCACCTAGGGCAGTGACATTGACTTTCTTTGATCAGAGAAACTTTGGACCGCTAGAGGAAAACACGTTGTCACTGAATTGGAAACCCTGGGCTCCTGTGGGCTCTCACTTCTGTTGCAAAGCAGAAGTTCCAAACTTACTGAAACTTTTCTCGTGTTACAGGCTTAGAGCTCCACCAGAAGTAGCAGAAAGTCATGAATCAATTGGCAGAGATAAATTAGAGGGAAATTCGAAGTTGGATTTCTGACATCAAATACAAATAAGAATTCAGTCTAAGACACTACAGCTTTTCTCCAAAGTCTTCAGAATATCTGTTTTTTAAGAAGATGAGCAGCGCAGACCTGGCAAGCTGTTTCTACCTTCCCCCACTGAGGCCAGAATTCTCCTCCCTTAAATGACTCCATTTTAAACGTCCAGACATCCAACTCTAAAATCTCTCCCTCTTCTCAGATTTCTAGGAATAGAGCTGATATAAATTCCTCCTCTGTTGGTTTTGCAAATCTTCCCGGAGATTTTACATATTCTTTTTCCAGTATTCAGATTGTTCCCATCATGACCTCAAATAGACAGAGTCCCCGTCAGACAACTCATCTCATTATTTTGTATCTGATTTTACTCAGTCCTGGTTTCTTAAGATTTTTTTTTTTGAGAGGCTTCATATACACTGTGTGAATTTCACTTCATTTCCAATGGTCATTCATATCTTACTTAGGAATCAGCCCACAAAGGAAACGTTTTCGTTGGAATCAGTTACAAATACCGTCCTTCAGCCTCAGAAACCATTTCCTTGGAATAGGGCTGGTAATGATGCAGATTCCAACCCCATCAGTAATAGCAAATAATTTCAGATAGACCATTTGACAGATCATCCGGCAAGAATACTTTATTTTTTTACCTTGACCGGGTCTAAGCTGGTCTAAAAGGCTTTACCCTTTGAGGTATCCAGTCTGCTTCCTGCACATAGCTCTAGAAAAGAATTCCTGCAAAGAAGCCGGCAGACCGCCATGGAAGAGCAGGCAGTGCTTCTACCTTATCTCCTCCTTTTTCTTCTTCCCCAACAAGCCTGTAAGGATTATAAGTGTTAGCTCACCAGTTCATCTCATAGAAAGGAGTGGGGGGGGGGGGGAGTCTAGCTGAGCCAAAACTTTGAACAAGTTCACAAAGAATCATATGGGGGTGAGCGAGGCATTAGAATATGAATAGAGAGTACAGTATGAGCGCCAAACAAATGCTTTCAAGGTCTTTGTGTGCACTGACAGCTCCAGATATTCGATGTAAATGAATTTCATTCCAGAAACAATGGAATCTGTAGCTTGTGGTGGCAGTGTTTCTTTTTCTAAACCTTGCTTTTTTTTGTTTCCCGAGGTGAGAGTACTCCTAACTTAGATTTGTACTTTGCATCAGAAAAGATTACCATATTACCAGCCATACCAGTAAGTGGTGATTTCTCACTTTCTCTATATTTTTCATAACCTACTTCTATGCAATTTCTTTTTCCCCCACCCCCACTTCCCAGCTCCCACCATTTCTTTTTCTTAACCAATACACTCACTGTCAGAACCCTTATTCCTATCACGCAGCCATGCTGATCTCAGCCGCACCTTGAGCTCTGGGGCTGCTTACAGGAATCTCCCCTGCCCCCATTCTCTCTTTTCCAAAGTGAAGACACCTGGAGAATCATAAAATGCCTACTTGTACAAAGAGTATGACCTAATTAACCACTTTTATCATTGCTCTCCAAAACTGGTATCTCTACATGGGAGGACAGTCGGACCCATATCCCTATACACGGAGGCTTAGTGCATATAGAAGGCATGCCAATCTCTGCACTTGTTCTAGTATTAACTCTTTTTACACACTTTCTAATCAATCATTTTTTGTCCAAAGATTGACTCCCCCTATTTTAGATTCCCACCCCACTCATTAGGCCTCTGAAACTCCTAACACTTCTAAACACATGCTGAATTAGGTGGTAGCACAATTAATGTGAAGTACATGGAACTGAGAGTCAGAGATGTGGGTTTGAATTCTAATTCTAAGATTCAACAGATATGTGTGAACCTGAGCAAGTCATTAAATCACAGGCTATTAAGTGCAATCCCCTCATTTTATATACAAGAAACTAAGGCTGATAGAGGTTAAGTGACTTGCCTAAGGTCACATAGCTCCTTAGTGCCTGGGGCAACATTTGAACTCAGGTCTTCTTGACTCCAAGTCCAGGGCTCTGTCCACTGTACCATATTGCTTCCTCTGGGCTTCACTTGCTTCATTTTAAAATAAAGGTTAAATTGTCTTCCACCTCAAAATTCATGATTTTCATTAGTTTATACCCATTGCAATGCTCTACTAACTTAAGATTTGCTCCTAGATCCAACTAACTTCACACTTCTCTCTATTTCTTCCTATTGGACTTTGTTAGTAATATAGAAATGCTGATGATTTGTGTGGATTTATTTATATCCTGCATATATATTTAGGGGGCAAATTTGAGGCATCATTTTAAAGTTGTTTGGAGAGGAATTGGAGAGACTTCAGGTGAAGTTGCAGAAGTTGTTAATTACTTCAACAAGTTTTTTAGTTGATTCTCTGGCTACCATCATAACATCCGCAAAGAACAATAGTTTTTTTTCCCTCATTGCTTATTTTAATTCCTTCAATTTCTTTTACTTCTCTTATTGCTATAGCTAATATTTCTAGCATAATATTGAATAATAGTGGTTATAATGGGCATCTTTGCTCACCCCTGCTCTTATTGGGAAAGTTTCTGGCTTATTCTCTTTAAGATAATGCTTGCTGATGGCTTCAGATATGATTTTATGATTTTAAGGAAAGTTCCTTTTGTTCCTGTGCATTCTAATGTCTTTAATAGAAATTAGCATTATATTTTGTCAAAAGTTTTTTCTGCATCTACTGAGCAGTAAGCCTTCCCAGTAAGACCAGGTTTGAAACAAGGATGCCCACTGTCACCAATATTATTCAATATTGTATTGGAAATCCTAGTAATAGTGATAAGAGAAGAAAAATAAATAGAAGGAATCAGAATAAGAAATGACATAATAAAATTATCTCTTTTTTGCAGATGATACTTGGAAAATCTCCAAAACTCAACTAAAACATGAGTTGAAACAATAATTTTAGCAAAATAGAAGCATATAAAATATATCCACATAAATCATCAGCATTCCTAGATATCACTAACAAAACCTTGTAAGAAGGGATAGTAAGAGATACTCTATTTAAAATAACTCTAGAAAGTATAAAATACCTGCAAATACACCTGTCAAAACTATTCCAGGAATTATATGAACAAAATTATTTTAAAAATTTATACATATAAAATCAGATTTAAATGATTGGAGAAATATTTATTGTTCATGGGTAGGCAGGGCCAGTATAATAAAAATGACAATTTTATCTAAACTAACTTACATATTCAATGTCATCCCCATTAAATTACCAAAAAATTATTTTACCGAATTAGAAAAAAAATAACAAAATTCATTTGGAACAACAAAAAGTCAAGAATATCAAAGGAACTAATGAAAAAAAAATGTAAAGGAAGGAGGTTTAGCAGTACCAGATGTTAAACTATATTTTAAAGCTGTAATTATCAAAACTGTGTGGTACTGTCTAAAAAACAGAAAGGTAGATCAATGGAACAGAATAGACATACAATTTACAGCAGCACATTAATATAATAACCTTGTATTTGACAAGTGTAAAGACTTAAGAACTGGAGAGCAGTATGGCATAAATTGGGCATACACCAATATCTTACACTATTTGCTAAGAAAAGGTCAAAATGGACACACGACCTGGATATGAAGTGAGATAATACAAGAAAATTAAAAGAACATGGGACATATGACTTACCAGATTTATGGATAAGTGAATGACTTAAGAATTAAGAAGAGATAGTGAGCAAAGTTAGGTATAAAATGGATAATTTTGATTATATTAAATTTAAAAGTTTTTGAACAAATAAAACAAATGTAGCCAAGATCAGAAGGAAAGCAGAAAATTGGAGGGAATTTTATAGACAACTTTTCTCAGATAAAGGTGTCATATCTCATATTATCTCCAAATAGTTATTAAGCTGAATATACCTTTTGACCCACCAATACTACTTCTAGGTCTATTTCCAAAGATGCTTAGGGGAAAAGGAAAAGAATCTATATGTTCTAAAATGTTTATAGCAGCTCTCTTTGCAGTGGCAAAGAACTAGAAATTATGGAGATGCCCATTAGTTGTAGAATGGCTGAACAAGTTGTGGTATATGATTGTGATGGAATACTATTGTGCTATAAGAAATTATGAGCTGAATGATCTTAAAAAAACATAGAAAGACTTGCATGAAATTATGAAGAAAAAAATGAGCAGAGCCAAGACAGCATTCTATACAGTAACAGCACTATTGTTTAAAGAATAACTTTTAGTGAATAAGTCAATTTTCTTTGTGGCTTTGCTTGTAGCTATTTTGACAGCATTATCTTCTTCTGAGTTTGTGTATTGATCTTTCCTATTACCATAGTGACTTTCAATGGCCAGGTTCTTTTTTGTTGTTTGTTCATTTTTATCAGCCCACTTCTTGACTTTTAACTTTATGTTAAGGTTGGGCTCTGCTCCCAGGGTTGAAGGGGTACTGTCCCAAGTTTCAGGTTTTTTGTGCTGCTGTTTTCAGAGATAATTCTGAGATTCTTTGAGTTTTTAGCTCTTTCAAGTATGGTTTAAGGAGAGGTATGGTCACTGCTCTCCTACACTGTGTTCTGATCTGTCAGCAACTACAAACACTCTTCTCCACCCTGGAACTGTGGGCAGGGCCCCTTCTCTCCTGCTGCCACAAGTACTAGTGTGCAGTGTCCCTCTTTGCCCTGGGACTGTGACCCAGAACTATGTATGGGCAATGCAATAGGGTCTTACACCCAGTACTGTCAAAGGGTTCCCTGTAATTTCTTTCTGACCACTTGTCTGACCCCCTTTCGATCTGTAGGCTGTGAGCTCCTGAAGCTGTTGCTGCTGTCACTGATACAGCCGCCTCCAAGGTCTGCTGCTGGCTGCCTGAGCATGGCCTGTGTTGCAAGGTGCTTCAAGCCCAATCACCACCCAGGTGAGATAAAGCTTTCCTAATGGCCTCCTAATGTGTCCTGGGCTAGAAAGTTGTTTCACCCAGGCCTTTTGCTGGTTTTGCTCCTTCAGAATTAACTTTGAGGCATCACTTTGAAGTTGTTTGGAGGGGAATTGGAGAGACTTCAGGTGAGTTTCTGTCTTTACTCTGCTTTCTTGACCCATCCCCCCAGCATTAGTTTCTTCATCTTTACATAAACCACTCTCTCTTATGCATTTGCATAAGACTTTCCTCATTGGTGGAAAGAATGATTACTTGAATCTCCATGCCAGTGTGAGGGGTAGAGCTGTCACTTCCAGCTTTAGGAAAAGGCCTACTTGGTTATGAGCTCTCTTCAGAAGGAAGCCCCCGAAGGGAGAAGGAAGGACTTTGGGAAGAAATGAATGTGTAGAGAAAACAGTGCTGAGGATGTTGCTATTTCCAGCTTGCCACATTAGAGATTTCATGGAATTTCCCTATGGGTGAGATCCTTTGGTTGACTTGGATTCACAAGGAAGGAACTAAGTTACAAAGAGCATTAAACGTATGAGTTTATATTTTATTCTAGGGGTAATAGGGAATCGAAGGGAGGTCATATGATTAAACCTACACTTCAGAAAAATTACTTTGACCTCTGGGTGGTGGATGACCTAGAACAAGGAGGAACTTGAGGCAGGGACTACCCACTGTGATATTTCAGGTGAAATGTAATTAGGGCCTGATCTAGGGTAGTCGATATGTGAGTGGAGAGAAGGGGTCACATGTGAGATATATTGCTAAAGTAGAAATGACAAGATTTAGCAACCAACTGTGTCTGTAGGGTGAGAGGGAGTAGTCAAGAATGCCCAGTTCTATCTGTCTTTTCCCATTGCAGCATTTGTTACATAGACTTCCCACTAGCTGGTGATTTTATTTATAGTCATGTTGTTGTAGATGGTTCTTTTCTCTGCTGTTCAGTTGTGAAATTAATTAATTAGCACGTCTTTTGGACTCACATTCTTATGCTCTTTGCTAGAGAGTAGGCCTGCCTGGTGTTGGCTTCCAAATACAATTCTATTGGGTTCTTTATGCTCCAAGCGGATGAACGTGCCCATAAAACCCATCATATTATCAGGAACAAAGTCCCCTCCCCTGTGAGGAAATCTTAGAGCCCATCATTCAATCATTTTTCCAAAATTTCCATCAAGTTTCCCTCTTCCCACTTTGAGATAGCTCTGAAATGTCAACATCCATTTGAATACTCCAGCAAGGGTCTCACTCACTGCCTAATGCTTGGCCTGGAAGGTGTGCAAATATTTCTCTGAATTTTCATTTCACATAATTCATAATTTCTCAATAAAGAGTTATTCAGCTTCATTAAGGGCACTGCCTAGTGCCAAGGCAGTCATTCCCAGTGTCTCTATAATGTTGGCTTTCCGGACTGCTCAGCTGCAAACATGCATTTTAAATGTCAGCTTATGTTTTCTTCAAATGTCAAGGTTTCTTTCCATCCCTGCAGATGGAAAGATTATTGTCAAATTATTTGGTTCTGTGGAGATTAGGCAGTAGATGAGCAACAGTGTAGTGGTAGAAGAGTGGACAAAGTATTGGACCAGCAAGACCCCAGCTCAAATCTTGCTTCATGAACTGTGACTCTGGGCAATTCAGCTAACTTCCCTTAGTCTCAGTTTCCTCATCCATAAAGGAGGGCTAACATAGCACTTTCTTTATAGGGTTGTCCTGAAGACAAAATGAAACAATATACATAAAGCACTTTACAAATGTCAAATATATTACAAGGGTCTTATAGTATAAGTTGGAGCCAACTTGAACCAACTCTCAAAAACCAATGATTGAATTTTCAGTATGACTATTTACATTATAGATATTGGCAAATGCTGTGATTCAAGGCTTAGTTTACTATTTTGTTAATTATCTATGCTTAAGAAAGTGATGAATAGAATTTTAAAAATGAACATTAATTTTAAAAGTGTGTTAGATGTATATTTTTTCAGAGAGCTGAATGTTAGACATTTACCAGCATATCGCAGTGTATCTGTGTATACACAGACACAATTAAATATATGTGTATATATATACATGCATATATATACATGTATATATACTTTATGCACACAAACACACACACACACACACATATATATACACACACACACATATATATATACATATAGTTACATAAACATGTATATACATATACTACTCTCCACTGGGTAGTTTTTTATTTCTAAAAGTTTGTTGGTAAACTCTCCTGTAATTATTCCCCCAAGTCTCCTAATCCATCAACAAGCATTTATTAGGCGTCTTTGTGTGTAAAACATTGCAGTAGGCACCTGAGATACAAACATTTACCAATTATTTATTAAGTTTTATTACTATGTGCCAGGCACCAAGTTAAGGCAAACCAGGTAACAAAACCAGTCTCTGTCCTCAAGGAGCTTATGTTAATTGAGGAAAAGATCATGTTCATATGTGGGTAAAATAAAGCAGACCCTGCCTTTAAGGAGTTTACATTGTATTGGGAAAGACAACATGTACATAGTTAAGTATGTGAAAAAATATGTAAGATAAATATTAAGTAATTTGGAAGAGAACTAGAGGGATCAAGGAAGACTTTATGACAAATGTGGTGCTTGGGCAGAATTCTCAGAGAAATAAATGATGCCAAGAGGCACAGGTGATCCAAGAGTGCATTCTAGAAGTGCAAATACATGGAGCTGGGAGATGGAGCCAATCCCCCCCAAAGTGATGGGAGAGCAAAGTGTCATCTCCATAGCTGTTTTGGGGTCCATAGTTGTACCCATCTCAGTCATGAACAGAGCTCTCTAACTGCTTGTGCCCCACATCCAAAGTGTTCTTTTCTCTATTGTGTAAGCTGCAGGGGGCCCAGAAAAGGCCAACTCAGATAAATGACTTAAAACCAAATCTGATTAATGGAAATTTATTATTGCAGCCCCCAAATGGTATTACTGAGTTAGAGAGGTCTACAACCCAGAGTCCCACATACTGCTGCTCATTGCTCAATGTCCAGAGGGAGCAAACCACCCTCCAAATTCGCTCTAAGCAGCTGTTCTCTCCATGTTTCCTCTATTCAAATCAAGGCTACAAACTTATCAACATTCCCTACACCCACACCCACACACAGCCACACACCCACGCTCTGCCCCCCTCATTCTTTCCTTCAACTCAAAACCAATTCGTGACTGCTCCATATACTGATTTCATATATAAAGAGGTCAGTTCCTTCTACCATGCCTTCTCTAACCAGCTTCAAGGGTATTGCTTGACAGGAATTAAATAAACCTTAAAGATATCTTCATGTGCCTTCTTTGCCTTCACAGAAGAGTGGTTCCTGTATTCTGTTCAGATACATACACATACACACACTCACATTTGTAGAATGATGACATTAGGTGAGCTACAGAAGAATAATTTGTGAACCCTGTGCCAAAATGCATAGACATGTCACTGGATCTATGATTTATCTGGTATTGAGTCTCCCATATAATGGTTAAGACCTTGTCTTCTCATTCAGTACAATTTTTATTCTATGTCCTCAATGAAGTCGTCCATGGATAATCTCACCAATATGCTGATCTTTGAACATTTCACGTATACGCATGCCCACTTGACTTGTTCATCTCTTATCTCTTGCAATTGTTACATCAGTCAATAAGTCAATATATCAATAAACATTTATTAAGTGCCTACTCTGTTCCAAGCACTGCTCTAGATAATGGGTATTCAAAGGGGGAAAAAAAGAACCAATAGAAAGTGCTCAGTCTCCCCCTCCTGACACCAAGTCATCAGATTGATTCCTTTGACCTACACTTTCCTATTTGTTATCTCTTGTATCACTTGATATAACAACAACAATAATAACTAATATTTACCTGCATTTGAAGATTTGCAAAATGTTTTACATGTACATATTATCTTTGATCTTTACAGCAACTCTAGGAGGTGGATGCTGTTAGCATCTCCATTTTACATGTAACTTACTCTGAGAAAGCTTAAGTGACTTGCCTAAGATCAAAAAGCTAGTAAGTGTCTGAAGGAGGATTTGAATTCAAATATTCCTAACTCCAAGTTCAATCTTCCAAATTAACCTTCTGATACATCAGCAATCTACTCAACTTAGCAAGATAGGTACACTATCGTTGGGATTCCTGGTTCAAAATGGTTCAAATTTCAAAATGTTATGAGTCCTTGAATGCTTTAGAAGGCACTGAAGCCATTATAAACTTCAAAAACAAAAGCAGAACTTGAGCAGCAGTTGCAATCCTGCTGAGATGGAGTCTAGCCCAGGGCACTGTGAATCTAAGAGAGGTCAGAAGACATCTGAAAGAAACTCACCAAAATTGAAAATTTCAGTTATACACTTGAGTGGAGATCCTTACTGGTATCAGTGAGCAACTATCTAAAGCTGAAATTAGCTACTGTATTTGGCAGGATTTAAAACTCTGCTCAACATGAGACTTCAGGCTGATTTGGCAAAGATTTCAAATTCACGGCTCTTCTCCCCACTGGGCTCAGGGTGAAAAACATGTTAAAAGGCTGCCAACATGCCTCTGTTTGTTTGTTTCATCAGAGAGGGAGACCAAGGCAATGACACAGAAAAAGACTCCGTAGTCAGCCCACAGCAAAAATAGCACACTTGAAAAGCTTAATGGGTATTTCCTTAGTGATTTCGCCATTGACTCTAATTAAGCTCTCCATAGGCTTTGAGACTAGTGGAGCACTTTCTAAAATCCCTTAAAAATATCTTATTCACAAATGGGCTTCTCCAGCAAATTGGTATATGTTACACACACACACACACACACACACACACACACACACACACACACACACACCCCACTTTATAGAGTGAAATCCACTTGTAACAGCCACACTAGTAAGCATTCACCCAGGAGTCTTTCTCTCAAGAGCTGGTCTCCTTTACACACATGCAACAGTCCCCTATTGATGTTCGCCTGCTTAGGGCTTTTTGTTCTCAGTCGTTTAGAACACATGAGAATGAGCTTTTCTAGCTTTTACTCCTGCCTCGTATCTGAAGAGCACTTCAGGTCTGTCGTAACCATAACATATTTACACCATTCTTGGCACTGACATTAAACTGCCAAATTGGATTGATTTTGTGGCTGGATTATGTAATGATTCCTTTGTCCCTCTTGCCCTCTCCTAGTCTCTTCAAAATGGAGATTTGGGGATTCAGCTAATCCAAAAGACACTTGGCCCTCACATAGGTTGGGTAGTTAATTTGATCTTTTTATATTCTGATCTAGACATTGGATTGCACTGTCCTCCAAAACATGCTGAAAAAAAGCATCCAGTGCCATATAGGCTTATAGTCAGTAACCCATAATGTGTTTTTTCTCATTGCAAGCTGGTCTTCTGACTTCAAAGCACCTGTTGCTTTTTCCTACCTTAGTTCTGAAGGAAAATTTTTCTCACTATTTGTATTAAGATAGCTCTTTAGAACTAATAGAATTATTATTTTAATATATTTTATTTATTTATTCATTCATTGCAAGGCATTTGGGGTTAAGTGACTTGCCCAAGGTCACACAACTAGTAAGTGTCAAGTGTCTGAAGCCAGATTTGAACTCCGGCCCTCCTGAGTCCAGGGCCGGTGCTCTATTGACTGCTCCACCTAGCTTCCCCAGACTAATAAAATTATTACAACAAGAATAGAAAGGAGAACAGAAACAACCAAAAATACAAGTAGGTTGTTTTTATTTTTATTTTTTTAAATTTTTTTTCAGGTAAAGACAAGGTTTATTAGAATATCCATCATATTGGGCAGACTCTTAATGAGTCTGAACATTAGTAAACTATTGGCTTATTGGCTAGATTATAAGAATCTAAGCAGTGGCTAGATTTTAGGAATCTGAGCAATGGCTACATTATAAGAATCCCAGCAACTTTTTTTTTCAAATAAATTTATTTATTTTTACTTTTCAACATTTACTTCCACAAGATTTTGAGTTCCAAGTTTTCACCCCATCTCACCCCTACCCCCACCCCAAGATGGCATGCATTCTGAATACCCCTTCCCCTAGTCTGCCTTCCCTTCTATCTCTCCCCCTCTTCTCTTATCCCCTTCCCCTTCTATTTTCCTGTAGGGCAGGATGGATTTCTGTACCCCATTTCCTGTATTTCTTATTTCTCAATTGCATGTGAATACATTTTTTTAAACATGTGTTTTTAAAACTTTGGGTCCCAAATTTTCTCCCTTCCTCGCTCCCCACCCACCATCATTAAAAAGGCAAGCAACTCAATATAGGTTATACATGTGCAGGTATGCAAAACACTTCCATAGTAGACATGCTGTGAAAAACTAACTCTATTTCCCTTAATCCTACCCTGCTCCCCACCATTTATTCTATTCTTTCTTTTGACCCTGTCCCTCCTCAGAAGTATTTGCTTCTGATTACCCTCTTTCCCAATCTGCCTTCCTCTCTATCATCCCCCTACTCTCTTGTCCCCTTCCCCCCATATTTTCCTGTAGGGTAAGACATATTTCCATACCCAAATGAGTGTGTATGTTATTCCCTCTTTAAGTCAAATCCCATGAGAATAAGAATCACTCATTCCCTCTCACCTTTCACTGTTTCCCCTCCACTGTAAGAGCCTTTTCTTTTCTGTTTTTTTTTTTGTGAGATAATTTACCCCATTCTACCTCTCCCTGTCTCCTTCTCCCAGTATAATCCTCTCTCACCCCTTAAATTTTATTCTCCAGATAGGACTCCTTCATCTTCAACTCACCCTGCCTCTATCTATCTATCTATCTATCTATCTATCTATCTATCTATCTATCTATCTATCTATCTATCTATCTATACATACATACAATTTTTTCCCTCCAACTACCCTAAAACTGACAAAGGTCTCATGAGTTACAAATATTATCTTTCCATGCAGGAATGTAAATAGTTCAACCTTAATAAGTCTGTTATGATTTCTCTTTCCTGTTTTCCTTGTCATGTTCCACTTGAGTTTTGTATAAGAAAGTCAAATTTTATATTCAACTCTGGTCTTTTCATCAAGAATGCTTGAAAGTCCTCTATTTTACTGAATGACCATTTTTCCCCCTGAAGTATTATACTCAGTTTTGCTAGCTAGGTGATTCTTGGTTGTAATCCTATCTCCTTTGCCCTCCGGAATGTTATATTCCATGCCCGGTGGTCCCTTAATGTAGAAGCAGCTAAATCTTGTGTTATCCTGATTGTGTTTCCACAATATTTGAATTGTTTCTTTCTGGCTGCTTGTAATATTTTCTCCTTGACCTGGGAACTCTGGAATTTGGCTACAATATTCCTAGGAGTTTTCCTTTGGGGATCTCTTTCAGGAGGAGATCAGTGGATTCTTTCAATTTCAATTTTGCCCTCTGGTTCTAAAATATCAGGGCAGTTTTCCTTGATAATTTCTTGAAATATGATGTCTAGGCTCTTTTTTTGATCATGGCTTTCAGATTGTCCAATAATTTTTAAATTCTCTCTCCTGGATCTATTTTCCAGGACAGTTGTTTTTCCAATGAGATATTTCACATTGTTTTCTAATTTTTCATTCTTTTGGATTTGTTTTACAGTGTCTTGATTTCTCATAAAGTCACTCACTTCCAATTGCTCTATTCTAATTTTTAAGGAAGTATTTTCTTCAGCAATTTTTTGGACTTCCTTTTCCATTTGTCCAATTTTACTTTTTAGGGCATTCTTCTCCTCATTGGCTTTTTGGACCTCTTTTGCCATTTGGATTAGGCTATTTTTTAAGGTGTTATTTTCTTTGGTATTTTCTTGGGTCTCCTTTAGCAAGCTGTTGACTTGTTTTCATGATTATCTTGCATCACTCTCGTTTCTCTTCCCAGTTTTTCCTCTACTTCTCTTACTTGCTTCTCAAAATCCCTTTTGAGCTCTTCCAAGGCCTGGGACTGATTCATATTTTTCTTGGAGGCTTTGGATGTAGGAGCTTTGACTTTGTTGTCTTCTGCAGGTTGTATGTTTTGATCTTCTTTGTCACCAAAGTAAGATAATATAGTCTGACTCTTTTTGCACTGCTTACTCATGATCCCGGCCAATTACTTGAGTTTTAAACTCTTTGTTAAGGTAAGAGTCTTCTTCCAATGTGGAGAATGTACTATCCCAAGCTTTGTACACCTGTTTTCAGAGATACTTCTAGGGACCTGTAAATTTTCAGTTCTTCCAAGGTGGTATGATAAGGGGCGAGGTGTTTCCTCTCCACTGCCACAACAAGCTCCACCACACCAGCGCTCCTCCTCACCCCAGTACCACCCCTCAGAACTGTGACCCAGATCCAAGCACGGGCAAAGCAAGAGATTCCTGCCTCAGCACTGGAAAAGAGATCCCTGCAATCCTCCTCTGATCAGCTATTCGATTCCCCTTCAGTCTGTGGGACAAAATTCAGGAGGCAGCCACTACCTGGGGCCATGTTCGGGACTTGTGGCTGAGACCTAGCTTTTCTCTCACCGCAGTCACAGATTTTTCCCACTGACCTTCCAAGCTGTCTTTGGCTTTAAAGGGTTAAGAAGTCTGGAAACCACCACAGCTGCGCAAGATTCAGTCCTTTAAGGCCTGCCCCAGGGTTGCTACAGCCTGCAAGCCCACACCAAACTGCACTCCTCTCCCTGCCCAGTGTGATATACCTTTATGATCAACCCTCCAGGCTGTCTTGGGTTGGAAATTTGTTTCACTCTGTCTTTTTGTGGGTTCTGCTGCTTTAGAATTTGTTTAGAGTCATTTTTTTTACAGGTATTTGGAGGGGTTTGGGGGAGAGCTCAAGCAAGTCACTGCTTTTACTCCACCATGTTGGCTCCACCCCTAAGAATCCCAGCCAGTTGTTTTTAAAGAACCTAGGCTTCTTGATCAATGGATATTATGCCAGCAAAAGGAGGAAATTATGTGATACATGACTGACGACTACGAAAATTTAGCAAATACCAAATACTTAGCAAGACGTGAATTGGTGGCTAGAATTGTACATTAGGAGCTTGCTGTCTTTCATAAACCAACAAACCACAAATCCCTAAATTGCAAATCTGGACCTTAAAATATTCTTACAAATTTAAACTCTACTGGAAAACAATTTTTGCAGACAGCGCTGTTGCCCACAATTGCTTGGTCCATAAATCATTGATCCATAAAAAAAAATTAAGAGCTACATTTTTAATACGTTTCCACACCAAATTGTCATAATCTCCAAGCTACATAGAACACAAACTTTCTAGACATAAAGACCTAGTAGAAGAATTCAAAGTCATGTGGGAACAAGATAATGTACAGGGCATCCTTGCCATCTCATCTATTACTGGAGTTGGACAGAAGATGCTTTCAGGAAGTGTATAAAAGATGAGTTTACATCCCAATACTTGTATTTCATTAAAGAAGCAATTATTGTATCTACATGTGCAATATCTGTGGAACATTAAGCATAAAAATATAATAACAGGGTAGCGAATTGTCCCAGGATGATTTTTATCTATTGCTATGTGAACTCCATCACAAAAATTGCTGGAAATTGAGAACATTCTTGTTAATTGGAGAATGGCTGAATAAGTTGTGCTATATGATTGTGATAAAATACTTCTGTGCTGTAAGAAATGAGCAGATTGATTTTATAGAACATGGAAAGACTTGCATAAAATAATGAAGAGTGAAAAGAGTAAGAACCAAGAAAACATTATATACAATAACACCAATATTGTTCAAAGAGTAACTGTAAATGACTAAGCTGTTCTGAGCAACATGAATATTCAAATCAACTACAAAGGACCTATGAGGGAAGATACTAGCCAGTATGTATTGTGTGGTTTCACATATGTGTCAAATATTGGCTTACACTAGTGCAGGGTTGAGAGGGAGACAGTTTGGAATTCAAAATGTAACAAAAATAAGAAAATACTTTTTTAAAAAGAAAAAGATGAAAACATAGAACTCCTCCTCCTAGAAAATCTAGTTTAAAAAATGAGAACATATAACTACTACCAATAGTAATAACAATAATAATTGTAATCCGTATGTAATGAAAACAGGGGCAGCTAGGTGGATTGAGTGTCAGGCTTGGAGTCGTGAAGACTAATCTTCCTGAATTCAAATCTGACCTCAGACACTCACTAACTGTGTGACCTTGAGCAAGTCACTCCACCCTGTTTGCCTCAGTTTCCTCATCTGTAAAATGAGCTGCAGAAGAAAATGGAATATTACTCTAGTATCTTTGTCAAGAAAACCCCAAATGGGATCATGAAAAGTTGGACACAACTGAAATGACTGAACAACAACAATAACCACAAAAAGGAAATATTCTAGAATATAAAGACCAAGAAGAAGAAACAAAAATCATAGGGAAATAGGATAAGATATCACCTCCAATGAGTTTTCTGGTACTGAAAGTTTTGTTAGCAAAGATTTAAGTGCAGCTACAGAAATTGAGCTTACATTCCAACATTTGTATTAAATTACTAAAAGCAATCTTTTATGAACTGGAACAAGAGTCCACCAAATATTAAAGACAAAATGGCCACAACAGACTGCTTGCGAATAGGATATAATATTTAGGCAACAAGAAACTTTTGAGAATAGGAATAAAAGATGTCATCAAGAATAAGAAAGATGATAAGAAAAGAAAATGGGCTAGTCATGTGATTACAGCAAAGAAGAAAAAGTTGAGAGCCACAGTGCTCCATCATTATCCTCATGATATAAGGAAAAAAAATAAGAAATACCTCCAGTATGTTTGGGGTATTCCTTGTGGCAAACTTTTGGGAAGGGATGATAAGAGGATGTGTGTGTGTATGTGTGTGTGTGTGTGTATAAATATATACACACACATGTATATATGTATGTATATGTATATATGTCTATGTATGCATATATAGAATATGAATACGTGAAATATGCATGTATATTATGAATAAAATATATAATATGAATAAATATATAATATCAATGAATGAGCATGTATAGGTTGTGATCTGCATCATTAGAATTAATTTGTGATAAAATCATAAATCTATTTGAAAGTAGCGATTTATCTCAGGACTATTTCTATTTGAACTCCATTAAATATAGATGAGAATAACTGGAAAACAAAAATAATAGCTCACAATTAAGCTTTAAGTTCTCTAAATGATTTTACATACATTATCAGACTCTGGTCCCATAACAACCCTATGAGAAAGGTACTATTGTCCCCATTTTACAGTGAGGAAAGTGAGATCCAAAATGTCTAAGTGTCTTGCAAAGAATCATGCAGATACAAGATTTGAAGCCAGTCTTCTTTTCATCAAATCCAGAACTTTATATGCTTCATTGTGAAAACTGACATGCCATATCTACCAATCAAACCTGAAGCATTTTGTTCAGAATTAATTGCACATAGCCAATGGTCCAAAATTAAGCTGGAATAGCTATCCCGGGTGCTGAAATTACCATACCATAGACTAGGGTAGACTACTATAATGCTACCGTTTCTAGCTGTATGATTATATTACCTCTATGCTATTTTCATCACCAGGAGAAAAGGAGGTTGCCCTTAGCTGATAGATAAAAATTACCTTGAGGGCCTAGGGGAGCAACAAAAACAAGGAATCAGACATAAGGTTCCTTTTATGTTCAACAAATAGAAATATTTTGACTTTAGGGAACAAGATGTTTCAAATGTGAAAGATTCCCTGAAAAGTAACTGACGTATCCTTGAATTTTTATTATTAAACTATTTAAATGAAACAAAAATAGATTAAAAGTTGGCAAATCCCATAAGTGTAGAGTAAAAAGAAATGGATACTTAAAATGTGGCCAAAGAGATTTACATTAAACAAATAGTAATGATTATGGAGGCTTGAATTTATATAATATCTGTCACCTAAAACCTTAAGGCACTTTCTAGTGCCTACTCTATAATCAGCCACTGGACTTCAATGGCTCTGGAAAAGAGAGTGAGGCTGATGACTTTGTGCAACTCAGCCTCACTTAAATCCAATTCAGGTGTAAGTCAAGACATCACCCCATGATGCCATCAGTCCTCTTCAAAAACAAAGAATGAAAAACAACAACAGCAATAACAACAGTATCCGTAAGGTGCAAATTATAACTCTCTCTTTTCTTCATTTCCAATGAAGAAGCTAAAGCTGAAGCTTATCTAAGAATTGTTTTTAATAGCACCAAGAGATAGTTATGGGACCTATAGAAATGCAAGTAACTGATGAAGGCTGAGGGGACTTCTAGGTGGGTATCAGGGTCTTATCAAGTTAACTGTCAAGACTCTGTGAATCTTAACTCAAGAACACCTTAGAAAAACAAGGAAAAACACAGGAGGCATGGCCAAGAAGGAGCTATGACTGACCTTGTGCCAGAGGATAATCAACCTCGAACCGTTTGGTCTAGTTTATTTCTAATTCTTCAGGAAGCATCTAGTCCATACCAAAGCAAAAGAGTCCTGAAGGAGACACATATTCCAGAGAAACAGATATACAGTGGAAGTCACTCAGGCAGCCACATTCTTCAGAGTTTGTTCTTACACAAAAAGGCCTCCTCTGGCTCTTTCTCCTCCGTGTCAACACACTAAACACTATAGCCACCATATAAGGATCAGTCAAAGAAGTTTCAGTCAAAAGTCCTGGGCCAATCCTAGAGGCAGCCTCAGAATCAGAGAGAAGCTGATGCCCTCATTAAACTCACTGGTACCAACCACTTGCCTTTTGCTCTTGCAACTCAAAGGCCCTCAGTCTCTATTTGAGGTATCAGTATTTGCTCTTAAAGGGCCTCTTTCTCTATTTCCTTATCTGGGAAGGGAGTGTTTGATCTGCTCTACCCACATGAAACTAGGATAACTGGTTTACATATTCAAGGAGATGAACATCCTCCTTCTGCTCACTGGCATGCGGTGGGATTAACAAAGTTTGTATAGCTAGCTGTTAGCCATCTTCCCTTCTGTCAAACATTCTGCAGAACTAAAGGTCTGCGCATCAGATCTTGGTGCACTGTGTTTAATATTGGGTCCTTTATTAGCAATAAATCAATCTAATTATTAATTGTCAACTATGTGAGACTAGATTCTGGAGATACAAAGACAACATTTTAATAGCCTCTGCCTCAAGGAATTTATATTCTAATCAACTGGCTAACAAACATTTACTAAGTGCCTGCTATGTATCAGGCACTGTGCTAAATTTTCAAGGTGCAAAGAAAAGTAAAAGAAACTCCCTGATCTCAAGGCACTCATAGTCTAATGGGATGGAAGGAAACAAGAATTTATTAAGCACTTACTATGCATTGGACACTGTACTGAGCACTTTACAAATACTATCTCATTTGATCTTTACAACAGCTCTGTGGGGTAGGTGCTATTATTATTATTATTCCCATTTTACAGTGAAGGAAACTGAGACAGGTTAAATGACTCGTACATAGTCACATAGCTACTAAGTGTCGGAGTCCAGATTTGAACTCAGGTCTTTCTGATTCCAGTCCCAGTGCACTATTCATTATGCCACATAATTGCCCCTAATGAAAGAAATAAGACACAAACAGCTATGTATAAACAAGCTATATACAAGATAAATTGGAAATAATCAACAGGAGAAGGTATTGGTATAAAAGGAGGATTAAGAAAAGTTTCCTGCAGATGATGAGAAATAAAATGAACACAATTTATGCAAAGTAAATGTAAAATAATTTCAAGTAGGAAACATTAGTGGCTGGGGGCATCAGGTGAGTCCTGCTAAAGGAGGTGGTAATTGACCTGAATTTTGAAGGAGGTTTGGAATTCCAAGAAGCAGAGGAAAGAGAAGGGTACATCATGAGCCTAGGAGCCAATCTAGATTGATGGGAAAAGGAATGTTGTATGTAAAGGACAAACATTAAGGTGATAATTCAGAATAAGTCTAGAAAGGTAGGCCATAGCTACATTGTTAAATACTTTAAATGCCACAGGAGTTTGTATTTTGATTTTATTTGTATTTGATTATAGAAACAAGGTGAGTCTGTTGGACCTTCTTGTGTGGAGCGAGACAAGGGTAAAATAATCATAGCTGTGATTTAGAAATATCATATTGGCACCTATGAAGATTATGAATTAGAGAGGAGAGGCTTTATAGGCAAGGAGACCTATTAGGAGTTAATTTCAGGGCAGCTAGGTGCTGCAGCAAATAGAGCTTTGAGTTCAAATCCAGCCTCAGACACTTTACACTTAATAACTGTGTGACCCTGGGCAAGTCACTTAACCCCAATTGCCTCACCAAAAAGAAAAAGAAAATGAAAAAAAAAAAGAGTTAATTTCAATAGTTCAGGTGAGAGGTATTGAAAGTCTGAACTAGGGTAATGATCTTGTGAATGGAGAGAAGTGGGCAGATGTGATAAATGATACATATGTATAATTAATAAGATTTGCCAACTGATTGTATATGGGGGTAGCTAAAGGAAATCTAAGAGTTGAGCATGTCTCAAGTTTGCAAATCTAGGTAACTAAAAGAGGGGTGGTATCCCTGAAAGAAATAGGAAAGTTAGAAAGAGGGATAGGTATGTGTATATTAGAGAGATGTGTTTTGTTTTGAACATGTTGAGTTTGAAATGCCCATGGGGCATTCCGTTGGAAAAGCCCAATAGTCAGGAGGAGATGAGATACTGAAGCTCAGTGGAGAGACTTATCTGCATAGAGATAATAACCTAACTTAAGGAATCAGAATAGATCAGTGAGAGTGATATTACAGAAAAGGAAGAGAAAAGGGCCTAGGACAGTACCTTGGGATAGGCTTAAATTTAGGGAGTGGAACATGGATGATGATACAGAAGAGGAACCTAAGAAGTAGCCAGATAGGAAGGAAGAGAACAAAGAGAGAAAAATGTCACAATAAATGAGAGGGTATCTAGGAGGAGGGAGTGGTCAACACTGTGAAATGTTGCAGAAGGATCAGGGAGGATAATGAGAGAGAAAAGGTCATTGGGTTTGTCAAGTAATCAAGTAATTTGGTAACTTCAGAGAGAGCAATTCTAGTTCATTTGTTCAGATGAGAATGCTAAGTATTAAATAGCAAATGGAAGAAAAGGAAGTGGAAGTAATAAGTATAGACAGTTTTTACTTGGAGTTTGACTGTGAGAAGGAGGAGAGATATGGGACAACAGCTGGAGGGAGTGACTCGCAAAGTAAGAATTTTTTTTTTGAGAGTAAAAGAATCCTGGGAATGTTTGTCCATAGTAAGAAAGTAGCTTTACAATAGGAAGAGACTATAGATTAAAGGGGCATGTGTGATTGATTGTGGGAGCAATCTGCTGGAAGAGACCGGAGGGAATGGGATCAAGGGTACAGAGGCATTGACCTTGGAGAAAAGAGGGCCACTTCTTCTTCAGATTAAAGGAACAGAATATGAAAGATGAGGTTAAGATTCTTACAGCTCATGCTTTCTGCCCTCATTCTTTCAATTGTTGTAGCTACACCATAATTCATGTTGCAAATCTGTCTACTCAGATTGTAAATTTCATTTTAAAGTCTTTAAATTCATTTGCCTACCTTTCAATTTTACTCCTAAACTCCTCTCATTTTTGGATGATGACCAAAGAATGTGATGAAAACCTAATAAGATGGAAAACCAAATATCTTTAGGATTAACTTGTTGCATTTTCAAACAATATAGTACCAGAGACAAGAGAATAGTTTATAGGCGGATTAAGTTGCCCTAATGTTAATGCATCATCATTTCATTAGTATGCACCATCCTCTGACTTGAATCATTTTGTAAGAATGGATCATTTCTTATTAACATACTTAAGTGCTAGTTGTCCAGGAACTTTATAAATTCATGCATTATAGAAATATGTGTGGGGAAGAGGATGTTTAATGTTTGTTTAAGTATTTAAATTTGGTCAATCAATAGGTATATGGTACTTAGTTTTTAAATGCAAAGCATTAGAATCCTTTCCTTGTCCCTCTAGATGAAATATCATGCTCTGTTTTGTATGAATAAATTGCATGTTTTGGAAACTTGCAGTAATGTGGTAGAATGGAATTGTAAGCTCATAGAGCTTCATAAGCTGATTGTTTTTCATTACCCGTAGATCTAGCTCACTTAATTATCTTTCTTCGCTTTTTACCTCTCATATTTTCATACATTACTGGGCTTCCCAACAATCTTCCTGTTTCTTCTCATTATGTATGGTTGCTTCCCGGTGTTGTTGAAAATGGTGTTGAAAAGGGGACATGCGTTGTCAGCTACTGATACTAATTACTGCCTGTACTGAGGAATGAGGCAGAAATGGTTTGTTCAACATATGTTCAATGCCAGACCCTACCTAGAGTGAGATACAGTGTTCTGGATAATGATCTATCATGCAATTCAGGGGCCCATCTCTGTCAGTGGGCTTCTATTGCTCTGAAGTGAACCCAAATGGTACTTTGAGGACAGATGACAAATGAGGCGTCAAGTCTTCTCCTGTTAAGGATGAGCCAGATTCAGTCTGGTTCCTTAATATTTCAATTTCGGTGCTAGAATGAAATAAGCTCTCATAGATCAATGAACAATTAACAAAAAAGGAAGTTTACTTAAGTCTTGTCTAGACAGGATATTTGTATTCAACAAGTTCTGGTAGGAAACAGAGGCAGACAGAGGTTAAGTGAGGTTAAGTCCAGGGTCACACAGCTAGGAAGAGTCTAAGACTGGATTTGAACTCAGGTTTTTCTGCTCCAGGCTAGAACTCTATTCACTGTGCCACCTAGTTGCCTCTAAACAATAATAACCTATGCCACAGAAACATCTTCCCCTATCTCCATATGGAAACATGTCTGGTCCACAGGGCAGAGTATGGTTGATCATCTGTGGGGACATTGGCTCTGTTTGAAGGACCCCAATATCATATGGGTGGGCTTTGTTAGGATCATAGGTGAACAGAAAGCCACATCAGTATGGCCAGAGGTTACCAGAGAGCTGCTATTTCAGCCTTTAACTTCACTCCCATCAATTAAGTCCTCATTTTGTCACCTTTTAGGGAAAAATAAAAAATGAGATACTAACTTAACCCATGTTGAGGAGGATTGGACTCTGTCAGATACTGATTTTATTACATCTGCCTTGTCTGAATTTCACAATTTGTGAGCTTGGTGATAATAGAGTAGATTCCCTCAGGGGCAATGTTCCAGAGCGTAGTTGTGAAAGCCCATTGTCTCAGCCCTAGGATCTGCCACCAATTCTTGGTGCTCATGAATTAACACATAAGCCACCTCAGAAGAGTTGGGAGATAGACAATAGGCTCCCTCCCTTATCATGCTGTGTTGGACATGACAGTGCTGCTTTGAGGATGGGGTGTATGTCACAGCACCAGGGCCATAGGAGACCCTCGACGTATTCTTTCTGACTGATGTTGAATCCTGATGGCACAATCAAAATGACCAAGGAACCTTAAGTCACTACTGACAAAGCATTTCCCCTAGGTTTAACTGTGGCGATGATTTAATTTAGATAGGTTTCCTTACCTGTCACAACAAATGTAAGATGATATATGATGTATCAGAGGCAACTTTGTCCTAAGTCTCTTTTCATGGGCTGAGAATAGAGAATTAAAAAACTGAAGTTCTCATCTTTGATTCTGAACATAGTGCCTCACCCCTTGGTGCCTTGCTTTCTCCAGTTGTACAATGGGCCTGATGCAATGTTTTGTTATGACCTTACCATTTCAATAATGAGAATGTTTAGTGAAGAGTTTCAAGAGTGTATATACATATATGTATGTGTGTGTGTGCGCACGTGTGTGTGTATATTTCCCAGGAAGATGGCTCCAAGAATGCTTTCATGTGAATTCTATTAAAAATTGTAGGAGGTAGTGGTAATGGGATTGGCCAAAGTACTAAAAATCATACTCTTCCAACTTAAGTGCATGAGGGAGGAAGCATATTTCACATTCCCTTCTACATGCTTTTCAGTATCAGTGAAAGGAATTTATTTTTCTTTTCTCACTAAACACCTCTGACATCCTGTTTGGCAAATTTTTGTTTTATTTGTTCATATTCTAGAGCAGACTGAGCTCCATGGGAGTGAAAGACACAAGATCTCTTAACAGAGAACTTAAAAAAACCCAACAATATAAATATGACTGGTATCTTGTAGGACTTCCACCACACTAGAACATTCATCATGACTTAATCAATCAACCAATATTTATTAAGCACCTACTATGTGTCATGCACTGGGATAAGTGCTATTGCTTAAGTGAGGTAGCAGGTTATGATAACAATATTAACCATTTATCTATTTCAGGACTGAGAAAGGATAGATCCATGGAAGAGCAGAAAGGAAAGCAAAAAGTGTAAAAACAGTTGATACAGAATAACATACATGAATACCTTGTCAATTCCATAAAAATAAATGATAGATAATCCCTGGTGCTGGTGATCTGTTCTGGCCACTTGTCCCTGTTTTTGTGGTGTAAACTATTATTGATTAGAGGCAGCTAGGTGATAAAGTTGATAAAATGCTGGACCTAGAGTCAGGAGGACCTTAGACACTCACTACCTATGTGACCCTGAGCAAGTCACTTAATATCTGTTTGCCTCAGTTCCCTCAAATGTAAATTAGAGATAATGTTCCCAGGATTGTGAAGGACAAATGAGATAAAACTAGTAAAGTACTTAGCACAATGCTTTTAGACATAGTAGGTGCTTAATGTTTGTTCTCTCCCCTCCTCCCTTCCTCTTCCCCTTCTCATTCTACCATTACTGTGTGCCACCACTGAAATATGAAATAGAAATATCCTTGCTTGTGATGCTGGGATAACCTTTCCTATCATCTGATTCTGCAAGTTGATGTTTCTCTTTCTCAACACCTATCTTGTGTGGCTTGGGAGCTATAGCTTGTCTGTAGGATCCCTTGAAACATCAAACATGAGATGACATATAATGCAGCAAAGACATCCTACTGTTCTGTGTCTATCAGTAGGCAGTAGGAAGAAACCAGGGAACTAGTTTGAACCAGTTATACTATGATAGCAAAGAAGCAAAGTAAAAACTAGATCCTTGCCTGAAAGAATATCTCTGACATGCTCCCTATCTCATTTCTTTACACATAATAGTCAAAGAGCAAGGGAGAAGTCTCACAAATTGACACCCAGGCAACCCGAACCAGTGCTGGTCCTAGGAAAAGTTGTCAAGTAGGTAGGGTTTGTCTTCATCACCTTCTCTTTATGCCTCTCCAAATCTTTCTCTCCCATTCCTGATCAGTTTCTTCACACCTACACAATACATTGTGTTCTGGAACAACATCAAAACCTGCCCCATTCATTGTTGCTAGTTCACCTGCATGCCAAGAAAACATTGACTGCAGCTCAGAAGTAACTAGCATCTTGGAACTTAAAAACTGATAGAACCTAAGAAGAATTGAAAAAAAAATACATCATTGGAAGCTGCCCATTTCAAGCCTTATTGTATTTAGAGTGTGATCTTGAGCTTGGCGTCTAGAAACAGATCAGTGAAACCTCTGGATCTGATGTCAAAAAGCCTTGATTTAGATCCCAGACCTTGACGCTTGCTACATATGTGATGTTGAACTAGTCATGTAATCTCTCTGTCAGTCAATGAGCATTTATTAATTGCCTATTATATGCCAGGCATTGTGGTGTGCCCTGGGGATTCAAAGAAAGACAGAAGACAGTCCCTGCTCTCAAGAAGCTCATAGTCAAATAGGGGAGACAATACACAGGCAACTACATTGAAACACTATGCAAGCAACTTCATAAAAGCAATATATATGCAGGATCAACTGGAAATAATTAACAAAGGGAAGGTACTAGCATTAAAGGTGATTAGGAAAAGGCTCTTTGTAGGAAGCAAAATTTAGCTGAGACTTGAAAAAAGCCAAGAAGGTCAGGAGATAGAGATTAAATGGGAGAAAAGTCCAGGGATGGGGATAGCCAGTGGAAGTGCCCAGAGTTAGGAGATCTCTGGGCTTCAATTTCTTCATCTGTAAGATAAACTTTTAAAAAAATGTTGGATCAGATGGCCACCAAGGTTTCTTTGCCTTCTAAATACATGATTTGCTCCTTGGAAGGAAAGTTATGGCAATTCTGGACAGTATACTAAAAAGCAGAGACATCACCTTGCAATGGTCTATAGAGTCAAAACTATGATTTCTCCAGTAGCAATGTGTGCCTGTGAAAGTTGGACTATAAGGAAAGCTGGGCACTATAGAACTGATGCTTTAGAATTGTGGCGTTGGAGAAGAAGAAACTCACTGAAATTTTAATTAAAAAAAGTAACAATTGAAAAAAAAATTATTCTCATTACCCTCCATTGAGCAACTTAAAAATTCTCACTGTGTCTATACAGTCCAGCAAATCTAATTCCCAGGAGCAGCTAGGTGGCCCAGTGGATAGAGCACTGGCCCTAAGGTCAGGAAGACCTGAGTTCAAATTTGACCTTAGACACTTGATATTTACTAGCTGTGTGACTCTGGGCAAGTCACTTACCTCCATTGCCTAACCAAAAAAAACAAAACAAAACAAAACCAAAAAGTAAAATACAAAAAACTAATGCCCACAGTAGGCATGTCTGAAATTTGTTTGTGTATATATGTGTGTGTGTATGTATATGTATGTATATACACACACACATATATATACATACGCATATATATGTATATATTTACACATGTCTATTCTGCATTTTAAGTTCATCACATCTCTGGAATAAGGCGAGTTCTTCATTCTTTCAGATTCATGATTGTTCATTGCATTAATGAACAATGCTAGAGTGCTAAAATCTTTCAAAGCTGTTTTTCCCTATAATGTTGTTGTTATTATTTATTATATATTATTCTCCTATTTCTACTTATTTTGTTTTGTCTCAGTTCATAAAAATTTTTCCAGTTTTCACTAAAAGGGTCCATTTCATGATTTCCTTAAGACATAGCAATATTCCATTATATTCATACTCTACCATTTGTTTAGAGTATAGCCCTGTTTGCAACTTTTGGCCAACAAAAGAGAGTTGCCATATTTTCACACATATAGATCCTTTTCCTCTTCTCTTTATTTCTTTGGAACATAGGTCTAATTCAATGAAATCTGAAGAGGTAAATTCAGGACAAACAAAAGGCAGTAGTACTTACTGTTTTGAATAGTAAATGTCTGCCATTTGCTATACCCAGTCAAAGTAATTCGTGGATATACAAACAGCTTTTAAAAAGATTTAGTTAAGCTAATGGATGGCAAGTTAATAATGTGTAAAAGGGATTCTTGGAAATATATCTTGAGTCTTTGGAGGTAAATGTCCTGGAAAGGGAACATGCCCTTCTATAGTATACAGTAGTATATCTTGATATAAATGGCAAAGAGAATATACTGATTCTGTCGTGAGTATAGAAATTCTCATTATTAATTTATGTCTTACATCAAAAGGCAAATGTATTTTGATGGGAAGCATTAAACAATTACATCTATGGCATGCATATTTGTTGTTGTTTGTCCTTCGTTCTCGAAGAGGATCATGACATCATGGAGGTGATGCCATGACATGCAAGTGATTTGGATTTAAGTGAGGGAGGACTGTGCAAAGTCACCAGCCTCACTTTCTCCTCCAGAGCCATCTGGGTCTAGTGGCAAGATATAGATCAGGACAACTGGAGATGTCCCTGGATGCAGTGGGAGAATTTGGCCTTTTTAAGTTAAGGTCTTCAACAGGTCTCAGTATGACTGAGGCAACACTCCATTCAGTGATTAAGGCTAGGTAAGAAATGAGGTAGAGAATGGCTTCCTTACCTAGTCAAAAAAGAAAGGAAAGGAAAGGAAAAGGAAAAGGAAAAGGAAAAGGAAAGGAAAGGCAAGGCAAGGCAAGGCAAGGCAAGGCAAGGCAAGGCAAGGCAAGGCAAGGCAAGGCAAGGCAAGGCAAGGCAAGGCAAGGCAAGGCAAGGCAAGGCAAGG
>NW_020954572.1:25616123-25687305 GCF_900497805.2 Vombatus ursinus | reverse complement strand
GGAAAGGAAAGGAAAGGAAAGGAAAGGAAAGGAAAGGAAAGGAAAGGGGAAAGGAAAGGAAAGGGGAAAGGAAAAAGGAAAAAGGACTGGGACCTATTGCTTGCCAATCAAAGACAGCCAGAGTGATTTGGGTTTAACATGTGGTCTTTAATAAAAAAAAAAAAATAGTTTCAGAGATCAAAATTTACATTCCTTTGGACCAAGCCCCTGCAAATAAGGATATGACACCCTATATGGACAGAGAAAAGAAAAAGAGAAAAGAAAAGAGCTGTGTTGCTCAACTGGTCAGTTCCAGCTGGGTCCCCAGTGGGGCAGCTCCTCTTTCTACTCACAGAAGTTGTTGTTTCTCCATTCTCAGAGGATCATTACATCAAGGAGGTGATGCCATGACATGAAAGTGAATTGTATTTAATGTATTGATATTGATATTTTGTTTTTATATGGTCTAGATTTCCCCCTGTATCTCTTACCTCCTCTTTTCCAGAGAGCCATCCTTTATTAATGTTTAAAAAAAAAAAGAAAGGAAGAAAAGAGGTAGGAAACGACAAGCATTTATTAAGGCCCTGTACTAAGCACTAAGGATTTAAAGAAAGGCAGAGAGAAAGAGAGAGAGAGAGAGAGAGAGAGAGAGAGAGAGAGAGAGAGAGAGAGAGAGAGAGAGAGAGAGAGAGAGAGAGAGAGAGAGAGAGAGAGAGAGAGAGAGAGAGAGAGAGAGAGAGAGAGAAAGAGAGAGAGAGAGAGAGAGAGAGAGAGAGAGAGAGAGAGAGAGAGAGAGAGAATCATTCAGCAAAACGAGTTGAAACATTGGAAAAGAAATCTGACATTACCTGAAAAACTCCACACTGATGGATACTCCTGACCCCTACTTCTGCAAATGAAGAGGTTGGAGAGAAGTATCATTTCATGTATTTTCTATGACTAAGTTATTTATGATTTTGTAACATTTATTTTCTCCAGTTTTGTGGTGGTGGTTCTTTCATGTTCATTGTTTCTTACAGCACAGCAATATGCCATTACATTTGTATACCAAAATACAATAAGCAATCACCCAATCATTGGACATCTACTTTGTTTCCAGTTTGTTTGGGTTTTTTTTGCTACCACAAAAGTGCTATTCTAAATAGTTTGCTGCACATGGGACCTCTCTTTTAGTCAACGACCTCAATGTTCATTTCTAATGTTAAACCATTTAATAGTACCAAGGAATTTTCTGTTCTAGGTCTTCAGGAATTGTGGTTGCAGCACCCTATGAAGCCATATTTCCAGGGGGTTTGTTTCCTAGGATGATGGCTATGATGGAAGCAGTGTTAGAGGTTTAGGGGATGTTACCACTTCGAGGGCTCTTGGCCTTACCTGCCTGTCAATGGCAGTGAGTAAGCAATTGATGTTGATGGTGTCAAGGAAGCTAGACCCCTTCTCCTCTGTGATTTTTTTCCTTCACTGATAATTGTGGGGTCTGAGTTGGAAGTAGGACTGGTGATCTGAGTGGGTATTTTCCCAAAGTTCTTGGGTTCAGGATCCTAGGTTGGTTCTAGTGAGGTTCAAGGGGAGGTGGTGGTCAAGGTGAGTGTGGTGGTTTGGCTTGCCTGGCAAGAGCTGCCTCTACTTCTCCCTCAGGGTTCCTTGCTGCTTCAGCTCTATTTGCGTGAAGTGACTTCTCTCAAGTGAGTGCCCAAAGTTATATATAGATTGGGAGTGGCAGCAGAATAACAACTGAAAGTTTTCATGTAATGGAAGATGTCTAGGGCACGAGTTCTGCAGCATATGTAGAGTTGAGTGTAGTTGGAGTGAGACAGGACCAGTGGAATGAGGCAGCTGTTGGCAGGAGGCAAACTGGAAGAGGAGCTCACCCTAATCTTAGGGCTTCCTGTTTCTCTTCTTCCTAACTCAGTGCTAATCCCTCGTATCTCTATACTTCCAAAGGACTGGAAGTGTAGCAAGTACTCATTAAATTCAGTGCTCTGGGGGCAAAGCCCCAGTCACCACATTCTAGTTACACCTTTGGTGATAAGACCACAATACAAATCCTCTGACTCTTCAGCCACAGGCTCATAGAACCATTTTAGGTCTAAGGGTATTTGGCTTAGCTTACTAAACTTTTAAGTAGAAAAATGAGGAGAGTGGCAAATATTTACATTTTGTGCATTTGTGTCCTCTTGCCTTCTTTCTTGTTTATGTTCATTCCTACAACATATTGACAGCCAAGTGAAGAATGATGCATTTAGAAAATAGTCATTAAGTCCTACTCTATTTAAGCACACCTCTATAGAATTTTGTTAGTGAAAAGGGTAATCATCCTAGCAGTTGTTAGAAAAAAAAATTAAAACAAACTTGATTTAACACTATGTGACATATAAAATTCTCTTTGATGTGATGCAGATTTATTCCCATCAATATAAATATATTCATATAGATTCCTTTGTGCTCATAAATTGGATTCTTTATGGGCATGCGTGTACCAGCTCAGATGGAAAATATTTCACATGGACACCACACACACACACACAGTGTCAACGAAAAACCTACTTAAGACATAGTTATAAAACCACTAACTGTGATAACCATCCCAGATTGAGAACTGAAAGCCAAAAACCAATTAGGAATAACTGTCTTCTTTCTTCTTCTGAGAGGCCTGAACATTTCACGGGTATTTTTTTCTTACTTAACTGGTACATAAGCCATTTGCACACTCTAATACATCTAGTTGCAGGTAAGGAAAGGATCTGTGAATCTTTTCCTTCAGTGATGAGTTCTTTGAAATTTGCCTGCTTCAAGTGTGCTTTAAAAAAAAATGAATTTATTTACTCTGAAATAAAAGTCACATAGCTTCCTTAGTTATCCAAGAATCTTCTTTGTGTACAAATTAAGCATGAATAAAACAAAAAATATTAAAAAAGATTGATTCACGCCTCAATATTTTGTTATCATCCTACTTGCTAGAACCAGTGCAGAATCTGGGAGCAGTTTTAGTGGTGCTAACCTCTCAAAATAATATGACCTGTCCAACCTGCTATGTCAGTGGGTTGAGCTGCTAAATTCTTAAGGGTGAATAAGCTCCAGTTCTAAATCCTAGCTCTGTTACTGACCTCACAGGAGGATCTGAGATGTGACTTAACATTGCCTGGGCTGCAAGGGTATCAATTCATCTAAGCAAGGGTGCATAGACAACCTGCCACCATATGAGGATGGTGTCCTGTTCATACCAATATTGCTAACACATTCTGCTGTTGCCTTCAGTGCACCAACTCTGTGCTGACAGATCCTTCTGCTTGCTGCCCTTTCTCCCCACCCCCCCCAACAAATGTACTTGACTTTCTCAAATTTTGTTGTTATTATTTAGTTGCTTCAGTTGTGTCTGACTCTTCATGACCCCATTTGGGGTTTTCTTGGCAAAGATACTGGAGTGGTCTGCCATTTCCTTTTCCAGTCCATTTTACAGATGAGGAAACTGAGGCAAACAAGGTGAAGTTACTTGCTCTGGGTCACACAGCTAGTGAATGTCTGAAGTCTGATTAGAACTCATGAAGATGTCTTCCTCGTATCCTATCTACTGTGCCACCTAGCTGCCCCAGTGAATGCACTTGACTAAGTCTCTGACTTTTCTCAAATATTCCTGCCTGGACTTGTTTTCACACGTGAACTCTTTAGTTCGATCCTACTACTTATTACTTTATAAGATCTTCACTTGATGTAGACTCCCTTTCCTCTAGACCTTTCATCATTGATATTTAATCCCTATAGTTCAGGGATTCTTAATCTTTTCTTGTGTCATGGACCCCTATGATGAAGACTATGGATCCCTTCTTGGAGTATTTTTTTTTAACACATAAAATACATAGCATTGCAAAGGACATCAAAGATTATTCAAAATAAAGATGTGGGTTTTTACTATCCAAATTCACAAAGTCCCTAAAATCCATCTGTGGATCCCAGGTTAAAGACTACTTCTGTAGAGAAGTGGTAATAGCTGTGAGAAATTAATTTCTTTGCAAATGTTTCCTTTTCCACACTAGCTCTCTTCTATTCATTTGTCATTGGCTGTACCTCTGTAGGCTTCCTTAGTCTCTCACTTCATTTAAGAAAAGCTTTACATAGATGACTGTTTCTTGGAGGATATAAGGTCATGTGGATTGGAGAGGCCCATGTCGGTATAAAATGATATGGGGTGCCTTTTGATGACAGAATCTATCAAAAGAAGACAGATGTGAATTATTGAGTATTGAGTGGTTATTCCAAATCTCCTCTTTACTCATCAGACCTACTACTTCCAAAACTCTCCCCTCCTTCTCAGCAGAAAACCACATCTACTTTGCTGAGAAAATAGAGGCAAATGCTCTCTCAGCCTAGTCTATTCCTACAAAAATGGAATAGGGTGCCTTGAGAAGTGATAGGTTTCCTCTCCTTGGAGGTCTTCAAGTAAAATCTGGGTGACCACTTGTCAGATGTTATATTGGGGGTTCCTGGTGAGTATGGATTGAACTAGATGGCTGCTGAGATTTCTTAGAACTCTCAAATTCTGTGATTCTTAAAAAAAAACAAAAACACCACAATACATCAGTTGCCAACTCCCCCTCATTCTTTCTGCCTTTGTTCCAGTCCCTGTTAAGAGAGGTGACCCTTTTCCTTGCCAAGGTTAACTCTTCTACTGATGTACTTGAACCCATTCCCTTTCGAATCCTCCGGGAGCTTGCCCTTTGGAACTGACTCTATTTCTCATTTTCAACCTCTTTTTATCTACTAGCTTCTTCCCTGTCATATATAAATAGGCTCACATCTATCCCATCCTTAGAAGAATCTTCACTTCAACCTGCCAACCCCCGAAGTTCCTGTATATCCCCTCTCTTTCGAAGTCAAACAACTAGGTGAGGGGAGGAACCATCTACATTGGTTGTCTGTACTTTTCAACCTCTTATAATCTGACTTCTAAGACCACAAGTGAAATGCAACTTCTCTTACTATAGTGACCAACAATCTTCTAAGTGTCAGATCTTTTGGCTCTTTCTTTCTCATTTTTTTTTTTTTTTTAGGCAATCAAGGTTAAGGGACTTGCCCAGGGTCACACAGCTAGTAAGTGTCTGAGGCCGGATTTGAATTCAGGAAGATCAGTCTTCCTGACTGCAGGCCCAGCACTCTGTGCACTATGGCGCCACCTAGCTGTCCTAACACATTGTTCTCTCCTAATCCAGTCCCTACTTACCTGATTTTCTTTGTCAGTCTCCTTAGCTAGATCACCATCTAGGTTCCACTCCTCAAACTTGGGCATCCTCCAAAATTCCATTCTTGGCCTTCTTCTCCTTTCTCTTTACACTCTCTTGGTGATTTCCTCAGCTGCCACGGGTTTAATTATTATCTCTATGCAGTTGACTCCAAATTCTATATATCTAGCACAAATCTCTCTCCTGAATTCCAGTGCCCATCACTTGCTGGACATCTCCTAGATGCTCCACCAACATCACAAATTCAAGCTATCCAGTAGATAGCTTTTTTCACTAAAAGTGCCCCTCCTAACAAGTTTTTTTTTTTTAATTTCTTTTTTTTTTCCAGCCTCCTCCCATGTTTGTAATTTCAGGGTCATTCTAGAACTTCACCTCTCCTTTATGGCTTCTATTACTATGGCCACTACTACTTTGATGAAAAACTTGCATTTATTTTGCATTTCAAAGTTTTGAAAGTGTTTTTGTATGTCATGTCATTCTGTCCTCACAACGACACTGTGAGGTAGGTACTACCATTATCTTACCAGTCTATTTGCTCTTCCCCATACTTGACATTCCATTTACTGCCTTCTTGACTTGCCATGTGTTACTCCCTGGCCTTATAATTCTCATCACCTCTTGGAATCACTACCTCAATTCAAAGTGCCACTCATGTGACCCCTCTCCTAACATGAGCCTTTTGCTGATCTTATTTAGTGACTTCCCCATCCCACCAAAATAAATATTTATTTACTTTGAATATAGTTTATATTTATTTGTCTGTATACATGTTGTTCAACTCCAATAGAATGTAAACGTCTTGAGGGTAGAAACTGTTCGTTTTTGGTTTTGTACTCACAACATCTAGAACACAGGAAGTATTTAATCAACTCTGCCTAAATGGAGCTGATTCCATTTTTGAAGGTTTTGTGAATTCTCGCAAAGTAGCTTCATTTCTGAAGGAACATCAAATGATACATCACTACATAGATACAGATATTCTCAATCAATTAAAGATCATATTCTCTAATGCAGAAAATGGAAAGCCTGGCCTTTCTTATGGCAAATGAAAATTTATAACAATGAGGATATGTGAGCCTGACTGAAGGGAACTGTGAAGATAGCCATCGGATTCCATGGCTTCCCTAAAGCACGACTAGATTTTGGGGGTTACATACTTAAGGAACCCTTTGTGTGGACTTAAAGTCACACTTATGAAAAACTCCAGTTTTATTTTATATGAATTGGTTTTCTCTGCATAAGCCTCTTGAGTCTCTTATTCTTAAGCATAGGATTTATAGCCTAGAAAGGTGGGTTTGAACCCAGCCATTGCTTATTGGTTGTATGACTTTGAGCCAGTCACGTTGCCTCTATTGTCTTCCAAATTAGCAAATATGAATATTTTACTATACAAAGTAGAAAAAAGAGTATTGTATATGAAGTTGTGAACATCAGTTATATGATTTTTAAACATGTATTATATTTACGTGATAGTGACAGCATTATCCTTTTTATACCTCATTTTAACCATTTTTCTTGTTCTTGTTGTTGTTTTATTCTGTGTTTTTACAAAAGTTTTATTAATGTTATTCATTTCCAGAGAAAGAACTGATGGAGTATGAATTCAGGTTGAAGCATACTTTTTCTTTACTTTATTTTTCTTGTTTTGTTTTTTTTTTGTTGTTGTTGTTCTGTGTTTTCTTTCACAACATGGCTAACATGGAAATATGTTTTCTGTGATTGAACATGTATAACCCATATCAAATTGTTTGCTTTCTCAATGGGGACTGGGGGAAGGGAAGGGAGGGACAGAGAGAATTTGGAATTCAAAAATTTTTTTAAAATGTTAAAATTTTTTCTCACATGTAATTGGGGAAAAATAAAATATTAAAACATTTAAAAGTTTTATTGATGCTTTTTTACTTCTTTTGTGGGACATCTGTCATTATCCATTAATTCCTTCCATACCACCCCTCCCTTAGAATAAATGCTCTCTCTTATCAAAAAATATAGACAAGAAAGCCAAATAAAAACTATTGATTGTGTGTGACAATGCACATTTCATTCTGTACTTCTAGTCCAATACCTCTTTGCCAAGGGGTAGGAGGCATATTCTTCATCAGTCTCATGAAATCATGATTTATTATTATATGATTAGAATTCTTAGGCCTTTCAAAGCTACATTTCTTTATATTATTGTGGTCATCATGTAAAATGTTCTTCTGGTTCTGCTCATTGCACTTTGCATCAATGTTCACGCAAATCTTCCCTGTTGTTGTTTAGTCATTTTTTAGTCATGTCCAACTCTTTGTGACCCCATTTGGGATTTTCTTGGCAGAGATACTAAAGTAGTTTGTCATTTCCTTCTCCAGTTCATTTTATAGATGAGAAAACTAAGGCTAACAGGCTGAGGTGACTTGCCCAGGGTCACACAGCTAGTTAGCATCTGAGGTCCAATTCAAACTCAGGTCTTCCTGACTACAGGCTTGGCACTCTATATCCACTGTGCCATCTAACTGCCCTGCAAGTTTTCTTAGGTTTTTCCATATCCATCATATTTTTTCATTTCTTATAGTATTAAAAAGTTCTGTTACCTATACATGTATGTATGTGTGTATGTATGTATGTGTGTATGTATGTATGTAAGTCCATACATACAAATGTATATATGTATATTGCATTGTTCAACCATTTTGCAAGTAATGGGCCTCCACTCTATTTCCAGTTCTTTGCTGAAACAACAACAGTAAAAAATTCCACAAATAATTTTTGTACATATAGGTCCTATCCCTTTGTCTTTGATCTCCTTGAGATATAAAATAGTAGTGGTATCTCTGGATCCAAAAGTATGCATCACATAGTAACTTTTTCCTTCTGACCTGCGGTCAGACCAATTGGACATCACATCCACAGCACATTATTGTTTGTCCTCCCTCATGGACTTCAATTTCTCCAAGTATAAAATGAAGAGGATGCACCAGATTTTCTAGCTCCAAATTCTATAATTCTATGTTTTTGTTAACCTATAAGTTAAATGGAGAGAAAAGGATATTGATTCTCAATCTAACCTGAGATTCTGGTGTATTTATGATAGCCTAATCTGAAGTCTATCCTGCTCCAGAACTGCATACAAATTCTATTAGACATATTGCCAGAAAGAAAGCTAACCAGCACGTTTATAAACAGTTCATAGTAGAAATCAAGACTATGCAATCTGTATATGTATTTTGGCGATTGAGGATGCCATTAGGAAACATTGAAGGACTAAATTTATTCCAATAATCATTACAATGATGAAAAAATTCCTTGCTTCAATAATTGATTTATGCTTCATTTAAATGTACAGAGTAGTTCCAATATCATTTCTTATTAGCTCTAATGACGAATTTTAAAGTAGCATGACTCTGAAATAAAGATGAAAATTCTCCATACAAGTTATTACATTTAAATGGATTTAATATTTAATATTTAAAAAATCATTTGATGTAAATAGCCATCATGAATCACTGCAAACATACTAAAATGTAATTAAACGTTTTTCCCCCTTTAGCTGCATTTCATTGTTTCATAATAAATTATTTTTTCACTCTTTCTTCTTTTGAGCTGTGAGATGACTTTTTAAAAAGTGTTTTTAATTGTAGGACAGCATCTAGTCTGCACAAATCATCAGTATTTATTCTAATTTTTTTTCCCCTAAGCCCATCAGAAAAAGGAAGATCTTATTCAGCATCTGTCTTTTTTTTTGCCACTGAGGAAGCTGTGTGGATAAACACACAGATTACAGGACAGAAAGAAAAAGAAAACTGGAAGAAGGAAGAAAACACGTAATTATGAAATCCAATAGAAGCTTTCACTAGACAGGGCTATGCACACAGAAAATCTCTTTTTGACCTTATCCTACACTTAAGATCTTTTGGTATGACAACTCTTGTTGGCTGCTGCTACGTTAGACAGACATAGAAGAGCTCTTTTTGGCTTACAGAAGGGAGTAACCACTGAGTTTCCCAAATGAAATTACCCTCTGGGGATTCTCAAGACCCTGCTTCATGTTTAAATTATAAGAAAGTATCAGAATATGGATTCAATCATTTCAATAAACATTTATTAAACCCCTACCATTTCCAAGCAGTATAGTAAGTGCTGGGGATACACAAAAGGAAAAACACAGTACCTTACAATCTAATGGAGGAAGTCAATGAGCAAAAGAAACTGGAAAAGGGGTTGGCGAATGGGAAGGTGGGGGCATCTTTTTCTGTGGTTTTGAAACTGGGCAAACTTACTTAGGAATAGCGAATTACAAAGTTCAGATTCTGCCCTCTGTAAAAGAAAGCTTTAAATGGAGTTTAATACTCTGTCTTCCAGTGCCCTACTCAGAGAGGAGAGGAGGCTGAAAGAGGTGGGAAGGTATTGAGTATCCAAGGCTGTTTTGCCACCTTGGTGAATATAGAATGGTCCTCAATGGTAAATTCCTTTCTTGATATAGCTCTTAGCAGACAGAGGATGAAATAAAGAATTTCCTACCTGTTACCAGACCATGATGAACCCCTCAAAGATGTGTCATACTTCTTTCTTCCTAAACTTCCAAAAGACCAAAGTATTCAGTACCCCAACTATACCATACCACTGAGCAATAACACGGTATAATGCACAATGTACTGGATTTACACTTAGAAGACCTGGATACAAGCCTCAGTTCTTCCACTGGCAACCTCCCCTTCATGTCCCCATTGCCTGTAGTTTATTTTTATGGTTTGACTCCTAGGCAGGCGCTATTCTTTACTGCCCCACTAATACCTTTTCTTTACAACCAAGGTGGATGAGTAAGCCTGATACAACGTAAAAGACGTAAAAAAGTTCAATGTAAAAGTTCTCTTGAGCCATAAGACCTGACAATATGAGGCGAGAATTGTACAGTAGGAAATGTTCTGGATTTAGAGTCAAAGAATAGGAGCTCAAATCCTGACTCTTCCACTAACAAACTGCGTGTTACCTTGGGAAAGTCACTGTATTGCTGTATACTCTAGGTCAGTGGTGGGGAACCTGCAGCTTTGAGGTCACATGTGGCCTTTTAGGTCCTTGGCTGTGGCCTTTTGACTGAGTCCAAGTCCATTCTTTTATTAAGGGGATTTGTTCTGTGAAGTTTGGATTCCCTCAAAGGGCCCCACTTGAGGACATAGAGAGCCACATATTCCCCTACAAGTTTCCCACCCTTGCCCTAGGCTTTGATAACCTCAACAACAACCACAACAATTAAACACATGTAGCTCTTCAATGTTTGCAAGTGAAAAGAAAGAAAAAGGAAAGATGCATTTTATTTAGTACCTATTATTTGCAAGGTAATGTGCTAAGCACTTTGCAAATATTATACCATTTGTTGTTCACAACAGCTCTGTGAGGTAGGTGCTATTATTATTCCCATTTTACAGGTGAAAAAAAAACTGAGGCAGGCAGAGGTTAAGTGACTTGCCCAGGGTCACATAGGTAGCAATTAACTGAGGCTATATTTGAACTCAGGAAGATCAGTCTTACTGACTCTAGCCCTAGTACTCCGTCCACTGGGACCCACTTTACAGGATAATATCTCATTTGATCTTCACAATAACCCTGTGAGGATAGTGCTACTATTCCCATTTTAAAGATGAGGGAACAGAGGCAGGCCTGATAAGTGACTTGTTCAGGGTTACACAGCTAGTGTTTGAGGCAGGGTTTGAACTAAAGTGTTTCTGACTTCAAGTTCAGCACACTATTTTTTGTAACACCTAAGTGCCTCTAACTATCAATAGAATGGATGACCTTAGAGATTCATAACACCCTTAAATTTATAATACATGGTTCAAATCCTGCCTCTGAGGCTTACTACCTTATAACCTTTTAAGCAAATCAATCACTCTGGGACTCAGTTTCCTCATCTGTAAAATAAGAGAGTTGAACTAGATGGCCTCTGAAGTCCTTTCCAAGTATGGATATATAATCCTATAGGTCCTTCTCCCAGCTATCCTCTACTTGTAGCCAAGGCAGAAGAGTCCTCCTGCTTTCCTATCTTATTATGGGAAGAACAATGGCTTCGAAGTCAGAAGAACTAGATTTGAAGAACAGGTATGAAATTCTGGGCATGTGCTAACTTTTCTGAGCCGGATAAAAAGGAGCTAAGATACCCTTTCAGAGATGTGAATAAAACACTTTGTAAACATTAAAGTAATGTACCAAAATGAGTTGTTATCAACAAAATATGCTTTAGGTGGAAATTGGCTGTATTGTCAAGCTATACACATGTCTAAGGTATTATACACAAAGGTATAGATTGACCTATAGCTAATATGACATATATATCATGTATATGTATATATGAGAGAGAGAGAAAAGAAAGGAGAGAGACAGAGAAAGAGAGGAGAAAGAGAGAAGAGAAGAGAGAGACAGAGAGAGAAACAATGTGGAGACAAAGAAACAATGAGAGAGACAGAAATAGAGAGAGAGAGGAGAGAGAGAAAAACAATGAGGGGGAGAAGGGAAGAGAGAAAAAGGAGAGAGAGAGAGAGAGAGAGAGAGAGAGAGAGAGAGAGAGAGAGGGAGGGAGAGAGAAAGGCAGCTTGATGTTGATGGAATGTATAAAGAATGGGCCCCAAAGCCAGAAGATCTTGGTTCAAGCCCCAGTTCTGACACAGACTGACTGTGTGACCCTGGACAAGTCGGTTAACCCCTGTGTTCTAAGCCATTCTGTAAGACAGTAAGTTTTAGAGAAGGCACTGACTGACTGGTCATTGGTAGAGGGAGTACCGTATACTAATGAAATCTCAGGTATAGTTCCTATCTACAAATACATAAACATGATATATATATGAATACAATATGGAAATGTCTTTTTGATCCAGACCTACAATTTCATCTGTATAGGGAACTTTCCATTAGAAACCTCCTTTTTAACCAATACAGATCTTTAAAAGCTTTGCAATTTATCTTTTAGAGAGTTGCCTGGGGCATTGAGAAGTGGTGACTTCTTAGGTTCACACAGTCAGTCTGGGTCTGAGCTGAGACTTGAACTCAATTTTTCTTAAATTTGTTGCTGCCTCACTCATATATAAATATCCATATATCAACTATAACAATAGAGTTGCTGGTCAGTCATTTTCACTCTGTCTGACTCTTCATGACCCCATCTCGGGTTTTCTTGGCAAAGATATTGGAGTGGTTTGCCATTTCCTTCTCCAACTCATTTGACAGATGAGGAACTGAGGCAGACAGGGTTAAATGACTTGCCCAAGGTCATACAACGAGTAAGTGTCCGAGGCCAAATTTGAACTCAGGAAGATGAGTCTCCCTGCCTCCAAGCTCAGAACTCCATTGTGCTACCTAGCTGCCCCATAATACTAGAGTAAGGCAGTATAGAAGCAACAATCTAGCAAAAAATAAATGTACTTTACCTACTTAACAAAATAAAAAATTTCAGTCCTCAGCATAGCCAGGTTCCTCTATGGTCCCCAGGAGCTGAAGCAGTTACCAGTCACTTCAAATTCAAGGTTTTCCTGAATATAATTTCTGTAACCAGAACATGCTAGAGCCACATTAGGTACAGTCCAGGCTAAACAAATTTGCAACCACTTAAAATCATAGGATTTTGTGAGAAACTAATCTAACTATTTTATCGAAGAGATTTGGTGACTTGCAAATTCCCTGGTTATACACAAAGTTTCTAAGCTAGACTGAATACACATGACTCTTCCTCACAACATGTCATGTTCTAGCCAAACTGGCTTACTTACTATTCCCTCCACATAGCATTCAACCTCTTTTCTCCTGCTCACTCCCATGTTTAGAATGCTTTCCCTCTGCATTTCTGCCTTTTGGATCCCTAGCTACCTACAAGGTCAAGCACAATCTCTTATGAGAATAGTTGGCTAATTCCCCCCACTGATAGTGTTCACTTCTAAAATGGGTTACATTAATTTTGTATATATTCTGTATTTACTAATCTATGTATCTATTGACCTATTATGTCCTCCCTTCCCCAGGCTCTCAAGGTAGGGGTTATTGATTTTTTTTAAACATCACTAGCACCTACCTAGTACAGAGTTTAGTAGATTTAGCAGTTAGGTGGTACAGTGGTTAGAGCGCTTGGAGTCAGGAAGATCTGAATTCAAATCCTGCCTTTGACTTTACTAGCTGTGTAATCTTGGGCAAATCACTTAATCTATCCCAGCCTCAGTTTTCTTATTGGCGAAACTGGGATAATTCATAGGGTTGTTGTAAGAATCAAATGAGATAATTGTAAATCACTTTGCAAAATTTTAAAACATCATGTAAATTCTAATTTTATTATTATTATTAGCAATAATAATTACAATTATAAATGCTTGTTGAATTAAACTGAATTGACCAAAGTTATATAGGTAGTGGTGACAGAAATAGGATTAAAATCCAGGTCTTTTGATTCCAAATACATTGCTCTTTCCATCTGTAGGGAGGAACTAGGAAGGACTTTTCCAACCTGGTTGAAAGGGGGAAGGGAGAAGAACTAGAGCATGTAACCAAGCAAGTGCACACCCAAAGGACAACAAGCTAAATTGCTGGACAGTCTGGTGCAGGTGTGATGTGTGGGCCTAGGGGGTGGGGCTGGTGGGGAAAAGGGAAGGGAATTACAAATACCCTTCAGAAAGGCAAGTCTTCATGCCAAAGAAGTCTGGCTTCCAAGTCCAATTTGGCAAAGTACAGTGAGCGCCTCTGTGACATCATGGGAGGGAAAGGCAGCCAGTTTATCCTGTAAAGATGCCAATGCAAAAGTTGCTTATAGCATAATCGGATAATGAGGGAAAACACGCAGACAGTGATTTTATATGTCTTCTTCCCATAGTAAACTATGGAGGATAAGAGCCATCATTACATTCCAGAAATGACAATGTCAAGCTTAACATTATGTTTTGTTACTCAGAGGAAAAAAGAAACAACAATAGAAAACAAATCTTTTGGGATGTCAAATATTTTCATTGTAGAAAGCTAATGTCACTGATAAAGGTTCATGATGCACTGGAAGGTCACTTTCTTGAACAAGACAAATCAGTTCAACTCCTTTTAGTATTATGGATCTGTGTGATAATCTACTCTTAATTCTGCCCAGTGCAGTGTACAATGGAGTGAATGTATTAATATTAAGCTAGAGTTTTGGGGAAATATTTTTTAATTTAAACTTTTTTTCCTTCTTTTAAAGCATGAGTTTCTCTTCTGTGAAGCAGAAAAATCTAGCTATCTTGTCTACTTCTTTTTAGGTTTCAATCTTATGGAAGGAATAACTGGGACTGGAGAGACAATGTTACTTATTTGTTTGTTTGAGTTCCCCCCCTGCCCCCCTGCTGCTTTGCTATAGAACAGAAATATAGTACACAGTTTTTATAAGTTATTAACATTAAACTAGAGATTACAGTGATTACTGAATGCTTATGATCTTTCGTCTTCAGGCATTCAGTCATACAGGTAACCCAAGTGTCAGTTGGATCCAGTCATGATGAATTCAGCTTCTGTGTGTGTGTGGGGGGGGTGTGGGTGTGGGTGTGTATGTGTGTGTTTTCTTTCACGAAATATCTCTAGTGTAGATGTGCCCACCTATATAAACCCTAGTAATATCATTATCTTGCTAAATTTATGCTCCAGCCAAAAGTTCTCAGCTTCACTTTAAGCACTCAGGCTAACAAGATAGATACTATATAACATTAAAAAAAAAAAAAAACATAAAGTAGGCTCATGTTTCCATCCCTCAACAATAAGGAAATTTCTCCTTCCATTTATAGAGGAGAATATCAAATAGCCCTTTACTCTGATGAGCAAACACCTTCCTCAGGAACTGTATAGCCCCTATGACTCAGTACCAGCAAAGGGACCAGTCTGGGTTGCTCCTTGGTGTACATGGTTTTCCAATTCTTTTCTTTAGTACCAGCAAGGACAAGGACCCATACTTTTGCTTCTCCTTGTCATGATTCTGTCACCATTTCAGCATCTTCTAGCATTTTCTCCACAGTGCATGTGGCTCCCTGCAGACAGCATTAGGCTGTTCAAGGCTCCCTCTGGTTCCACATATGGGTCATATTCTCTATCTGTTTTCCTCATGGTCCACATTTTTCTTCCTCTATCTGAAGATATAGCCTTTAATGAATGAGCACCCCAAGAATCCCACATGGACAATAGTTATGCCCAAAGCAAGCAGGGGGTTATATGCATGCTTACTATGTATATAGCTGCTACATCAGAATGATTAGTTTTGAGTTATTAATTTAGCCATTGAATTTATTAAAGCTTGTTTATTAAATTTACTAAATTAATAAATTTAATAAAGCTTGTTCCTTTTAGAAAATATTTTTCTGACCTCACCTACATGTATTAGGCTATTACATTTGAGGAGAAGTGAATTAGAAGCATTAAAGAGTTAATACCTCTAAAATATTTATAGCCTCACAGACAAAAGACATTATTACCCATTGGATCTAATGATTATTTAAGCAGCATTGTGCAACATGAAAAAAAATAGATCTGCTGAAGTGAATTTGATTTTTTTTCTCCTAGCAGAATGTTTTCTTCTAAATTTAATACTTTCTTTGAGGAAATGCTAATATTAAGCTGGCAGATATAGCTGGTGATAGGTACAAGAAAACCATACTAAATAAAGCGCAGGCAGGATAGCAAGATAATTGGTTAAAGGACCTTTACTACTCAGAAAACTGTAGGTGGTTAATCTGTTTTCCCCAAAGAAATGTGCATTTTTCTCATCACAACCATCATGAATAAGGTGACAGTGAGGATCTCTGTCTTGGAACATGTCTACTAAAAACTGATGAGAGCAGGTAGGAAATAGCATTACCCCTTTGATATAAAAAGAATAATAATTACCAAGAATGTAAAAGATTTCTTCTTATTGTTGAGACATAAGAAGAATATTTTTCTCATTTACCCATTTCTTTCCTTTGACACCACAAGCACCCAAGTTCAGGCACTCATCATCTTTTGCTTGGACTGTTGCATTAGTCTTAATTGGTTTCCCAACATCTAGCCTCTTCTCCTTCCCATGCCCCACCCAGCTGCCAAACTGATAATTCCAAAGAACAGTCTGTCTTCACTACCCTGCTCAAAAAACTGTAATGATTTCTTATTGTCCCTGAGATTAAAGACACATTCCTCAGCTTGGCTTTACAATCTGGTTCCATACTATCTTTTTGGGCTGAACATATATTAATTCTCACTCATATATTTTATGTTCCATTTGAATAAGCCTATGTGTTACTCCCCTTATAAACTGTATCATTTCTCATTGTGGTTCCTTTGCAAGGATGTCCCCCATGCTTGGAACATTCTCCCTTATTACCTCTGCCTATTATGTCTTTTAGCTCCCTTTAAAGGCTTGGCTTGATACGTATCTTCCCAATTCCTTCAGTTGTCAGTACTCATGCATCCTGAATTACATTGTATTTATTTGTCTGTGTATATGTATTTACTTACGTATATATGCATGTGTATACAGCCCAGTTGCATCCAGATAGAAAAAGGGCACCTAGAACTTTAGGGAAAATACCAGTCTGGGGTGATCTGAAGCCAACATGGCAGGAACTCAGCATAGAAGCAGCCTCAGTATGCCAAGAGCACAGTAATGGGGGGAATGAGAGTGACTCAGGCAGAGTCCAATGAGATGGTAGCCCAGCAGTTCTGAAAAAAGAGGTAGGTCCATGGTAGGGAGGAATCCAGGGTGTGAGTAGTCTCCAAAACCCCAGAGGCCAGAAATAAAGGGGAAAAGCTCAAGGCAAAGCCTAATGGGGGGGGGGATGGTGGATGTAGAGCTTTATGGCAAGAGGGAGGACAAAGGCAGAACTCAACACTGAAGCAGCTCTGGATCCCCTTGGGAGGGGGGAGGATGGAGCTAATCTTGGCCAACACATTGGTACCAGACAGGGCTGGCCCACTCCATTCAGAAGTGCAGGAGCAGAGCCTGATCTGAATAGAGGCTTCCTTCAACCTAGACACTGAGGCTAGCAAAAAACACCAAATACTAGAGTACCTGGAAGAAATGGAAAAAAAAAAGAGATAAAAAATAGAATTGCTAGGGAGGAAAGAATGGTAAGGAGAACTGACACCTTAGAACAGATGGTAGGGAATTTTACCAAAGAACTGAATGCTGAGAATTAAAGTGATCCAAGCAAAAACAATGATTCAGTTAGTTAATATTAAAATCAAACCATAAAACTGGTGAGAAAAAGAAATTTAGTTTAAAAAAGGACCTGGAAAAGAGGACAAATGGAAATAATTTAAGAATTATTGGACTTTTCTGGAGATTATCATCCCTTATTCCCCAAAAACTTGGATTCCATATAGCAAAAAAAATTAACAAAAACTGATCAGAACTCTTAGAACCAAAGGACAAAATGAAAATATAAAGAATCCACCAGTCACTTCTTGAAAGAAAGCCACAAATGAAAACTCCCGGGAATATCACAGCCAAAATTCAGATCTTCCAAGTCAAAGAAAAAAATATTATATACAGCCAAAAAAAAAAAAAAAAGTGTTCAAGTACCAAGGAACCACATTAAGGAATGTACGAGATTTGGCAGCTGCTACTATAAAGGAGTGAAGAACTTGGAATGTAGTATTTTAAAAGGCAAAAGATAAAGATTTACAACCAAAAATAACATCTCACAAGTATATTTTTTTCAGGGAAAAATGGACCTTTCATACTTGGAGTTTTTCAAACATTCTGGATAAAAAGTTCAAAACCAAGTAGATATTTCAAAAGGAAACATGGGTGATGAAAGAAACAAACAAAAATACACATCTATTGTAATTGGGAAGAAATATAGTGTGGTGTATCATTTACATGCTAATGGGGGAAAAGAAACAAATATCTTATCAGAACCTTAATATCTTTATGGGTCATAGAGAAAAGTAAATATGACAGAGGGTCAGGGGGTGGTTTTACTCTACTATTATGGTCTCTGGAGAAGATGTGAAAGAAACTGACATTGAGCTATACTGCATGGAAGAAAGAGCAGGAAAGTAATCACTAGTACAAAGTAGAAGTGCATAAGATAAATATTTAATCATGAAAGGAAGAAACAGGGGAATGGGCATTCTGTGAACTTCATTTTCACCTGGATTGAATAAAGAAAGATAGAACACAGTTATACACACTGACACATTTGCATATATGAAGATCCTGGCATACACATATATTAAACTCAAAAAGGAAATAAGAAGAGTCAGGGACAAGGGAAGGAAAGAAACAGGTTTAACATGGAGAGTTGAAAAAGTTAAAGAATCATCATAAGCAACATAAACCAGAATGTTGGAAAGACAAGCAGAGAGGGAGATCAAAGAAAAGGAAAAATGAGTCAAAATCTGGGATCAGAGGGAGGCAAAAGGAGGAAAAGAGTTATAAAATTAATAAATCACACGTCAAGGAAATATCCTCTCTTTTTGCCACCTTTTTGTTTGTCAAGGTATGAAGGGAGGGAAGTGGAAGTAAAGAGAAGGAAAAAAAGGACAAGATGGAGGGTAATATACAATTTACAATCATATTCATGAACATCAATGGATGAACTCATACCTAAAATAAAAGCGGATAGCAAAATGGATAAGAAAACAAAGTGTTGCATTCAAGAAGCATACTTGAAACAAAGTTTCACATAAAGTTAAAATGAGGGGTTAGAGTTAAATATACTATGTTTCAGCTGAACTCAAAAAAAGCAAGGAATCAATCATAATTTAAGATAACACTAGAGTAAATGTAAGCATAATCAAAAAAGGCAGACAAATTACATTATGGTTGGAAACATCATAGATAATAAATCAATATCAATACTAAATATATACACACCAACTATCATAGCATCTAAACAATTAAAGGAAAAGTTAATTAAATTAGAAGGAAAAATAGATATTAAAATTACAATAGTATGGGATCTCTTTGTATACCTTTCAGACCTAGAAAAATCTAACCAAAAGATAAACAAGAAAAAAAAAAATAAGGATCTTCCTAGAACTTTAGAAAAATTAGAGATGCGAAATCTCTGGAGATTATTAGGTGAGAATTGAAAAGACTTTGCAGACTTTTCAACTGTATATGGCACCTTTACAAAAATTAAACATATACATGCACACAAAGACCTCCTCCAAAGTGAAATAAACCAGAAATACTAAATTTATCATTTACCAATCATGATACAATAAAATTGTATTGTATAGCAAGCCCTTAAGGAAAATAATTAAAAAGTAATTGGAAACTAACCTAATTATAAAGAACTGGTGAATTAAATAACAGATTATAGAAAAATAGAAAATTTTACCAAAGAAAACTACAATAATTAGAAAACATACCACAACTTATAGGATTCACTTAAAGCATTTTTGGTATGGAAATTTATATCTTCAAATGTTTAATCAACAAAATAGAGAAAGACAAATTTTTAAAAAATCAACAAACACCAATAAAAAACAACAAAAATCCTTGAACAAATAAAAAACCTCAACTAAGCAACAAAATTTAAAAAATTCAAAAATTAAAGAAGAGATTAATAAAATTGAAAGAAAAAAATCTACAAAATTGATAAGAAATCTCAGAGCTAATTTTCATTTAAAAAATCTGTTTAAAAGTCTGATTTTTTTAAAAGAAGAAAGGAAAATAAAAATTGCTCTTATTACAAATAAAAAGAGAAAATTCATGACAATTCATGACAAGAGGAAATAATGCGCCTTTTTGTTTCAAGAAAACTAATAATTTAGAGGAAATGGATGAATACTCACAGAAATATGAAATACTCATATTCCCAAAAGAGGAAGTGGATTATTTAGATAATCTATTGAAAGAAAAAGCAACTGAATATAATATAAATTAACTCCTCCCTCCCCCCCAAAAAAATCTCTAGAACCAGAGAGATTTACAAGTAAATTCTATCCACAATTCAAAGAGTAGGTATATAGGATTAATTCAACATAAGGAATACTATATACATAATAAGCAATTTTAAAAATACAATAATATAAAGCAAATTCTTATATCAATGGAGCAGCAGTTCTTTTCTTTTGCAGTTTCATGTACAATCTTTTTTTATTATACTATGTTGTGGAAATGCTGCTTTATTCCATATATTAAAAATAAAACTAATTAAGCTAATAAATTAATAAAAGACAAAATAAAAAAGCAAGGAAAAAGAGGAAGAAGAGAAATAGGAGGAAAAGAAAGTGGAAGAAATAATGTATTACATAGACATATCTATCTATGTGTAATACAATATTGTACATAATATGCAATACATAGATCTTATTACTTATTTTATTTATACTTATTACTTACAATATACTTATTACTTATATTACTTATTACTATATTATTATGATTTTTTAAAAGGAAAAAGAACCATTGCGGAGGTGGGGGGAGGTCTGACAAAATCTTGTCCATATATTCAACTAAGCAAAGTCTTCTCAAGAACATTCAAGAATGAAAATGTCAAAAGAACTAAAAACAGGAAAAATAAATCTTAAAAAAATTGCAAATATATTATCACAAACTGTTTTCCCCATGGAGAAAATGGACTCACCACATTTGCACTGTAACATCACAGTCCACCAAGTTGTTATAGAAGAAATAGAAATGACACTAAAGTCCAAAAAAAAAAAAAACAACCTGTCAAATTGGATCAAATATATAGAAAAAGATTCATGATGGAGGTAATACAGTTGTGGTAGCCCTGAGGGGACCAATGTGTACTGAATCTAAAAGAGGAGGAAGTATTAAATGTGTGTGGGAAAAAAATCTCACATTTTGCTTATTCCAAAACAGGAGACAAAAAACCCTCAGCAATGAAGAACCCATATGTCTACTCTCCCATCTATACAAATCTTTTTTTTTTTTTTTTTTTTGTTTTGGCCAGGCGTGCACTGATTTATTGACCAAATCTCACACTCCGAAGCAACTCATAGAATGGGCAGGGGAATTCCCTACTGTTTCCTGTAGCAGCCAAACAGGTTGGGTTCCTGCTTGGGGAGGTTTACTTTAACATAATGCGATCAGAGCAGGGAAGGCTGGTTTTGGAGGAGCGCAATGTGGGTCTTTAGAGAAAATAGTTACACAACCCCCCCCCCAAAAAAAACCAAATGGAACAAACTATATAAGAGACGCCAAACCCATGGTGACCCATGAGAAGTGAAGGAAGAGCTCAATGTTCTAAAGCCATTGTGAGATGGAAATCACTCTTCAGGCCGGCCAAGGCTGGACGTGGATCCTGAGCTGCCCTACCAGTGAAGGCCAGAAGGGGGTGTTTTCTCATCCTTACTGCTCTGCAGAGAGAAAGGGACAATTCGGACATCAAAGTGAGAGCCATCAGGCCTCTCTAAGCGGAACGTGCCCCATATGTGCCCGCTGGAGGCCTGCAGAGAGACGTGGTTACTGTACTGAAAAGCAGGCTGCTCCTTGGATAAGACAGGCTCCCTGCCCACGACCCCTTGGCCTCGCACTATCTCCAATGTGCCTGACAAGCTGAATATTCTGCAGTGACGTTCCGAAGATGCACAACATCACTGTTCGGGTTTTTCAAACGAATGCAGTAGCGCCACCAGTAGACGTGGGAATTCTGGGCAGCCGCAGATGCGGACTCGATCACGGTCACATATGTGGACGCCGACGGGGGCCCTGCATGTCGCCTCTGCTGAGCCACGCCAAGACCCGGCCCCTAAACAAAATATTTAAGAGGTTCATCAATTAATCTATTACACAAATTGAGGGAATCCTTCCTATAGGTCTTAGTAGGGAATAAGCAGACTTTTGCCAAGGATATTCAGCAGTAAACTATATCATTACCATCTTACAATTGACTGAAAAAGACAGAGAATTTAAAAGTCCATGTGAAAACTGTTCGTTAATTATCAACAAAACAAACAAATGAAAAAAAAAAGAATTCAAACAAAAAGTCACCATATAGTTTCTTTTACAACAAGGTATTTCATAATCATATATAAAGATTATTCAAGATTCCCTGGAACTTGAACCAACAAAAATAAAGCTATTCAATGACCTTCTAAAAATAAACATCATTAGGCATAAAACAGGGACATATATGGTTGCAAAAATCATTTGCTTTGTGTTGGAGGAATACCAGTACTGGGTCCAGGTAAAGGTGGGATTCATTGCCAATGGTAAGGTCCTCCAGATGCTCCTGTTTGTGGATAATGCCATGTTGATTCTATCCTTCCCCCAAGTCACTGTAGAGCCACCTCTTCATGTTTCTCTTGAGTGTTGTATCTGAAAGTCAAATTTCTTATTCAGCTCTGGTCTTTTCATCAAGAATGCTTGAAAGTCCTCTATTTCACTGAATAACCATTTTTCCCCCTGAAGGATTATGCTCAGTTTTGCTGGGTAGGTGATTCTTGGTTGTAATCCTATCTCCTTTGCCCTCCAGAATATTATATTCCAAGCCCTGTGGTCCCTTAATGTAGAAGCTGCTAAATCCTGTGTTATCCTGACTGTGTTTCCACAATACTTGAATTGTTTCTTTCTGTCTGCTTGCAATATTTTCTTCTTGACCTGGGAACTCTGGAATTTGGCTACAATATTCCTAGGAGTTTTCCTTTGGGGATCTCTTTCAGGAGGAGATCGGTGGATTCTTTCAATTTCTATTTTGCCCTCTGATTCTAAAATATCAGGGCAGTTTTCCTTGATAATTTCTTGAAAGATGATGTCTAGGCTCTTTTTTTGATCATGGCTTTCAGGTAGTCCAATAATTTTTAAATTCTCACCCCTGGATGTATTTTCCAGGTTAGTTGTTTTTCCAATGAGATATTTCACATTGTTTTCTATTTTTTCATTCTTTTGAATTTGTTTCACAGTGTCTTGACTTCTCATAAAGTCACGAGCTTCCAATTGCTCCATACTTTTTAAGGAAATATTTTCTTCAATGAGCTTTTGGACTTCCTTTTCCATTAGGCCAATTTTGCTTTTTAAGGCATTCTTCTCCTCGTTGGTTTTTTGGACCTTTTTTGCCATTTGGGTTAGGCTATTTTTTAAGGTGTTATTTTCTTCAGGTTTTTTTTTGTGTCTCCTTTAGCAAGCTGTTGACTTGTTTTTCATGATTTTCTTGCATCACTCTCAGTTTTTCCTCTACTTCTCTTAATTGCTTCTCAAAATCCTTTTTGAGTTCTTCCATGGCCTGGGACCAATTCATATTTTTCTTGGAGGCTTTGTTGTCTTCTTCTGGTTGTATGTTTTAATCTTCTTTGTCATCAAAGTAAGATTCTATGGTCTGACTCTTTTTGCACTACTTGCTCATGATCTCAGTCAATTACTTGAGTTTTAAACTCTATTAAGGTAGGGGTCTGCTTCCAGTGTGGAGAGCGTACTGTCCCAAGCTTTGGGGGTTTTCTGCAGCTATTTTCAGTGATACTTCTAGGGACCTATAAATTTTCATTTCTTCCAAGGCGCTATGATCAAGGGCCAGGTGTTTACTCCTTTCCTGGAATGTGCTCTGGTCTATGAGTGACCACAAGCACTCTTTTCTGTCTTGGAACTATGAGGAGGATTCTCTCTCCACAGTCACTACAAGCTCCACAATGCTAGCACTCCTCCTCACCCCAGGACCATCACCCAGAACTGTGACCCAGATCCAAGCATGGGAAAAGCAAGAGAATCCTACACCAGCAAAGAGATCCTCGCAATCTCCCCTGATCAGCCACTTGATTCCCCCTCAGTCTGTGGGCCTGAAGCTCTGGAGGCAGCAGCTGCTGCCCCAAGGCCCCATGGGGATTGGGGCTGAGATGCCAATTCTCTCTCACCACAGACACAGACTTTTCCTATTGACCTAAGTTGTCTTTGGCATTCATGAGTTGAGAAGTCTAGAATCCACAACAGTTGTCTGTGACTCAGTCCTCTGAGGCCTGCTCCAGGTTCACTGAGGCCTGCTCACCCACAATGAGCTGCATTCCTCTCCACCTCAGCTCGATATACCTTTCCAATAAACCATCCAGGTTGTCTTGGGCTGGAAATTTGTTTCACTCTGTCTTTTTGTGGGTTCTGCTGCTTTAGAATTTGTTTAGAGTCATTTTTACAGGTATTTGAAGGGGTTTGGGGAGAGCTCAAGCTAGTCACTGCTTTTATTCTGCCATCTTGGTTCTACCTAGCTGGAGCAGCAGTTCTTAAAGTTCTAGCCACAGACCCCTGGCAGTCACCAAGACTCTTTCTTAGGATCAGCAAAGTCAAAACTATTTTCATAATAATACTAAGACTTGCCAATTGAAATACGCCTTCCTTTTCCAACCAGGTATCTCTCTGAGGCTAGATTTTCTTCATATTCTTCCACCAAAATAACATATTGCAATAGATTAAAGACTGAAGTAGATATAACAATAGAGTTGTCCTCTATTAATCCAGGCATTAAAGAGATTTGCAAAAAAAATATTACATTGAAAAGGCTTTTGACAAAATTCAACATCTCTTTCTGTTAAAATTGCTAGAAATCACAGGAAAAAGAGTTGAACTTTTTTTAATGTAATAAACAGTATTTATCTGAGAGAAACAGGATATGTGATGGGAAAAATTTTGGAAGGGAGGAAGGAAGGCAAGAAGGAAAAAAGAAAGAAGGAGTCAAGCATTCATTAAGTGCTTTCTATGTACCAGGCACTGTGCTAAATGCTAAAGATACAAAGACAAGCAAAAAGAAAGACAGTCCTTGACCTCAAGAGCAACATTCTAATAAGAGAAAACAACATACAAAAAGGAGCTGAAAAGTCAGGGAGGTGGGGATGATGGAGATATCTGTAGAATTGTGTAGAAATTCAAAAAGTCAAGAGTAGATCCAGGAGGGGAATGAAGGCTGGCTAGACTGGGTCATTTTTTTTTAAATGGAGAAGCCAGGAGGAACTCTCTAATAGAAGAATTGGTTTTTGAAGGTTGTGACATCAGGAGCAGCCCTTGGAAGGGAATGATGACTTTCTAGCCTGAGCATCTCCATCAAATGGAGGTCCAAGAAGACCATGGATAAAGCAACAATGCCTCTTATCACCAGTATAATATAACAATCCTAGAAATATCAGCTATAACAATAAGAGAAGAAAGAAATCAAAGGAACAAGTATAAGCAATGAATAAATAAAATTAGCATCTTTTTCTGGATAAGATTATAACTGACTTAAAAAAGCTCTAAAGAATCAACCAAAATTAATTGAAACAATTAATAACATGCAAATTTGAAGGATATTAAATAAATCCACATAAATCATCAGTATTCTTTATTCTTTCTTTTTTTTTTTTTTTTGGCTAGGCAATGGGAGTAAGTGACTTGCCCAGGGTCACATAGGTAGTAAGTGTTATGTGTCTGAGGCCGGATTTGAACTCAGGTCCTCCTGAATCCAGGGCTGGTGCTCTATCCACTGTGCCACCTAGCTGCCCCAATCATCAGCATTCTTTTATGCTACCAACAAAATTCACCAGGTGGGTCTAGAAAAAACAAATTAATTCCAAATAACTATAGAAAATTTGAAACATTTAAGAGGTTAGCTACCAAGATACAATGAGAAACTATATGAATCCAATTATAAAATTTGCAGAAACATAGACCTAAGTAATTGGAGAAATATTAATTGTTAAGGAGTTTAGCCAATATAATAAAAACTGACAAGGCTGCCTAAATTTGTGTACTTATTATGCAGTACCATAACAATCAAACCACCAAAAGATTATTTTACAGAGTTATAAAAAATAATGTAATTCATATGGAAGAATAACATGTCAAGAATTTCTAGAGTAATAATGGTTAAAAAGAAGTGGCAAGGAAGGGGTTACATTAGAACCAAATCTCAAACTATAATACCAAGCAGCAATTATTAAAAATGATTTGGTACTAGTTTAAAAAGTAAAATGTTGGTTGGAAACAACAAAAAGAAACAAGCAAATACAGAAGGCTGGCATTCATTTAACCCAAAAACTCCAGTTATAAGAGTAAGGATTGACTATTTGACAAAAAAAAAATGCTGGGAAACCTGAAAAATAGTTTGGCAAAAATGAGTGTAGACCAGCATCTCACTCTGTATAACAAGAAAAACTCCAAATAGGTAGATGACTTGGACATAAAAGCTGACATCATAAACCAACTAGAAGAGAAGGGAGGCATACTCAATTGGAGAGCCCCTGCACAGAACTACCATATCTTTAGAAGTCCTAGATTCTTCTCAATTCACTTCTAGCTCACTATTCAGTCTGGTCTACCTTCTCACTAGATTCCTTGTCCCACAGAGGATGATTTCACCCTGAGATCTACTCACTGATTGTAATTTTCCCGCCAGAAATTGTCATATCATGAGATGTCCCAGTCAGGATACTCCTTTCTTTTCTGGCTCATTCTTAGGGGTTCATCTACCTCTACATTGGCTGCTTTTCCTCTCCCCCCAAGGATAATTCTACCTCCATACTCTGTCTACTAATTATTTTTTTAAGAATTTTCTCTTATTAGAATATAAATTTCTTGAAGGCAGGGACTGTCCTGCGTTCTTGTTTTCATATCCTCAATGTTAAGCACAGTGTCTGTCACATACTAAGTACATAATAAATGTTCTCTTTAGTTATAGAAGAAATTGACTTTCATATATATAGATGTAGAAGAGTTAATGGTTAAATAAGTGATAGAATCACTAGAAAACAAAATGGACAATTTTGATTACATAGAATTGAAAAGTTTTTGCACAAAAAAAAATCTAAAAATAAGAAGGGAAAAAAGCTAGGGTTCTTCCAGTTATTATTTTTCCGATAAGTTTCTCTGATAAAATTCTCATGTCCAAGACATATAATGAATTGATTCAAATTTGTAAAACTAAGAACCATTCCCCAGTAGATAAATGGTCAAAGGATATGAATGGGCAGTTTTCTATTTTTTTAAAAATATATATTTAATACTTAATTTTTCCTGATTACATGTAAACACTATTTTAACATTTAAAAATTTTTGAGTATTAAATCCTCTCTTTCTTTTCCTGTCTCCTTCTCCTGCCTTCATTGAGATGGCAAGAAATTTGATATAGGTTATACATGCACAGTCATGCAAAACATGTTTCCATATTAGTCATGTTGTGAAAGAAAACACAGACCAAAAAATAAAATATAGAAAAATAAAATTTTTAAAAGGGCTTTGATCTGCATTCAGAGTCCATCAGTTCTTTATCTGGAGGTGGATAGCATTTTTCATCATTAAGTCCTTTGGAAATGTCTTGGATCATTATATTTTTGAGAATCACTAAGTCATTCACAGTTGTTCTTTGTACAATATTGCTTTTACTGTGTACAATGTTCTGGTTCTACTCACTTCTCTTTGAATCAATTCATATAAATCTTCCCAGGTTTTTCTGAAAGTATTCTGCTTGTCATTTCTTATAGTATAACAGTATTCTATCACAATCATATGCCACAACTTGTTCAGTCATTCCTCAAGTGATGGGCATCCTTTAATTTTCAATTCTTTGTGACCACAAAAAAAGAATTGCTATAAATGTTTTTGTACATGTAGGTTCATTTCCTTTTTAAAAGAAATCTCTTTGGGATATAGACATAGTAGTGGTATTGTTGTGTCAAAGGGTTTTATAGTTTCATTGTTCTATAGTCCTTTGGGCATAGTTTCAAATTGCTCTCCAAAATGGTTGGATCAGTTCACAACTCCACCAACATTGCATTAGTATTTCAGTTTTCCAACATCTCCTCCAACATTTGCCATTTTCCTTTTCTGTTACAATAGCTAGTCTGATAAGTATGGGGTGGTACCTCAGAGTTTTCATTTGCAATTCTCTAATCAATAGTAATTTAGAACATTTTTTCACATGACTATAGCTAGCTTTGATTATTTCATCTGAAAACTGCCTGTTCATATACTTTGATTATTAATTGTGCAATGACTCTTGTTTTTATTAATTTGACTCTATATAAAGTCATCTATATATAGTTATCTACATATTTGAGAAATGAAATCTTTATCAGAAAACTTGATGTAAATTTTTTCACAGTTATGATTACTATGTCTTTCCCTCCATCCTATTTCCCCCATTTATCCTACTCTCTCTCTATTTTCACACTGCCCATCCTCAGAAGTGTTTGGCTTCTCACTATCATCTCCCCCAATCTGCCCTTCTATCAGCCACTCCTACCCACTTCTTTTTTCCCTTTCCCCTCCTACTATCCTGAGAGGTTTTTATACTCAAATGAACATGTATGTTATTCCCTCACTCAGCCAATTACAATGAGTATAAGGTTCAAAGGTTTCCTCTTACATCCTCCATCTTCTCCTCCACTGTAAAATCTTGTTGAATCCCTTATGATTTCTCTTTTCTGTTTACCTTTTTTTTGTGCTTTTTGGTGAGGCAATTGGGGTTAAGTGACTTGCCTAAGGTCATATAACTAGTAAGTGTCAAGTGTCTGATCTGTTTACCCTTTTATGCTTCTCTTTAGTCTTGTATTTTAAAAATCATATTTTCTATTCAGCTCTGATCTTTTCTTCAGGAATGCTTGAAAGTCGTCTATTTCATTGAATATTCATTTTTTCCAACAGGCAGCTTTCTAAGAGAGAAATCAAAGCTATCAGTAACCACATTAAAATGGTCTAAATCCATAATAATTATCTAAATGAAAATTAAAGCAGCCCTGAGGTTCCAACTCACCGACAACAAATTGGTAAAGACATAAAAGAGGAAAATAACAACTGTTGGAGGACATAGATAAACAGGCACACTAATGATACATTATGGGTGGAGTTGTGAACTTGTCCAGCCATTTTGAAAAGCAATTTTGAAGTATACCTAGACTGTTACTAAACTTTATATAACCTTTGATCAAGTGATGACATTACTAGGCTCATAATCCAAAGAGAACAAAGAAAGAGGAAAAGGACCCTTTTGTACAAAAACATTTAGAGCAATTCTTTTTGTAGTAGTCAAGTAAGGAACTTGTCCACCTATTTGAGAATGGCTATATGAATGATAGTACATGATTTTAATGGAATATTATTATACCACTGGAAATGATGAAATGGACAATTTCAGAGGAAAGTGGGAATGTATGAGTTGGTGAAGAGTAAAGTACACAGAACTAGGAAAGCAATTTACAAAATTATGATATTTATAAATATATAGAGAAAATAACATTCAAAAACTTTAGAACACTGATCAATGCAATGATAAACCATGAGTCCAGAGAACTGGAGATAAATCATGCCACTCACCTCATTCTAGAGAGGTGGAATACTTAAAAGACAGAATGCATATACCTTTTTGGACATGGCTAATGTGTGGATTTATTTTCCTGATTTATATATGTTTGCTGCAAAAGGGGTTTTTTTTAAATGTTCGAAATACGTAATACATGTTTGTAAAAATAAGTATAAAAAAGAATTAAATTTAACATAGCTTTTTTTTAGAATTACATAATACTTTATAATTGAAATTGATTAAATTCATATTATATCAGTGACTAGAAATGCAAACCTAATGACTTGTAGGAGAGCATAAAGGAAATGTCTAAACATAAAAAGAGATAGACCAGTCTTTTAGCAATTCTTCTTTTCAACAAAACACTTTCATTAGAAATATCTGGGGGTCACATTTTCCAATGAGATGTGGCTTCATATGAATCCTGTATAGATGCATCAAAAATAGAATTGAATAATTATCTAAATTGATGTCAGTGTTATAAACTAAATTACAAAAATGGAATTGTTGATTGCCATTTTAAATCACATGAAAACCACACATTATTTGCATGTGTAAATAGAGTTTCCTAAAGAAAACCCTTAATTCTAAAAAAATTTACTCATACTTGGGTATATGAAAACATTAATCTTTCAATTCTTTTTTTCACTATAGAAATCAAGGTGTTGCAGTTTCATGGTATGTTGTGGCAGCACCATCTCAAAGGATTCAGTCAGACCACCTCTAATCCAAGTATAGGCATTTATTGAGGATTGATGCCCATCAGAAATGGGCTAGGTTCCAAGAGGAACCAGTAACTTAGACAGCAAGGGCAAATTTATTTTTTTTTATCTTCATGCAGTAGAAGCAGTGCCTGGTATATAATAAGTACTTAATAAATGTTTTTTGACTATATAGCACATTGTATCATTCCTCTGTGAAATACTTATGTGAGAATATGATCAAGACACACGGGATGAGAAAGCATGGACGAATTTTTAGTTGTAGGGAGGGAGTGCCCACATGTATGAAATTGTAGCTTAATGAAATGCAATACAGTGTGTCTGTGAATATGGTCCCTTTGATGGAATCCTACCAAAGTTGCTCTCCAGACCAAATAGTCTAACTTCCTTATGGGCCCCACTGAACAACAAGCATGTCCTGATTTAACCACACAATCTGGCTTTAACCACACCACAGGCCCCCACACTCAATTCAGCCACTGCCCCTAGCTAGCCACTACCCCCAGATCCAGTTCACATATTTGAACAGGTGTGTTCTTGTATTCAACCACAGTCATATCATTCATTTAGCAAAAGACAAGATGACAATACCTAACTATCCATCTTGACCAGACAGGACCACAATAGCTAGCCAGTCGGAGGGTAGAATGACCAGGATGTTTGACCATTGAACATGGAAGGGACCCCTCCCCATTACCTAATCCCTTAACAAATCCCTTCTGCCTTTTTAATATGAATAATTTCTATTGTGTAATCAGCATCATTACACTATAAATTTGCCTGTGCTGTCTTACTAACTTGTTCTACCATGCTAAATAGAATCTCTATGATGAACTTTTTGAGGGACACAGACAAGCGTCAAACAGGATGGATAGACATGGATATGTCATGACCTACCTCATTGGAAGAGAAATGAAATGACAATCTTTTTGAGAACTTGAGTATTACTAGTTGCCTGATAATGTTTCCTCAGGCCTGTATTTCTTCAATATTTTTAAATGAACTTTTTGTTCATTTAATAAACTTCATCTTATTAGCTTCACCTCAAATTCTATACTGTCAACATTTTTTTGGATAATTCTCTCCTTTAACATGCTAGTTATCATTCAAAGCCTCAAATCAACAACAAATTAAATAAGAATGCCATCCATGCATTTGTTTAATAATTTTTTTGAAACTTTCAGGAACGTTGAATTTATCAGTGCAGTTAATTCTCCATCAGTCCACTTTCTCAGCCTAAGCAATTCTCGTCCTTGTTTTTCCCCAAATCTTCCAATGGAGATGTAGTCAATGTCCTGGGGTGAGGGGGGGCTTTCTCTGTTCCTTCTAATATTTAGTAGTTGTCAATACAGGACTCAAGATGTCTACCTGTTATACTTCTTTCTGCTGCATGACCAGCTCACCTCTTTTACCAATTTACTTGCTGGATGCTAGATGACTTTTATAAACTTCTTATACAAAAGTCACTCTTGGTGGTTTATTTTGAGACTAGCCACAAAACTCTGAGTACTAAGAATGAAGGAAAGAGCCAGAGAAATTTCAAACATCTATCGTGCAAGTGTGGTTGTGGTAATCTTTGTGACCTGAGCATCCTTCCCTAACTTAGGGTTGAACGTGTATACCATGTAGGTGTATGAATCCCCAAAGAAATTAACCAGAGAAGCTATTATTTTTGCACACACATGTATGTGTTTCTGTTGAACATGACTGTGAAACAAAATACAAGTTAAGATTAATTATGGTATAGGAGCAAATCTATGATGAGTTCTAGTTCCACTTAGCCACTAGCTAACTAGCAGGTTAAGTAACTCTATGACTTTTCCTCCTTCTTAAGAACATCTTTGAGAGGACCTCAGATATGAAATTTATTGTGACAGTGGTAATAAGTATATTCTTCTCCATTTCTGTTTGGCACTCCCATCTCTAAACTGAGTTGTCAGCATCTTTAATAATAAAGTGAATGAATAATGAATAAAAAGTATTAAGTGCTCACTATGTGCTCATATTAAACACAAGATACACATTTAAAAATTAAGACCATCTCTGTCTTCAAGGAATTTAAAAGGAAAGAAAATAGAGGGCAGTATTAACCAGAAAGGGGTGTTTTGGAGTGAAAATCATAGGAATGTTTAGTAAAGTCATAGAATAATTGATTAATTTGTTCTTTCCAAAAAGAATAATGTTGATTTGACTACTGTTTCTAGAGCTAGAGATGGAAGGATAGCAGGGGGTGGGAATAAAGGTACGTATATGATATCATAGCATAATGATGGCCAGAGAGTAGCAGGATGATGGGTCAGCATAGGGACTAAATATAATATATATTCATCAATCAGAAATCCAGGATCCCTGGGGTTAGAACTAGAGTGTGGGGTTGGAAGTGTAGGCTACAAGATAGAAGGAGAGCACGATAATGGCCAGAGAGGCACAGCAGGGACATTTTTCCCCTAGAAATTAGCATGTTTAAGAACGTATCAGAATGAAAGAAACTATGCCAATACAAAGTTGGAAAAAGTCACTTGATGAATTGGAAGCTGCCTTAGCATAGTCAATGATCTCTTGGGTCTTTGCTATTATAATTTTGAGTAACATTTTAAATGGTTTGTCATGGACACATTATCATGCTTCATATGACATAGGCAGTTTTTAAAAATTTCAATCCCTTCTTTCTAAGGGACTTCTGATCATGTATTCAAAAAACACAATGCGAAAGTGGTAAGGGACTAAAATATATATAATGATAAAGTTACACTATTTTTTCTGTGATGTGCCTGAATATAAAAATATTTAGTAACCTTTTACAAAGCAATCTTTTATGCTGTATGTTACATTAAAATGACATGATAGTTAAAACATATTTCAACTGATATATATGTGTATATATATATATATATGTTTTTTAACTTGATAAAACAATTTGAAAGATGTCAACTCAAACCACATAATACTGATTATTTTAGTAAGATAAGATAGAGGCACTTTGATTCTAATAAGAAAATGCCTGGCCTGAAGTCACACCTTTCTGTGTGCATCTAACAGTACTCTCACTTTATTATATTTTAAAAATCCACACCTCATATTTTCTGTTGCCTTATATGGATGGTGCTAATGACACATGTCGTAAACCTTCTATTAACTCCATATTTGAATAGGATTTGTTTAATTTCAGCTGTCAAATGATGTGGAAAAAAAAGTATTTTGATAACACTAGGATTTAAAGCAATTTAGTATTATGTAAGTAAATATTTCCCTAATAGCAATAGTTTGTTGACCACCTCCTCTGCTATTATAGTTAGCCCTGGAGCTGTAGAACAATTCAACTGTTAGCATGCAAAAAAATTGCCTGGTGACAATCTGTGCTTTGGAATTCTTCTTCAAGCATGTGGGAAAGGACTCAAAAGTCCAGGAGTGGAACTTTGGCCTCCTTGGTATTTGTGTTGGTCTTTGCAACAAACCCAGTAATTTTCTCAATATCTTCCAAAGAGACTCTTCATCACATAACTCACTTGTCTCCAGAAAAAAAAATAGTTGGGTAATTTTTAACACTTGTGAAAAAAGACATAGAGGAAGAGTAGAAGGCTGTACTCTTATGTGCCATATTTGCAAGGGTGAAATCTCCTTTACACAATAATGATGGTTGTGAAAAGTAGAGCAATCATGAAATCACTAAGAATTTCATGGGAAAAACAACCTCCTTAAGGAATCTGTTTCATAGACTTGGTTTTCATGAATTCCATTGGTCTTTCCTAAAGCTGAGCATGTGTGGTAGATTGTATGTGTTAGGGAGACATTGAAGTTTATTGAGTTGAGTATATGGGGGTGGGGTGGCATGACATGAGCAATGGTATGATAAATTGTGAAGTTCTGTTATAGGTAGCTCATTTTAAAAAAATGAGTATACAGAGCTTGGAAGGTTATTATAGGCCTTGAACAGGATAAATGTAAATTTGTTTTATTTGTTTGTGGCCCCTTCTGTACTTAATTTTGTTTTTAATCTGTGTATTTTAAAATATTTTATTCAGAGGCAGCCCAAAATTCCCATCATCTTCATTCCAGAAACAAATTCTTCCACTAGTGAGAATTAGATCCAGGATAAAATGTCCTCATCTTGGTTCCTCCATCTTTTCAATGATGAACTTATCATTAAGGCATTCAAAGAACATATTAGCTTCTCTAATAGAAAAGTATCTTGCAGAAAGGATGCAAAAAGAGGAGGGAGAAATCTATTAGCACTCCAGAAGAAAGGTGAAAAGATGAAAAGGATTGAGCATAGTGTCTTACTCTTACAGATAAGCTCAAAAATGTGGTTCCTTCAAAAGAGTCCATTCTCCTAAGTTGTAGCAAACCAAGCAATGGGGCAGCTAGGTGGCACAGTGGATAGAGTGCCAGCCCTGGAGTCAAGGATACCTGAGTTCAAATCCATTCTCAGATACTTACTGGCTGCATGACCCTGGGCAAGTCACTTAACCCTGTTTGCCTCAGTTTCCTCATCTGTAAAATGAGCTGGAGAAAGAAATGGCAAACATTCCAGTATCTTTGCCAAGAAAACTCCAAAAAGGATCATGAAGAGTCAAGCATGACCGAACAACAAAAAGCAATGGGAGAAGTCTCAGTGACTGAAAGGTTGTCAGGATTTGATTGTGTTCTAGTGCCAATGAGCATTCATCCTACCCAGACTCTCCATTGGAGAGGGTCCTTCAGCTGCCCTAAAGGCTGATTGTCCTGAAATTTCATCCAATTGTAAACATGGCCCCTCTGAACAATTCCCTCAATGCCTGGACAATCACCCAATGATAATCTACAGAGATGTGTTCTGTGCCAGGTTTGTGACCTTCCTCCTTGAATCTTCATCTAGTCCTCTGTCCAGGTGATGTGTAACATACTCCAGTGACAAAACAACTCATGTTTTCCCTCTATTGATCTTCATCCAAATGCTTTCTTCATACTTCTACACTCTTGTTCCTGAATTTCTTCATATAAATATACCTTCTTGATACACAATGAAGCATCCTCTCCCTTTAACTCTCCCATTTCATTTTTAAAAATTACATCCATCAATACAGGGAGCAGTGGAAAGAGTGTCAGACCTGAAGTCAGGAAGACTCATCTTCCTGAGTTCAAATCTGGTCTCAGACATTTACTAGCTATGTGATCCTGAGCAAGTCACTTAACCCTGTTTACCTCAGTTTCCTCATCTATAAATTGAGCTGGAGAAGGAAATGGCAAACCACTCCAGTATCTTTGCCAAGAAGAACCCAAATAGGAGTATAAGGAGTTGGACACAACTGAAAAAAACAATTGAACAATAAAATCCAACAACATCATATCCCAAGTCTCATCCCACCAAATCTCAAATTTACCTTCTTAGGTGAGGATTTTGAATTAGTAATGCTTATTGCCTAAATTTTATAGATATTTAGAGCCATGGGATGCATGTTTCCTTTCTTGCATTTTGCTGCCTGTAAACTTCAGTGTTTTAATTCCTATTCTGCTAAAGAACCAAATACTATTCTCAAATTCCATCTGAGCCAACTGTTCACTTCCCACAACAGCCTTTCTCCTTTTCTCTTCTAAAGTCCTCCCCTTCAAATCCTGTGACTCTTTGCTATTAAGATTCTTGCACAAGATTTTATAATGTTTGTCAATGCTCTCTAGGACCCTTCAGGCAGCATCATTTATGCCCATATGAATCACCAGAAGTGGGCAGTAGTTATCTATTTAGATAAATCCTGAGAGAATCTCTATTATGTTTTCAATATACATCTTGGCAAACAGACCCCTCTGTTGCATTGTCAAAAGTCAACAGTTAATTACCTCACTACCCTGGAGTAGTGAGTCACCAACCAACACAACTCTTCTTTTCTTCCTCTGGCCCTCCTTGGGTCATCTCTCCTTTGACATTGCCTATGGATCTGCTTGATTATTCCTTCAAGGAAAAGCAGCTGTTTTCATCCTAGTGCATGTGGCTCCCTCCTTTTTGATCACAGTCATCAAAACTTTGTTGGAATGAGGTCAATGTATCTTTAAAAAAAACCAAACACCTGAATCTCAACATTTCACACTGTCTTTCTCTAACATGTTTTCCTGGGAAAATTTATTCATTCAGGGAAACCATCCACAGGAGGGAAAGAGGGAAGAAAGAAAGAAGATGGGAAGAGAAGACAGGATAGCAGATAAGAGGAGAGGACGGTAAAGTAAAATAGAGGAAAAAAGAGGAGAAGAGTGCAGAGAAGAGGAGAGCAGAGGGAGGAGGGGAAGGCAATCGTAATAGCTTAAAATCCTAGTTACTAACATGTTCATATTGTGCTTAGTTATTGACCTTCAGGTTAATAGAAACTAGTAGGAAGCATTACATCTGGCATGCCATGGTGTAATCTTTATTTTAAGAATTATACATGAGATCTGACATGTTTTTATCAGTTTCAAATGTTCTTATAGCACATTGTACAATATATCAGATGAAATGAATTTCATGATCTTTTGTGTAATGCATATGTTCCAATAGTCATTTCAAATCTAATTTACTTCCTTTGAATTCATCCATCTTTTGGGTGTCTTCCCCCTTTTCCACTCTCTGTCTCTTTCAATTTTGATTTTTATAAGAAAGGATGTGTTTGTGGTTTTCCTCTGTGTACCTTAAAAAAGGTTGTATGACTGTACAAACTATTCATTGACTTCACGGAAGTTGCCCAGTAGCTCTGGCTCTGTAATAGAAAGAAATCTTTGTAGTCTAGACAGAGACTTGTTTATGTTGCATTTCCTCCTGATAATTTGTCCAGCTAAACACTTAACTCAGTGTAGGGATGTTTCAGGACAACAAATGTTGATTTGGGTGAAACTTCCATCAAATACTCCATAAAAAGTGTACATTTCAAATAAAAGATTTTTTTTTTACTTCCATGTTGAGCATCCAGTTAGATAGAGAGGGTTGTACTAGAGATCTTGCTTAAGAGTAGGCTACAGCTAATATCTAATCTGTTATATTGCTTTTTGCTTTTCAAGATGCAGTGTGAGTGAGGAAAATGATGTGTTTCCTTGAAGATTTCACTTAGGGAAGAGAAATCTAATGGACATGGGCCTTTGTTTATATTCCATGTTGTTGCGCCTGTTTTCACTATCATTTCATGCTATAGCACTAGTTTCCTGAAATGTTCAACTGATGACAGATCTGTCTTAAGACTGCATGGAACTTGGAAATATCTAGTGTTCCATGGAATAACAGCCGCTATCGCACAGGTGAACTTTGTAATGGTTATTACCTTTCACTTAAGGAGATAGGGAAACCTGCTTATGAAATACTAAATATGAAAATATTTAGAATGACCTCCACTAATCTCATGAGTTATCTTTGAAATGATTTCAATCTTTTTAGGGAGTCAGAGAAGCAAATATATTACTTGAAGTATCTCAGCATCAGGCAGACACATGTGAGACAGAAAGGTGGAAAGATAGACAGAGGCAGGCTGACAGAGACTGAGACAAACTCAGATTGAAATGAAGTGTATAAGGGGAGACAGTACAAGTGAATAAAGGAATCTGGGAGCAAATTGAAAAGATTCATAATGTGAAAGAGGAAATCTCAAGAAAATAACTTAAAAGCTTTTTGATGGATCAGAACACAGATAAGCATCTATGACTATAATAATAATAAAAAAAATTCCAGATATTCCACAAGTCTTTGAAATCCTATAAATCCTGCGTTTCATAAAGGACAAAACTCAGTCAGTAAGGTTGCCAATCTCATGGAGAGTATTTTTCTTTCTATCCTTGAATTATAACCAATAACATTTTTGTTAGTGCTTTTCAGTCTTTCAGTGGAAGACGTTTGATTTAGGACAAACTTCGGGTACATTCTAAGTAGAAGCAACCTGTATTTTATCTTTCTGAAATGAAAGAGGACAGACAGATGCATCCTTCTTGGTATATAATGATTTGGTCTAATAATTTTCAAGTTTCAGGTTGAGTCACTCTTAGTAAAAGCATTCAATTAGAGAATAAAGGTTGAACTAGATTTGTTCCTAGACTTATTTTCATAAGAAATTGAATTGATTTAGACTTCCTATAAAAAAGATGGTAAAGGAACCAGTACTAAAACAATACAAATGGTTTCTTCATGAGGAATTTTCTGCTATCTTGTTCCATTTCTTTTCACAAAAAAGTTAGAAAAGTGTGCATGTAACCTTTTTCACCTTTTCCCTTCCTTTCTGTTCTTTTTTAAAAATTTATTTTATTTTCAATTCACAGAACAAAACAAGCATTTATCTAACACAGTACAATAAACAAGTTGAGTGCACATGAAACTGCAAATCTACCATGTACAACTTGCTATTCCCTCCAAATATGCAACAAAGTTATCATGTAATTTTTTTCCTTTTTTTCTTCCCTCCTCTCCTCCCCACCCTAAAGATGGCTGCCATTAGACACACACACATATAATTATTCTATCCATATGTCTATATATCAGTTCTTTCTCTAGATATAGATATCATCTTTCTTCATATGTCCTTTATTTTTAATTTGTGCATTTATAATAGTCAAAATGACTTAGTCACTCAAAATCATTCTTAAAACAATATTGCTGTTATTGTATACAATGTTCTTTTGGTTCTGCTCACTTTGCTCTTCACCATTTCCTGCAAGTCTTTCCATGTCTTTCTAAGATCATTGAGCTCATCATTTCTTATAGCACAGTAATATTCCATCACAACCATACACTACAAGTTGTTCAGCCATTTCTCAATTGATGGGGATCCCTACAATTTCTTTTCTATTCTCACTGCGATGACCCTAGTTCATCATCTAACCCTTACCATTTCTTATATAGATTATTGCAATCTTGTGCCCCAACTCTTGCTATCTCATGTACAGATTACTGCAACAGTTTCTTATCTGCCTTCTAATGATGCTGCATAATAACTACTAAAATTTGAGCATAATTTGAGCTAAGTTTGATTCTTAACCCTGTTACTGAATGACCTATGTGACCTTGGGCAAATCATTGAACCTCTATGGTTCTCAGTTTCCTTATCTACAAAATGAAGAGGTTGATAAAGATTACCTTATAACTTTAAGTCCTATAAGATCTCTCCTACATCAGAATTGCTTCCCTCTAATCATTCCAGATTCATTTTCCAAAAGTAGCGTTCTGATCAAATGATTCTCTTGCCCAACAAACTGTAATGGTGTTCCTACTGTCTAATAAATAATGTCCCAGCATCTTAACCAGGCATTCAAAGCCTTGCATGACCTGATTCCAGTCTTACCTCTTTCTATTCTCTCATATATATCCTATTCTCTAACCAGCATTTAACACAATGTGTAATAATATAACAGATGTAATCAGTATTTATGCAAATAAATGAAAGGAAATTGTTCTATTTGGCCTTCTTCAAATATTCACTAAACTTTCCTGCCTCTGTTTCTCTTCAAATTTTGGCTATTCTGCTGAAGATAGCTTCTCTCAGTCTATCTCTGCCTATTGAAATGTCACATTCAATTCAACCAGTAGTGTGCTGGTAAATTTTTAATAACCAGCTTTATAAAAACAATTACACAAGACACACTTTTAAGTTTAATCAGTATGATTAACATTTTCTCCATTGCCTTCTTAAATCTAGAGGATCAAAAAATCAATATATCAAGCCTCACTAGGTAGCATTTGCCAGTTTCTGAAGTGTAAATGCCCACACTGCAACTGTAATGATCAGCTTTAATAAGCCAGTCCAAACTGGGACCAACACATCCTTGAATTCAACACAATTTAGTTCAATTCCCCAAATGCTTAGTAATAAGCCTAGTATTTTCAGAGCACTGTCCTAGATCTTAGGGAGGATGCAAAGTTTAGTTAAGTTATAGTCTCTCAACTTATTTAGTCATCATTTAGTAGGAATACATAATTAGACATAACCAGATACAAATACTACTACAAAACAAAGAATAGATATAAGATAAAGAAAAAATGCAAATATAATGATAAAACAAAATCATACATGATAAGCGTTGCACTTTATTCCCTGGCCATCTTCTCAACAAATGGCTTGCCTCTGAGACCAGTGATCATACCTTGGAGGACTTATCCCTTTTAAGCTCTGGGACTATGGCCCTGGGCCCCTGTTCTTCTGATTGTTGAGTTTCACATATGGTACTATTTCAAGGCTGGTTCCAACTACGGTCCCCTTGGTCCCCTACTATCTTTTCAGAAGTTACCCTTCCTGCTACATACACACCCTCTGTATCCTTTTCAACCTACCTGCTTTCCAGTTCTGGATTCATAATAAAATTAACACTGCCATTGCTACCAGAAAGGGTGTGTCAGTCTATCCCTGCATGTATCCAAAACAATCATCCCTGGTCACCATTTCTCTATATGAATTGTCTCTCCCTTCTTGAGGATAAGGACTGTATTTGCTTTTCTGTCTGTAGCTTTGGCACTCAGCACAGTCCCTGACATACAGCACATGCTTAATAAATGCTTTTTCATTTATTTATTTAGAAAAGTGTGTAATATGTGAGGTCAGGAGAAGAAACAGTCATTACTGAGTAGAGATCTTAAGATAGGTTTCATGGAGAAGAAAGCATCTGATTTGGACCTTATGGAATGAATTCAGATGGTACAAGGTATTGAAGACACAGGTATTTCAGGTAAAAGGTAATAGGCAAAAGAGGCGCGAAAGGCCATAGGTGGAAAGTCACAAGATGTGCACAGGTTAAGTCAATAAGAATTTGTTAAATGCTTAGTATGTGTCAGGCACTGTGCTAAGCACTGAGGACACAAAAAAGGCAAAAAACACATTCCCTGCCTTCAAGAAACTCACATCCTAATAGGGTAGACAACATTCAAACAATTATGTACATATAAGTTATACAGAGAGTAGGTCAAAGAGTGTGAGACCTTAACTTTGAGAAAGACTGGGAAAGCCTTGTTGCAAAAAATGGGATTTTAGTTGAGATTCAAAGGAATGCAGGGAAGCTAGGAAAAGGAGGAAAAGAGAGGATTTCAAGTATAGGAGACAGTCAGTGAAAATGCACAGGGCCAGGAAGGAAGAGTGTCTAGTATAAGGAAAAGAAAAAAGGCCAGTGTCACTGAATCACGTAGTATGTGAAGGAGAGTAAGGCATAAAAACCCTTCCTCTTTAATTTATTTTAATTTTAAAATTAATTTAATTAATCTTTTAATGTTTCATAGGTACTGAGAGGACAGATTATGAAGGGCTTTAAAAGCCAGACAGGAAATGGAAAATAGGTCCAATTTAGCTTAAGTGTAGAGTACTAGGAATGAAATGTTTTAAACTAAAGATGATATTATAAAGTAGTTACAGAGTGAAAAAAGCTTTGAATGGCAGGTTAAGGTGCCTGAACTTCATTTGGTAAGCAATAACAGAAGTAGAAAATTGATGCAGATAGTCCTATGAGTAAAGCAAAATGAGTGTATTAAAATTGATATGAAATGGAGGACTACAGTTTTATATAGACTCCTCTCTTAGTATTCTGATATCGTATATATGGACACTTTGTTATGCTCCAACGATTCTGGAGAACAATTTGGAACTATGCCCAAAGGGGTATAAAACTGTGCATAACCTTTGATCCAGCAATACAAGTATTAGTTCTATATCCTAAAGATATCCTAAAAGGGAAAAGAACCTATTTGTACAAAAATATTTATAGCAGCTCTTTTTGTGGTGGTTAAGAATTGGAACTCAAAGGGATGTCGATCAATTGGGGAATGGTTGAACAAGCTGTGGTATATGATTGGAATGTAATATTATTGAGCTATAAGAAATGACGAGCAGGGTGCTCGTAGAGAAACCTGGAAAGACTTATATGAACTGATACAAAGTGAGGTGAGCAGAACCAGGAGAACATTGTTCATAGTAACAGCAACATTGTATGATGAAGAACTGTGAATGACTTAACTATTCTCAGTAATACAATGATCCAAGACAATCCCAAAGGACTAATGAAGCATACTATCCACCTCCAGAGAAAGAAGTGATATTGTGTGAATACAGACCGAAGCTTGCTATTTTTCACTTTCTTTCTTTTATTCAAGTCTTCTTATACAAAATGACTAATATGGAAATGTTTTACACGATTACATATGTATAACCTCTATCTGATTGTTTACTCCCTCAGGGAGGGGGGAGGGGAGGGATAGAATTTGGAACTCAAAAAAAAAAAACCCAAATGTTAAAGATTGCTTTAACATGTAATTGGAGAAAAATAAAATATATTAAATTTATGTTTAAGTTCAAAATAAGTAAAATAAATTTAAAAAAAATCCAGGACACTTGTAATCATGTTCAAATAGCAGTACAAATAACAATAAAAGATAAAGATAGCAGGTAAAGGGTAGCAACATAGAGAATGGATATTGTAGAACTTGGTCACCAAAGAATTATTTTTAAAAGAGGGAATAGGAAGCCTCAAAGACAACATAAAGATTTTGAATATAGGCTCATCAATTTTGAGATGAAAGGTATGGTTAAGGCATCTAATTCAACTCCTTCTCTTTTCAGATGAGGACAGAGAGGACCAGAGATGTTGACATGTTCCATATTACACAGGTAGTCACTGTAGTGTTATTTCAATCTGGGCTCTCTTATTCCAAATTCAGTGCTATTTCTGCTATATCATACTATCTCATTGAGAGTGAATGGTGGTACCACCAACAGAAATAGTCAAGTCAGAAGGAGGTTGAGCTTCTTCTTTTTTTTGGAGGAGAGGGGTTCCTTTGAGATATGGGTTGATTTTAAGAGAGCTCAAGACAAGAGACATACATTTTTTAATCACCTGATAGCTGAAGCTATGGGAATCAATAAGATTGGCTTAGGGGAGAGCATAGAATGAAAATAAAAGAGAGCTTAAACAGTAGATTTATATTTGTAAGTCAATTACATTGGGTGTTAATTTGTAGTATAGGAATAAACCTTTGAGATTTTAACAAACTATGTTGAAGAAATAATAACCCCTTACGTTTGCAGAGTTTTGTAAGATTTACAAAGCACCTTATAAACACTATATCATGAAATCTTCATAACAATTCTATGAAATAGCTAGTACAAATATTATAAAACCCATTTTACAGGTCAGGAAAATGAGACTCAGAGAGATTAAGTGATTTGCCTTCAACATTGTATGAACCCTGAATTTGGTCCCATCTGTTTCCCACTCCACCATACTACAGAGGCAATGAAAAGAAAGATGAGAATCCTTCCTTGATTAAAAGTGATTCCTCTCTCCCCTTTTGTTCCTTTAGTTCTTTGAATGTCAAGTAGCAATAATCACACTCTACCAAGGGCTATGGTGCCATAGTTATTTGTATACGTGTCTTATTTCTCCTTCAAATAATAATAATAATAATAATAATAATGTTGTTATATAATAATAAAATCTGACATTTATGTACAAGTTGACACATTAAGTATGTATTTGTATGTATATATATACACATATGTACACATATATACCTTATTTATATAAGTTTGTAAAGCATTTTACAAATTCCACATATTCACACATCTCTCACTGACCTGGCTAAATGATTGTCTTAATAAATAAGATGTTAGAAGGCTATTGAATTTCTTTGCATCTGTGATAATTCTTAACTGGGAATCTATGAACTTTGAAAAATGTTTCAATAACTACATTTCAATATAATTAGTCTGTAATTTTTTGCAATCTTTTCTAACCCTATGTAATTTTTTTCATTTAAAAATATAATTCTGAGAAGAGGTTCATAGACTTCACCAGACTATCAAAGGGTTCTATGAGATGAAAGGATTAAGAATCCCTGTGCTATAGCATCTGGTATAGTACTTCAATTCAATTTAAGAAACATCGGTAAAGCTCCCACAATGTGCCAAACACAGTTCTAGGTACTCAAAGTACAAAGACAAAACAAAATTGTACTTGCCCTCATGAAGTTTATATTCCACTGGGGTGGGGAATATAAAAAGTAGTCACTTAAGTAAGCACACAATAAAAGAACATAATATTAAGAAGGAATGAATACCAACAGCTGAGGAGATCATCATAGGTGATCAACAAATATTTGTAAGATGAATGTTGAATAGCCTCCAAATTGGTCAAAAATGTGTGGTGTGGTGTGGTGTGGTGTGTGTGTGTGTGTGTGTGTGTGTGTGTGTGTGTGTGTGTGTAGAGTGGGAAGGAAACAGTGACTGAAATTGATGGAGCACATAAGGTAACGGAGAGATAATATAGGGACTTGACTTTACAAAGAGAAGATGAATGGGGAAAGGCACAGAGATGATTGCAATGATGAGTAGAATTATGTTGGTATAAGGCAGAGGTGTTATCATACTATGTTAGTTTGCACAGAGACATAACAATGTATACACACATGCTTAAGACACAGGCAGCACGCCAGGTGGACTGCACAGATAACAATGGTGCAATAAACTCTGGGAAAATTGAGATCTGAGATTATTGTTCCATGACTTAAGGGTTCACTTGGTCTTTTGGACAAACTTCTCTGGGACAAGGGGAAATTATCAGTCTTTCTGATACAAGTCATATCATAAAGTATATTCATGATACCATTCACTCTCCTGCTCTCTGCAAATTGTTGTTGCTAAGTAAATGAACACCAAGATTTGTTTGTTTTTAAGGCTAAAAGTAAAAATCAATGTTTTGTTTTCATTAGGACATATGAGAAAGAGTAGTCACACGCTTAGCTGGGCTTAATTTGTGGGCAAGTTTAAATGTCATGATTAAACATTTCCTTTCCTGCTCCCAGTTATAGAAAGCCATCTAGATTCTTACCTGGTGTGACTCTTCTCTCATCATAGATAACATTGAAAATCAGAAATTAATAGGTATTGAGTGCTTATGAGAATAAAAAGCTCTAGATACTTTGGAAAATAGATATGACATAATCCTTATTTTTAACGTCCTTTGTTGATGTTTAATGTCATTTGTTGATTTTGTTTTGTTTTGTTTATATTTTAGCTAAGAAGATCAGTTGGGACCTTTAGTTCTAGTGACTGGAGGCAGCATGGAATAGTAGAAAGATGGATGAACTTTCAGTTATAAGACTTTGAGTTAAAAGTTGAGTTAAAAATCCTTATTCGTGTGACCTTGGGCAAGTCACACATCACTTAACCTCTCTGCTTCTCAGTTTCCTCATCTGTGAAATAAAGTCAGACTAGATGATTTCTAAGACCTGTTCTAGTCCCACATCTATGTTGCCATAAGTGAAATTAGGTTCCAGAGAAATAAGACCTCTAAGTTCCTCTGGGAACTAAATCTGTGAATGAATGAATGAATGAAAAAGTACTTCAACCCACTAATCTTCTGTTAACCATCGCGAGCTAGGCAAGGAGTGCACTGGGGAGTGTGGAAGGACTCCTTGAGGCCTATTTTACTGGTAGCCTAGTGAGCTTTGGTCAGAGGGTGGGATGGGACAGTGATGTCGTAGCATCTATGATCTTGAGAGTTGAAACTCACAACTCTGGAACTGTACTTCTTTAGGTCCATGCTCACTGCCAAGAAATACAGCTCTTTGATATTATTTTGTCTGAGGAAGGTTAAGAAAAATTGGAATTTCAAAGAAGGAAGAAAAAAAGGAAGGACGGAAAGAAGGAAGGAAGGGAGGGAAGGACATTCAGAGAGAAAACAAGAAAAAAGAAGGGAAGAAAAAAGAGAAAGAAAAGAGAAAGAAAAGAAAGAAAAAAGGAAAGAAGGAAGGAAAGAAGGAAAGAGAAAGAAAAAAGATAGGGAGGAAGGAAGGAATGAAGAAAGAAACAAAGAAACAAAGAAAGAAAAAAAGAAAGGATAACTATAAACTATGACCCAAGGATAAGTGACTTGCCTCAGGTCACACAGGTAGGAAGTATAGCCTGATTATGATGATATCACACTTGCTTCTATTTTAGTACTAATCAGTGGCTTTGCCCTCCTCAAATGAGAGTCCATAAGAAAGAGCGCTAGATTTAGAGGCAGAAGCCCCCAAATTAAGTCTTGGTTCTGTCACACACCTTGGGTGGTCACTCTTACCTTTCGAAGCTGGAGTTTCCTCATCTATAAAATGGACTAAGTGGCCTCTAAGTTTCCTCCCATCTCTAAGTTTATGGTCCTTTGAGCCTATTTAGTGTTTACTCCGGTTTTCCTCACTCTGTGGAGAATTCTGGGATTACAAACTCTGAGACCTCAGTAACCACTGGATGACTCATTTCATGAACCAACCCTCTCAGATGCTAACGTCCTCTTTCACTTGGAACCTTCTCTGAGAGGCTGCCATTTTGTTTCCTCTGCTGTCAAGCCACTTACCCTTGAATAGCAGACATCAGGATTGATTAGATGGTCCCATTGTTCCCAATAGAAAAAAAATTAGAAATAAGTATTACTTAGACTGTCAAATTGTTAATATTAAAATTAAAAAAATAAAATGAATATTAGCAGGCACAGCTGTTTGGGGCACATTCTTTTGGGTGCATCTGCTTATTAATGAGGGGTAAGCAAGAGCTTTGTGCGTGTGATGGCTTTATTTATTTTTTAAAAAATATTCCCCAAGCTTGAGATTTACATCATAACAAAATTGTGTATAATGTGGCAGAACTGTTTTATGTGATTAAAAACTGTTTATTCTAGATTTGTAATTAATTTAATTGTCACATCGAGAGGGCTGCAATTTGGGTGAAAAACTTTCAATCCTGATTGCCTATTATTCAGACGACAACACTGAAATAAAGTGACATAATGACAAATGGAAACATAATCACCAGTCACCCCCAATTTAATAACATTTTGAAAGAAAAATCAGTAAAAGTTCTGTAGAAATCACCTACTTAATCTATAAAGAGAAAACAGTTCTATTTGGTTCTGGTATAGCAAATACATCACAGGTACACAAACATGTTCAGGAAGTAAACACTTTAACAAACATCTGATAAAAGCAGTGTTGAACTAGGACTTCAGAAATTTCAAACCTTGAGGGAAAAATATAGTTAATTAGCCCATCAACAGAGAGGAAAAGGACCCATTGAGCTGCCTCATTCAATGGTATGCTTAAATACTGACCTCACTTAGGGTCAGCCATGACACCTCCATTTATTTGAACTATAGCTTTACCAAATTCAATCAAACATTAACAGGAAGTAGTTAATTAGCTCTGCTGCACTAACACAGAAAAATTATTATCCCACACCAATCTACAGTATGGCAAAACCCTGACCCCACACAAATGATACATGTCCATTAAGATAATTGATTGAAGCACCAAAGAATTGTAATAATTCAAATGGTGGAAGAGAGAAAAGTTGCTGAATTGAAGATGCATTTTTTCCAATCAGATATTCCACTAACAGAATGGATAAAGATACATTTTTTATATTTCCCTCACTTTATGGAAAGCTTTAGTAGTAAAAGAGCAGCTATTCAGTTTTTAGGTGTCCATTTCAATTCAAATCAATTCAACTCAAATTTGTAAAAGTTTATGCAAGTTAGGGCATCATTAAGACAAGATCTCTACTGCTTTGGTGTCAAATAGTGCCACATATATTTAACAGGCAGCTTAAGAAGTCCATTCGTGTGGGAGTGGGGAGAAAATTATGACCCTTACCTGTGCAGGAGCCAATCTAAATACAGAGCAGAGGGTGAATTTCTAAGTTAGGAGTTTGCTTATTTCCCATGCCATTATCAGAGAGCTAGGACAGCTGAGCCATAAGGACATCAAGACAATAGCTCCTGCCCTAACTCTAGTGTGGGTATCAGTCGCTTTCTCACTTCCTATAGGTGGTTTAAAAAAGCAAGATAGAAAACAATAGGGTGCAGCGAGGTGTTCTCTAAATTGGCTCTTATATTGTAAGTACAGTTATCCTTTCCACATCATGGGTGCTAGGGGCACAGCACTCCAGCAATCTTGAAAATTCCTGTAAAATTTTTTGGCCATCACTTAATACCAGAGAAGAAGTCTGATTTTTTTTCTTTTTCTTTTATGGGGTGTTTACAGTACCTTATTATAAAATTTGAGTTGGTGTTATTTAATACTATACATATATTTTATGCATTTCTGAGTTTCTCAACATTTTCTGTGTAGTCTACTGGTTTTCACGTGTCTTGCTGCAAAACTCCCCCAAAATTCCCATTTAATTTCTTATGCCTACCCATGATATAACAGAACCATGATGGGGAAATTCACTATGTGGAAGGGGTAACTGTAAAAGCATTTTAACAGAAAGGAGAGCAAGAAGACTGGTGAAAGCCTTTTTGTGGCAGAGCAGTGAAGTTTTGGGTAATCTGGTTACTTGAGTCTCTTTCCTTTTCTGCCTGTATTTGTATTATCCTGGGTTGTGGGGTCTCTAAAAAAATTACCTGCACTTGCTTCTTGAACATAAACAAATAATGGTAAACGATAACTTTATCCCACAAGGTTAATGAGAGAAAAATACTTCTGAGTCATCTGTCCTCTTGATACCTGTATCATATCTTAGGGGAAACTAACAGTTGGTAGTCAAATGGAAAGAGCGCTGGGTTTGCAATCAGATACAGTGGGTACAAATACCAACACTGACACTTACTATCTGTGTGACCTCAGAAAAGCTAGGTAACTTCTCTGGCCTCAGTTTTCTCATCAGCACAATGAGGAGGTTGGACTTCATGGCTTCTAAAGATCCCTTCCATTTCTAAGTCTATGATCCTTATGCTACTTAATGCCAGGAAATCTTGGACACATTTCTGTAGACGTTTTCCACTGCCACTCCCAGAGAGTCAATAGGGATAATACATAGACAAATGAGTACATGCTGGGACTCCAGGGGGGTAATGGCATAGCTTATGGCTATCAGCATCCCCTGGTGAGAAAGCATTTATTTTTCCTGATCTTGACATTGTTTTGCTACCCATGTTCATTCCAGGAATTGTAGGACAAAATACTGGTTATTAATTTTTTTGGGGGGAGGCAATCAGAGCTAAATAACTTAGCCAGGATAACTAGTAAGGTCTGAGGTCAAATTTGAACTCAGGTCCTCCTGACTCCCGGGCCAATGTTCTATCCACTGAGTCACCTAGCTGCCCCTCAAATAGTAGTTATTGTGAACTGATCTTTAAGGTCTTTCCATGGTTTTAACCTTTTAACAATCCTTATATGGCTAGAATTTGAAGTTCTTCTGTATTCTAGTTACCCTTCTCTGGACACCATCCAGCTTATCAGTGGTGTTCTTAAAATGTGGTAGGAAGAACTAATCCTTCTTCCGCATGCCAGACCTTCTTGGCTTTTTGCTCGTCCTCACACGTCTCACTCCATCTCCTATATCCATGCCTTTGCACTTATTCCCCCTCCCCCCCATAGAATCCTTGCTTTCCCTTAAGATGTAGATCAAACACCACTTTCTGCACAATGCCTCTCCTGGTCCCTCCAGATCCAATGCCTCCCTCTCCATGCTTTGTAAGCTACTTGAGATCTCAAGCATAAAATTCACATAACAGGTGAGCACTATTGATTCTGTCAAGAGGTCGGGGATAGCTGTATCCTTGACAATACCTTCTGAGCCCTTTCTTCCCGGTCCAATTGGGTGAGTTTATTTCAGCTGTGGGGCCCTTGATATTAGGGTTTCTGAGCCCCTCTTAAGAACTTCGGAGAAACCATTAAAAAGAGTTTTAATGGACATTTTGACTATTAGCTCTTGATTGACTTGCCTTTGCTTGTTTGAAAAGATCTTTGCATTCTTAACAATCTAAGACATGTCAGAATCATACATTTCCTACAAAATAGACAATACACATTCTTTGATTTCTGATGCCTACATTTTTTTCTTTCTCCCTAAGTTTCAAGTAGCTGAAAGCAGCTTTGTAATTAAATCAAATGAGCAGTGCCCAGTACGTGTTAGACTTGGAGGCCATCTGAGTTGAAGAGCAAACAGTTGTGCTGAGGAAGGTGGCAGAGAAAGGCAGCTGCCAACAGCTGTTAGGTTTTCCCTGGCTTTAAAAGAAGTATCAATATGTTCTTTTAATGCTGGTGATAAAGCTTCTTCTGAGCCTTCTTTTCCTTATTCTCTTGGATGTGTGTGTGTGTGTCTAAGGTAACATTTGCTATCATTTCTTGCGTAGCCTGGTCATGTTTGTAACAAAACGTGAAACATTTATCAAATGAATTAAGTAGCATAGGAATCCTCGAGGGAAAGAATCTGTTTTGAATATTTACAGTATGTGAGTACAATATGAAGGTATGAGGAATGGAAGAAAAGTATCTAGAAAAAAAAAGATGCTTAGAACCAATTCTGTGTTCAAATAAATATAAAATGAGGAACAAGGGACGAATTGCTCCTATGTGGGTGTGAGAGAATCCAAGTCAGTGTATTTTATTTATTTTTGTTTTAAAGGAGTTTTTATTGATAGCTTTTGTTTTATATATCACCATAATTAACCAAGCATTCCTATCTTCCTTGAGTTACATCTCATGTAAAAATTGTATTTTTAAAGATAGAAAAAGGAAAAAGGGAAAAAAGTCAACAAAACTGATCAATATGTAAGTGTCTAAAAATACTTGACACACTAAATGTAGTAGGTGTTTAATAAATATTTATTGACTGACTAACAAAATAAGTGGAATACTGGTGTATTTCTTACCTCTACAAATAGGTAGAGCTGGAGGGTCTTCTCATATTTCTTCTTTTGATCCAAGTTGATTCTTTAAAATTTTGCAATCTTCACTTTTGATTTGTTTTTAGTATGGTTCTTTTTGTTTATATTTTTGCAGTCATTGTGTATATATACATATATATTGTCTATTTGTTTTGATCATTTCACCCTGAATCAGTTCATGAGGCTCTTTCCATCTTTCTCTGTGTTCATCACATTGGTCATGTTTTAATAGTATAGTAATATTCCATTATATTCATGTACAATCACATATTGTTTCACCATTCTCCAATTGATGAGTATCAACTCTTTTTCCATTTATTTCTCCTCTATTTCTCTCTCTCTCTCTCTCTCTCTCACACACACACACACACACATATACACACATGCATACACACACACAAAATGCTGCTATATGTTGAAATAAGTATTGTATGGTTCCACATCTACATCAAATGTTGGCCATCTCTAATGTAGGATTGGGAGGGAGGGAGGGAGACAACTCAAAATTAAAAATGTAACAAAAATAAATAAATATCTTTTGGAGTGCTGCTATAAATACTTTGTTTTACAGAAAGGATACAATTGGTGAAAGTTCAGATAAAGTGAAATTTGATTTAATGCAAATTATAGAATGCCTGGTCAGAATCTTACTAAAATAATTGTTTCCAACTTTGAAGTCTATAGACATGAGATATATAGAGAACATAAACATCTTATGTCAGCCATAATGGCAATTAATGGTCTTGGAAACTGACATTTTTAGAAAAGGTCAAGGAAATAGAATTATTTAACCAAAGGAAAAGACTGTGGAGACTCTAAAGGTATATTTGGGATTGTTTATATGAAGATCAGCTTTCCTCCATCTCTTTAAAGGTCTGAATAAGAGGAAATGAGCTTAAGTAAAGCATGGGGCAGTTAAAACATGATGACTTTCCAGATAGGATACTTCAAAAACTGGAATTGATTATCAAAAGCAGGCTACAGAATTTTTCTAAGTGGAGTCTCATGTATCAGGGTGGTTTCATTGTTAAATTGCTTAAAGAGAAAAGGAGATGAACAAGATGGATTTATTTTTTTACTTCTAGCCTAGGAAAGGCAAAGCGAAGCTCAAGTAGTGCTGGAGCAATGCTCAGAGAAACAACTTAAGCTTTTACACAAAACACCCCATCTGACAAAAGTCTCAATGCATCATGCACAGGGTGGGACCCAACAAATATACAGTGTCTTGCACATAGTAGGCACTTAATAGATGTTTATTGATTGATTTAAAAATTATTATATCAATTTTCATATTGGGTAAATCTTCCTGACCTTAAAGCTGGAAAGCCCTGGGTTCAAGTCCCACTTCTTTTGTGTGCATGTGTGTGTGGCTAACATTTTTTTTTTAATTTATGGAATGAAAAAGCAATTCTATAACATTATACAATAAGAAAGATGAGTGCACATGAAACTGAGAATTTACTATGCACAACTTGCCATTCCTTTCAAATACAGAACAAAATTATCATATGAAATTATTTTTTTCTTTCCCCCAGCTCCACCATAAAGATGGCTACCATTAGACACAAATATTTATATAGGTATATATTTATATATTCACACACATATATGTGTGTGTGTATTATTCTATACATACTTCTATTTATCAGTTCTTTCTCTAGATACAGATAGTGTCTTCATATGTCCTTTATAGTTCATTTGGGTATTTATAATAGTCAAAATAACTTATTTGCTCAAAGTATTTCTTAAAACAATATTTCTATTTTGTATACAATTTTCTCTCAGTTTTGCTCATTCAGTTCTTCATTATTTCATGCGATTCTTTCTATATTTTTCTAAGACCATTGAGCTCATCATTTCTTTTTTTCTTTGAGTAGGCAATGGGGTTAAGTGACTTGCCCAGGGTCACACAGCTAGTAAGTGCTATGTGTTTAAGGCCAGATTTGAACTCAGGTCCTTCTGAATCCAGGGTCGGTACTCTATCCACTGTGCCACCTACCTGCCCCTGAGCTCATCATTTCTTACAGCAAAATGGTATTCCATCACAATCATACACCACAACATGTTCAGCTATCCCCCAATTAATGGGCATCCCTGCAATTTCCAGCTTTTTCTGAAACAGTCTTTCTGACACATGTAATGATTGTGTGACTCTGGGCAAAGCTTTAACTTCTCATTGCTCCTAGGCAACTGTCTAAGAGTACAAATCTAAGAGTAGGTGTCAACCTCCATTGGCAGGAGTTTTCTCACCTGGAAGATCTCTATGTCAATGAAATCACAGATCCAGCCTCTATCTCTATTCCTGATGATTCTCATTGGATATCCACGCTTTTGTAGCTAATGATATTTTACTTTTCCTTTGTTTAAAACAATGGCACAGACATATCTTGTTTGTCTGTTTTTATCTAAGCCATCTCCCTTTCACCAATACTGAGCAATAATTTATAGAACAAGGACAGAAGATTCCATTGCCATTGGGAACTCTGAGGGTAGGAAACTCTATCTACCAATGCAGACTGGGACCTTTTCTTCAACTTAGAGTCAGAGAATTGTCCAAATCCCTCAAAGGGTAAGGGACTTAATTAGGGTCACACAGTCAGTATTTGTCAGAGACAGAACTTGAATTCTGTTCTTCCTGGCTTCAAGGCTAGGGTTCTATGTATTATGCAATACTGCCTCTCATACACACACAGACACAGACACACCACACACACACACACGCACGCACACATACATGTATATATGTAATATATGTGTGTATGTGTATGTGTGTATACACAATACATAACATACATACATATATACATATACACATACATATACATATACATGTGTTATTGTTAAGGAATTCCTATTGATTCCAAAGTGGAATGGAGGTAGTAGGTTTCCCCTTACTGGAGGTTTTCAAGGAATACTGATTGAATGAATGAATGGAACTTTTGTTAAACACTTATTTACTATATGCTAAACACTGCAGATGTAAATTGAAAAGTAAGAAAGAGAGAATCCTTGCCCTCAAGAAGCTTAAGATCTAATGGGGGAAGACAATACACAAAGGGAAGCAGAAAAGGTGGGGGGTATCAGGGAGTAAGTACACAGTATGGGAGCATGGTTTTCCATGGAGTCAAAGCCAAGCAGGTTTTTTCCCATTCTTCACCTTGGAAATACAAATTATGGACTTTGATTATAATAAGAATATTCCTAAAACTTGCCTGGTCCCTGCGGGAATTGATAGGAATTTTCTCTGTGAAAGACCCATAAGATTAGCTTCAGGGGATACCTTTCAGCTCAAATATGTAAACTGGTATCTGCAGCCTCTATCCTTTATAAAAATTAAGAAATGAAGTTACCTGGAGGGTTGTGAGCCTTCTATAAAGGAAAGAGTTTAATGGGAGAAGTTTAATGCTCTGCCCTCCAGCCTTCCTATCAGAGGGAAGAGGTAACAGAGGGTGAGTGAATTGAGAAGGGGTTGAGTGTCAGAACCTGAATGGTGATGAGATTTCAGGTGACTCAGCTCATCCTGGGGGATATGTGAAGGAGAGGCTGGTGGGGAACGGAGCCATGAAGGGAAAACCAAGCAGAGTTAGTTGCTGATGGGAAATAGAGTATAGTAGATGGAATAGTAGAAATGGTATGGTAGAAAGACCAATGGATCTGGAGTCAGAGGACCTAGGATCAAATCCCGCAACTGATGCTTACTATACATGAATGAGGCCTTGGGCAAACCCCTGAAATTCTCTAGGCCTCAACTGAGTGCAACCAGGCCCAGATAAAAAGGTAAGGGGGGAATCTTGAACTAAACAGATAAAAATACAATAGAACATAGATACATGTTGATACATGCATGCCTTTTTAAGTCAATGCCTTGGCAGGAATCCATCATTATGTATATTGAGTGACCCCCTTTCTATTTGGATTTGACATCACTGTATGATGTCACACCGGCTCTAGTTGGATAGAAGGCTGGACTTGGAGTTAGGGTGATCTGGTTTCAAATCCTGCCTTTGACTTCGAATACAGTCCTCTTTCCCCTACGCCATTACAGAGGACTTAGCTAAATGGCAACTTTCTCAGTTACCCCTCCTACATAAAATGCACTCAAGAGGTACTAGATAAGTATTGACATTCTTCATCTAAATGAATTAATCTTTGAAATAATTCAATATTAGCCTAACTCCTTGAGGGCAGGGACTGGTTTGTGTTTTGATTTTGTATTACCAGTGCTTTGCTCCATATTTTCAACATAGGCCATTCATACACATTTATAGAATCAAATCAATTTATGACATTTCTTATGAAAGAAATTATAAGTAGGTTTTTTTCCCATTCCCCACCTTGGAAATACAAGTTACGGACATTGATTATGATAAGAATATTCCTAAAACTCGCATGGTCCCTGCTGGAATTGATGGGAATTTTCTCTGTGAAAGACCCGTAAGATTAGCTTCAGTGGATACCTTTCAGCTCAAATATGTAAACTGGTATCTGCAGCATCTAACCTTTACAAAAGTGTTCATCTTACGGTAATTTGGACGTGCACCGCTCCATATAGAGCCATTCATTGTCCAGTGTGTTAGAGGATGATGTATATTCTATAGTTAATGGAGTTGAATAGATCTTCACATTTCACAGCCCAATGAACGTGTACTCCATTTTCTCCCTTGAAAGCTGGCTCTTGTGGCAAGACTTTTTAAGAAAGTGTTTTTATACATTAAAGATAAATTCATGACTTTGAGAAACCGGTAGCATGTGCTTGGAGATGAACAGAGAGGATGGGAACGTTACACTTAGTGTAACTTAGTGTAATAATAATAACATAATTATTAGTATTAGCATAACTGCTGGACCAAATTCCCTGACATTTCTGAATTATTTCTAAACTAATACTGGTGTGGAGAGTTAGAACCCATGGTATGCAATTGTTCATCAAAAGAAATTTTAGAGTCATTGTTTAGGGATGAAAAGGTATAACCCTTAAATACCTGCAAAGAGGTTAAGGTTCTCTGTTCAGTATATAAAGAGAAAGACACTTTATAAAATAGGATCACTCAGGCGACAGCCTGAAAATTTGGTTGTGCTTGTTCATAAGTATTTTTTTGCTATGAGAAATATTTGACATAGCAAAACAATTAGAAAATGGATGATTTTTCTTTCCTATTCTAACTCTTCATTTATTTCCATTACCGACTCTAGTTTCTAAGACTACATGTTTCATTAAGAAACTCTCTTTGCAAAGATTCTGCAAAAGCAAAAAAAAATGGAATTAAAATACTTGCATAATAGCATATACTAAGAAAGGGTGTTGAGGGTTTGTGTTTTGTAGGTCAGAATGACATGACAAACAGAAAGCCCATGAGGCCTGGTAGGCTACCTTGTCCATAAAATGGTAAGGATATCCTGACACTGAGAACAGAGAAAACGGGGAACTTAAAGGATGCAAAAATTATGAAAGTTATTAGGGGGAGAAAGCAAAAGAAAATGAATCAGCATTTCTTTTTATATATAAAAAGTAAAGTTAAGCTAATTAGACTTCAAATGGAAAAAGAAAAGACTTATTGAAAAAGACAAATTATAATGAATCCAGGTCTATTGGGCTAATGAATTTGAGACGTATTAAATCAAACAATGGATGGGGGTGGAGGGATGGTGGCATCTAGGATATGAGTATTCCTATGAATGGTAGACTGAAACTCAGTTCATGGAAACTGAGGAGGTTGAAGAACTAGTAGCCTAGTATGTTCTAAGAGGTCAGGGATTGGGGTGAAGGAAACAGTGATCCAAGTACTGAATTGATTAGGAAAGGAAACATATGAATGTAGATAACATCAACAAGGGTGTGTACAGGGTAGAGTGACTCTAAAGGACAAGTGATCACTGAGTTACGGGTAGTGGCAATGGAAGTAAAAGTATGCCAGGAAGCCAACCTATCCTGGCCGTGTGTGTGTGTGTGTGTGTGTGTGTGTGTGTGTGAGAGAGAGAGAGAGAGAGAGAGAGAGAGAGAGAGAGAGATGTGAGAGAAGCAGTGATTTAAAGTTACATAGAGGATACCAGAACAAAGTTAAGTCTTGATAAGGACAAGGAGATGGAAGGAATATGAGAGGAAGAGAATTAGGGTTGCTAACAGTAGAGTAGGTCTCTAGACCTCACAGTAGAAAGGGAGGACAGAAGAGGATGGGGACCATGGAAGGCTAGCTCTGGCCTGGATACTGATGAGAACGTGGAGAGAGATACTGGAGAAAAGAGAGGTTTGCCCACATAGGAGGTCGTTCTGAATCATAGAGATTAGAGGAGCAGGAAGGATTTTCTAGACATAAGAAATGAGGAGCACCAAATATGGAGATGGTAAATAGATTGCAAGGTTCTGATCAGAATAATATACAATTGCTTCTGCCAATCCTGGCTGAGGTGGCACCTCCTCAGTTGGCTTAGGGAGAAGGGAGGGAATTTTAAAGGAAAAGTATCAGCTGGAACCATTACCACCACCACCACCACCATCATCAAACATTTGTTGATATTTATACAGGTCTCAGTGCTACATGCTAAGAAGGCCAAGAGAGAGGATGAGATATCCATTCCCTGCCCTCAAAGAGGTCACTCTTAGGGTCAGGTATATGTTGCCAGTATATACTATCTCCACAGCTGTTCTCCCTATCTCCTGATCCCATCATTCTGTATGGCATAGGTACATATGGTGATTCAAGTCATCCCATTTAGTTCAGGTCCACATGCCAGACAATGCAGTAAAAATGCCTCCTACAGGAGAATGGAGCAGTGCAAATAGGCTCGTGTGTGGCAGCAGCTTTGGACTGAGTGAAAGTGGAGTTATAGACAGTGCTCTGGAGTGTGCCTTGATGAATGTCAGCATCTAGCTGTGAAGAACTCTGACATTCTAGTTGTTACAATCACTAATACCCCTTCCAAAGTGGGCATTCTGTGATGCCAGCAAGGGAAGGGAGTGAGAAACTTTGGCATTCTGTGATCAAAGTCCAAATTTACTGACTACAGCCCATTCCTCTTATGGAAAGTTCTAATTCTTAGGAAGTTTTTCCTTTATCAAGCCTAGATGTACCTCTCTTCAACTTCCACACATTGTGCCAAGTTCTGTTCTTTGAGGCCAAGAAGAATAAGCTGAATCGCTCTTTTATATAATAGGTCATCCCATATTTAAAACAGTTATCACGCTCCCCTCCCACCAAGTCTTCTCTTCTCCAATATAAACATCCCCCACGATGGAATTTTTTTGGGGAAATTCACCTTAATGGATTAGAAAGAGCACAAAAAATTCCATGAGGCAACAGAGAAGGAATAATTAGAAAAGTAGGCAGAAATTCGCAAAAGTATGGTATGTTGAAAACCAAGGAAGGAAATGTTATCCAGGCAGAGGGTGGAGGTGGCCAACAGTGTTAAATGTTGTAGCAAGATCAAGGCGGAGGAAGACCAAGAAACAAAAAAGGATGCCAGACTTGGCAAGTAGAAGGTTATTTGTGATTTGGTGGGAAATGCTTCGGTAGAGTGGTAAGGGTGAAAAGCAGGACACAAGGGGTGGAGCTGAAAGCAGGTGCTGAGAAAGTGAAAGAAACTACTCAAGAAATTTGGCCATGGAGGGGAAGTGAAGGATGGGTTTGTTCCTGGATGGGGCAGAAAGATCAAAGGAAGGCTAATTTTTTTTAGCATTGGGGAAGCCTGAGAATATCTGTAAAAAGTTCATGAGGAAGTGAAAATCAAGCAATCAATCAGCAAGCATTTATTAAGACCCTGTTATGTTTCAGGCTTCCTGTAAAATGGGGATAATAATAGCATCTTCCTCATAGAGTTGACATGGGACTTAAATGAAATAATACATATAAAGTGATTTATAAACCTTTGAACACTATATAAATATTAAGTAGACACAGTGACTAGAAGCCTGAAGTCAGGAAGACCTGAGTTCAAATCCAGCCTCAGACACTTACTAGCTGTGTGACTCTGATCAAGTCACTTAACCTCATCTGCCTACTCTATATAGTTTCCTACTCTATAAAATGGGGATAATAATAGCACCTGCCTCCCAGGGTTATTGTAAGGATCCAATTAGATAATAATTATATGGGGTTTAGTGCAACACCTGGAACATATTAAGTGTTGTGTAAATACTAGCTAGTAGTAGCAGTAGTAATAGCAGTAGTAGTAGTAGTAGTAGTAGTAGTAGTAGTAGTAGTAGTAGTAGTAATAGTAGTAGTAGTAGCTATGACTGTGCGGGGCACTAGGAATACCGAGACAAAAATGAGACAACCTCTGCCTTCAGGGGGCTTACATTCTAGCATGGGAGAAAACATGTACATATAGAGATATACACAAAATTAATAGAAGGGAATTGGGGCAATTGGAAAGGGGGTGGACACCACTCACCTACCTTCTACTACTCAGAAGATGCTGAATAGAGGTAGAGAGTCTCACAACTATGTCAAATGGATACATTATAAATTCATGTTATACAACTTCAACTGGGCCCTCAGTGCAGCAAGGCAGTCCTTTTATTCTTTCCTAATCAATTCCCTATCTCACTCCCTACAGAAGCTATTCCAAACCTTCTCTTATCTTCTCAAGCTTCCCACACCTCCCCTGCATCCTCTTTATCAGCTGAGGACTTTACTTCTTACTTTACCAGGAAATCCATATTTATTGTCTCCCTCATTAGACCAGGAGGACATTACAAGTTAGAGATTGTTTCATTCTTTGTACTTGTATTCTGAGCACCTAGTATGGTGCTTAGCACATAGAAGACACTTAATTATTATTGTCCATCCTTTGTTTTTGAAGAGGACCAGTGACATCAAAGGGTGATGTCTTAACTTGCCCAAGAATTTAATTTAAGTGAGGCTGAGTTACACAAAGTCATCAGCATCCCTCTCACTTCCAGAATCATCAAAGTCCAGTGGCAGGACAAAAGTCAAGATGACTGGTGATGGCCAGGAATGCAGTAGATGGCCTTGGCATCTTCAACGTCAGACCAAACTCTAATACTTGTTGATTATTGATTGATTGGCTGTAAGTCATCACTTATATATATACCTACCATGTATCTTTCCACTGCTCTTGGAGTCACATAAAATTTTGATTCTTCTGAGATCACGCTGTTCCATTGATTGTGACCATATAGTTCCTTTAGGGAAAAAAATTAAAAGATGAGCACCTAATACATAGTACAATATCTGACACATAGTGGGTATTTGATAAATGTTTATTGTCTGATTGATTATTGAACAAAAGCCATTAGGAAAGAAAAGAAAAGAAAAGGGAGAAAAATGCCATTTCTAAGTAATAATAAGGTCCATTGGGTTAAACTGTAGAGTGTGTGAAAGGGAATAATGAAACTGAAAGCTAGGTTGGAGTCATGATTCCTGAAACAGATCTTGGAGATTGACTTGGCTTTAGAAAGCTGAAAGGATTACTCTCCCACTGTAGGCAGTAGACTGGGAAGGATTAGTGAATAGTTGATAAAAATAAGAATTTCTGAGAAGTGGAAAGGAAAGTTAAGGTAGGTTCTGCCAGATGACTTCAATATTTTCAGGGAATTAGCAGGATTGGGGATTGGGAATTACGTTGGGAGATTATGGAGAGAAGAAATATTTGGAACAGTCACCATAGTGTCCAAAATAGGGAGTGGATAGTAGTATAATTCCCATATAATATTGTCAATAGTCAACTGTCAATTTTTTCCTCAAAAACTTGTCCTCAATTCAATCAACATATAGTTATTGAGCATGAGAGGCCCTAAGTCAGACACTCACCTAAGAAGGATTCTATTAAACTGTGGTTTGCAACTCTTCCAAAGTCATATATTTGGTGGTAATAATTAGAAATAGTAATAAATATAAGCTGCAGCCTAGAGATGACTAAGTGAGACCCTGGATAGAGTACTGAGCCAGAAGCTAGGAAGACCTAAATTCAAATATGACCTCAAACATTTACTGGGTGACCCTGGATAAATCACTTAACCTTGGCCTGCTTGGGTTTCCTTATCTTCCTTATCTATAAAATAGGAATGATAATACCATCTACCTCTCAGGGTTACTTTGAAGATTAAATGAGATAATATTTATAAAGTGCTTAGCATAATGCCTGGCACATAATAGGCACTTAAAACTGCTTATTGACAATAGATAGATAGATAGATAGATAGATTGACAGATGAATGAATGAATGAATGAAATGCTCTCTCCTCCCCGCCCCCAGTACAAGAAGTATCAAGAGAGTTCTCTCCCCACTAGATATATGTTCACTGAGTCTTTAATAAATACTTACCCACAGCTCCACCTCCACCATCCTGGCAACCCACAAAAGTAGAAACAACATACACAGCACACACACCATCATGGCACAGCTATAGTATTTAACTTTCTTTTAGGTTAAAGTGATGTAATGTATCAGAGACATCCATATCTTTCCTCCCCAGACATTGCCTTCCTGCCAGACCTGAGGGACAGATCAATAGCTGTTAAGTTAGCAACAGGTTTGATGCTCCTGAAATGGAAGGAACCATGAGAGTCCAGGCATGATGAATGACTGAACAAATATATCTTTGAACCCACTAGACACAAGTAAAAGTTAAGTGCCAGCAATATTGCCTGGGAAGAAGGAAGGCAAGAGACCAGCCCCAGGAAAGCTCATGCCAGTGTTAGACCTGAAATCGAAGAATGGCTCATTTAAAGTAAGTTTGGGTCAAGTGTTTCCTAACCAAGAAATCCAACTGTTCAGCAAAAATGTCCAGGTCACCAAGCACTCAGGAGGATATTAGCTCTTCGGAGGTGGTTAGAAACACTGTATTTTCATTAACCGAGAAAAGGAACATTTAACCTCTCACTGCTGAATAGTTTACATTTACCCTGGAGGTTAAGGTAAGGCCAGGTGTTGAGAGAAATGAGAAGAAACTATTTTTTTTCCAAAGGAGGTGATATAAGTGTGAATTTATGTAGCCACTTAGATTTTTTTCTACAGAAATTAGAGGGACAAGTTATCATAATCATTGCTCATTAGAAAAAAGGCTCATGCCACAAAACAAACTACCAACCTACTGGCCCCTTGCCCAATTAGCAATGGACCAAAATAACTGCCAGGGTCACGCATGAAGATTTTAAATGTTTTGTTTTGCTGTTGTTTTTGTTGGTGATAGTGTTGTTTTCCTAAGACAGAGGTTATGAGTAGTGTAGAAGCCCTTTCGTGCATTAATTCCAACTCTACCAAGGATGATGAAAGTCTTATTGACATAAAATTTTACTTTGATTTTTTTTCCTGTCTTCAAATATATAATAGAATAGCACTGGAAATTCAATGATGTTTTGTAAACTTAAAGAAACTAAGAGCTGTAGCAATGGAAAACATTCCAAGGGATCAGAGGATTTAGAATTTGAGAGGAGATCTAATTTAACCCTCTAAATATTCCAGAAGGAAACTGAGGCCCATAGAAGTTAAATGATTTGCTCAATTGAATACAGCTAGTAAGTGACAGAGCCAAGTTTCAAACCTAAAGAAGGCAGCATTTTCCAACAACCAGTTGGAACATGTAGAAGCCCAGTGGCCATGGTCTCTATAAACATGTGCTTATGAATGGGTTGAATCTGATGACAAAAGAAAAAAAAAGTGTGGTCATGATCCACATGTGTAACTAACAGGCCTAGGACTGGAGGCACCATATCCAACTGCCAGGATATGGAAATCATTGGTATAGTGTGGTCAGTGGGAGATAAGACATTTTAGAGATCCATTTAATATAGTCCAATGAAGAATGTTCAGTCAAGAGATTCAGTTTTAATTAGTGAAACAGTAATGTTAGAACCATTGAAATCGAAGAAGGACTCGTGCCTAATTGTTTTGGAACTAAAAATTAGGCTCTCTGGTTTCCTTCTCTTTTCCCCTATCTCAGAGGTTTGCATTAAGTTATTTTCCATCCATTGACTTACATCAGATAAGAATTGGGTCCCCTTTTGAATGGCAACAGCTGAATCAGCAGTGAATGAATCTGAGTATGATTTCTGTCCCAGAGTTAACCTTAGGAAACACTTCAAGTCTGAGCTCAAACCTTGAGGTTTCTGCTTTGAGCTCTAACGAATGTGTTCATTGGCAAAAGTCACTGCTAAGGAGAAATCATGGCCTCTTGATCTTATCCTAAATGCAACTTTCCTTTTTGGTTTTCACTTGGTCTAGACTTAAAGGAGTTAACAATTTCTTGGTAACTCAGCAGCATGAAATTCAATGGCAATTCTGTAGGCTCAAAATTCATCATGGGCATATCAATGGGGTGCTGTTAATTTTCCACAGAGATATGTTACCATTAAAAAAGAAGTAACTGGCCTTTAAAAAAAAACAAAAAACACTACATCGTAATACTCAGAAGGATAAGCTTAAACTCAAAAAAAGCAAGGAACTGAGTTAGGGGAGAAATTCAGTTCATATACAGTGAGGGCTGCATGAAATGACTTACCAAGTGGCTACAGTTAACCATCCAATTTCCCTTTCTCTCCCTTCCCAAAACCATACTTTCAGTTCAGGCCTTGGTATAATCTCCTCACAAGTCTCTCGGATTCTAGGATTAGTCAAACGAATATGGCAGCCAATCATTCATATCATTTTAGAAAAGTGGCATAAAATGGTGAAAAAATCCCTGGCTCTAGAATTACACAGTACAGTTAACCTGAGTTAAAATCCCAACTTGGCTATTTACAGCCTATGTGATCTTAGGTAAGTCACTTGACCTCATTGGGACTCAGTTGCATCATCCATGAAATGAGGGTTAGACCAGATGGCATCTGAGGTCCATTTCTTCTGGCTTTCTATCTATTATCTAATTACAGTGACAACATAACCTGTCTCTTTTTAAGTCATCTCATTAAAGCTTAGCTCCCTAATCTTATAAAATCTTGGGTTTTTTTTAATTAAAAGGGACCTTAGAGGGCATGCTATACACATGTCCAAAATGAAATTCATTATAGTACCCTCCAAACCCATTCGTCCTCCTAACTTCCTTGTTTCTTATGATATTACCACTATTCTTCTGATCATCTGGGTTGACAACCTTGCAGTTATCCTTGATTCTTATCTATCTCCCACCTTTCATGTTCAATCATTTCCCAAGTATCACTGATTCTATTTTTACAATATATTCCTTACCTTTTTCTTCTCTTCATTCACCCAGTCTCAACCCTACTTCAGGCCAACCTTACTTCTCCTGTTGGAAAAAAAAAAGAAAGGCCATAGCCTTTTTTATTTGGTCTCACTGCTTCTATTCTTTCTTTTTTTCAATTTATTTATTTATTTTTAGTTTCAACATTCACTTCCACATGGTTTTGAGTTCCAAATTTCCTCCCCATCTCTCCCCTCCCCCCACTCCATGACGGTGTGCTTTCTGATTACCCCTTCTCCCAATCTGCCCTCCCTTCTATCACTCCCTTGCCTTCTTTTATTCCCTTCCCCTTCTATTTACCTGTAGGGTAAGATAGATTTCTATATGCCATTGTCTGTGTATCTTATTTCCCAGTTGCATGCAAAAACAATTTTTAACGTTTATTTTTAAAACTTTGAGTTCCAAATTCTCTACCTTCCTCCCTCCCCACCCACCCTCATTGATAAGGCAAGCAATTTGATGTAGGTTATACTTGTCTAGTCATGCAGAACACTTCCATAATAGTCATGCTGTGAAAGACTAACTATATTTCTCTCCATCCTATCGAGCCCCTCTTTTATTCTATTCTATCCTTTGACCCTGTCCATCTTCAAAAGTGTTCACTTCTTATTACCCCCTCCCCCAACCTGCCCTCCTTTCTATCACCCCACCTTATCCCTTTCCACTTTATTTTCCTGTGGGGTAAGATAGATTTCCATACCCAAATAAGTATGTATGTTATTCCTTCCTTAAGCCAAATCTCATTCCCTCTCACATTCCCCCTCTTCCCTTCCATTGTAAAAGCTTTTTCTTCCCTCTTTTTTTATGAGATAATTTACCCCCATTCTACCTCTCCCTTTCTCCTTCTCATGTTGAATTTTTGGACGTGTTGATTTTTTTTCTTTTGTGAGGCAATCGGGGGTTAAGTGACTTTCCCAGAGTCACACGGTCTTTCTCCTTCTCCCAGTACATTCCTCTCACTCCTTAATTTTATGTTTTATGTATCATTACTTCATATTCAATTTACCCTGTGTCCTCTGTCTGTATATATTCCCTTCAACTACTAATAATGAGAAAGGTTGCATGAGTTACAAATATCATCTTTCCATGTAGGAATGTAAACAGTTCTACTTTAAAAAGTCCCTTATGATTTCTCTTTCCTGTTTACCTTTTCATGCGTCTCTTGAGCTTGTATTTGAAAGTCAATTTTTCTATTTATCTCTGACTTTTCAAGAATGGATTACATTTCTCTATCTCATTGAATGTCTTTTTTCCCCCTCATTGATTACACTTAGTTTTTCTGGATAGGTGATTCTTGGTTTTAATCCTAATGCCTTTTACCTCCGGAATATTATATTCCAAGCCCTTTAATCCTTTAATGTAGAAGGTGCTAAATCTTGTGTTATACTGATTGCATTTCCACAATATTTGAATTGTTTCTTTCTGGCTGCTTGAAAGATTTTCTCCTTGACCTGGGAACTCTGGAATTTGGTGATAATATTCCTGGGAGTTTTCCTTTTCAGAAGGTGATCGGTGAATTCTCTCAATTTCTATTTTATCCTCTTGTTGTAGAATATAAGGGCAATTTTCCTTGATAATTTCTTGAAAGGTGATGTATAGGCTCTTTTTTTGATCCTGGCTTTCAGATAGTCCAATAATTTAAAAAAATATCTCTCCTGGATCTATTTTCCAGGTCAATTGTTTTTCCAATGAGATATTTCACATTGTGTTCTGTTTTTTTTCATTCTTTTGGTTTTGTTTTATAATTCCTTTGTTTCTCATAAAGTCATTAGCTTGCCTTGTTCCATTCTAATTTTTAAGGAATTATTTTCTTCAGTGAGCTTTTGGAACTCCTTTTCCATTTGTCTGATTCTGCTTTTTAAGGCATTCTTCTCCTCATTGGTTTTTTGGACCTCTCTTGCCATTTGGTCTAGTCTATTTTTAAGGTGTTATTTTCTTCAGTATTTTTGAGTCTCCTTTAGCAAGCTGTTGACTCATTTTTTTATGATATTCTTGCAACACTCTCATTTCTCTTCCCAAATTTTCCTCTACTTCTCTTACATGACTTTAAAAATCTTTTTTTAAGCTCTTCATTTGCCTGAGACCAATTCATATTTTTCTTGGAGGATTTGGATGTAGGAGCTTTGACTTTGTTGTCTTCTTCTGATGGTATGTTTTGATCTTCCTTGTCACCAAGGTAAGATTCTATAGTCTGAATTTTTTTCCACTGTTTGCTCATTTACTCAGTCAATTACTTGACTTTTAAACTCTTTGTTAAGGTAGGGCTCTGTTTCCAGTGGGTAGGGCATATTGCCCTAAGCTTCAGGGGTTTTGTGCAGCTGTTTTCAGAAATACTTCTAGGGACCTGTAAATTTTCAGGTGGTATGATCTAAGGAGAAGTGTTTACTCAACTCCTGGCCTGTGCTCTGGTCTGTGAGTGACCACAAACACTCTTCTCTGCCCTGAAACTGTGAAGAGTGTTCCCTCTCCACTGCTGCCACAAGCTCTGCTAGGCCAGTGCTCCTCCTTGCCCCAGGACCGCCACTCAGAACTGTGACCCAGATCTGAGTATGGGCAAAGCAACAAAAATCTGCCCCAGTGCTAGCAAAGAGACCCCTTTAATCTCCTTCTGATCAGTTGTTCAATCCCCTTACCATCTCTGGGCTGAGAGCTCTGTAAGCAGCCACTGCCACCGTCACCCCAGGTCTGTGCTGAGACCAGGGCTGGACCACACTCCTCTCTCACCCAGGTCTGACAGACCTTTCTCACTGACTTTCTCACTGACTCCTTCCCTCTCATCTCTATCCCAACCACTGAGAAGGCAAGCAGAATTATATCAATTATACATGTGAAATCATGCAAAACTATTTCCATATTAGCTTGTTACCAAAAAAAAAAAATAAAGTGAGAAAATTATTCTTCAATCGACATTCAGAGTTCATCAGTTCTCTCTCTGGAGGTGACTTCTTTGGAATTATCTTGGATCATTGTTTTGATCAGAATAGCCAAGTCTTTGACAGTTGATCATCATTACATGCTGTTACTGTGAACAGTGATCTCCCGGTTCTTCTCGCTTCACTCTGCATCAGTTTATATAGGTCTTACCAGGTTTTTCTTTCTTTTTTTCTGAATCACCCCTTGTCTCCCTCTTATATTCTTCTGATAAAAGAGCTACAAAGATACTATCCTAGATAGCCTTATGATAGAGACATCTGGGTGGCATGATGTCTAGAGGGCCAGGCCTGGTGACAGGAAGAACTGAGTTTGAATCCAGCCTCAGATACTTACTAGCTGTGTCAACCTGGACAAGTCACAAACCTCTGTCTGCTTTAGTTTCCTCAGCTGTTAAATGGGTATCTGAATAGCACCTACTTTCCAGGCTTGTTGTGAGGATGAAATGAGATAATATTTTCAAAGCATTCAGCACAGTATTTGTCACATGGTAGTACTTAATAAATATTTCTTTCTTCTCTGAAAAAGTGAAGACCTTCCTCCATATCAGGTAGATTCCACTCAGGCACGGACAAGGATCACATAGGATGGGCATATAGGAATGGGTACAATCTGCATCAATGGAATAATCATTCAAATCAATAAGATCCATCTAAATGTTTGCATTTTTGAGAAGATAAATCCCAATTCTGTGCACACATAAAAGTAGGGCATTAGACAGCTACTAAATTTCCTTCTGACTTGAATTCAATTCAATCCAATGTGACAATGAACCTTTAAGAAGCTATTGTGTGAAATGAACTGTGCCAGATGTTGGGGAAACAAAGATGAAACAAAATACAACACCTGCCTTCAAGATTGTTGAAATCTAGAATTGAGTGTAAGGTAAATTATATGGATAATTTCAATGGCAGCTAGGTGGAGAGATGGACTGCTGGATTGAGTCAGAAAGTTGTTGTTGTTGTTCAGTTGTTTTTCAGTTGTGTTTGACTCTTCATGACCCCATTTGGGGTTTTCTTGGCAAAGAGACTGGGGTGGTTTGCCATTTCCTTCTCTAGCTCATTTTAGAGATGAGGAAACTCAGGCAAATAAGGTTAAGTGACTTGCCCAGGGTCACACAGCTAGTAAGTGTCTGAATTCAGATTTGAACTCAGGAAGATGAGTCTTCCTGACTCCAGGTCAGGCACTCTATCTATTATATAACCTAGCTGCCTCTGAGTCAGGAAGATGGTTCAAATCCTGCCTCAGACTCTAACTAGCTATGTGACCTTGAGCAAGTCAACCTCTCAGACTCATTTTCTTCATCTGTAAAGTTGGGGGTGTTAGACTTGGTCTCTAAGGTTCCTTGAAGCTCTAAATTTGTTGTCCTACAATTTCTAATATACATGTAAAAGGAATAAAACTGAAATATATAGATTTAAGAAGGGATTGATCATTTTCATGCTAAAGGTAGGGGCAAGTAGGAGAGACCATCAAGAAAGGGCTTCATGAAGTGGATTTTAAGGGGAATAATCCACATTAAGTGGATTTTGAAGAAAGGAAAATATTTCTTTTTCTTTTTAAAGTTTTATTTTTTATTGTAAACTTAAGCATTGACAAACTTAAAGATTCCAACATACAAAGAACAAAAAAATGGGAGGGAGGGAGTGAATATGAAACTGAACTACAGTTATACATAGTTTGGTTTTTTGTTTATATTAAATTTAACAAGGTAGTAACAGGGTAAAATAATTGCCTTATTTTTTGTGTCCCTTTCAGAATTTCCTTTTTTGTGTGATCTTTCCTTTTTTTCTTCTTTTTCCTTTTCTTTCTCTCTCCCTTCCTTTTCTTCTCCCTTTCTCCCTTTCTCACTCTTTTTCTTCCTTCCTTCCTTTTTTCCTTTCTTCCTTCCGTCTTCCTTTCCTTCATTATTTATTTTTCTTTCTTTCTTCTTTCCTTCCTTCCTTTCTTTTTTCTCTTTCTTTTTCTTCCTTCCTTTCTTCCTTTTTCTTCTTTCCTTCCTTCATCTCTTCCTTCCTTCCTTACTTTCTTCTTTCCTTGCTTCCTTCTTTCCTTCCTTCCTTCCTTCCTTTCTTTCTTTGTTTCTTTCTTTTTTGTTTGTTTGTTTGCTTCTTTCTTTCTTTCTTTCTTTCTTTCTTTCTTTCTTTCTTTCTTTCTCTTTTTCTTCCCAGAGGGCCTTGAATGCCAGGTTAACAGTGGCTGGGGTGAATGGATTGTATTCTAAGGCTAAAAAGCTCTTGCTGTATCCAATGACAACTCATGATATGTGTGTCTGCTTCCATTTCATTAGTATTCTGCAGAGACAATGACCAAGCCTTTGAAATTATTTGCTTAGCAAACACTTACAGTGCCTAGTACTGAAATAGACATCTGCATGTTTATTTATATTTAATAATAGTTAAATATGATGAGCAGGCTAACAAAACCAGCATGTCTGGGGAAGAAGAAGAATTGGGTCCCTCTGCTGAGTTGTTTACATTTCCTCTTTCCCTGGAAGAATATACTAAATATACTATACAATATAACATAATATAGTATAATAATAACAGACTACATATAAACTATATATATATACATACTATAGACAGTACATATAGCATAGTATTTTATACTATATGTAGTATATATGGTGATATATATAATATGATGTAATAATAAATATACTACACTACATAGTATAATATATACTATTTTCTTGAATTCCTCTCAACAATTAAGGATTAAGAAGAAGAGATCATCCAAATATGACTCTCCTTAAAAAGAAATTAAACATTACCTTTCTCTGTCTAATCACCATTACAACCAAATTCCCAAAGATAATAAGGATAACTGGGACAAAAAATTAGAGGTTTGATTGAGCCATGTTTTATTTGAAGTCTTATTTTTCAAAAACAGAAAACCTTTCATTTAGCTCAAAGGATAATAATCCCCTTTCTAGCAGCTCAGACCAGTGATACCACTGTTATGGCAAGTTCTGACAGTAATTAACAATATGTAGAACATTATATGACCATCAATAGTTATAAGTCCCATTTCTATAGCACTTAAATAGGTTCATGAAGCTTTTTCCTGAAAAGCATCTTGTTGGGGTAGGCAATGGAAATATCATCATGCCCATTGTACAGAACTGGAAACCAAGGTCCAGAGAAGTCAAGTGAATTGTTTAGCATCATATAGTTAGTAAATGTAGGGGATGGGATTAGAACCCAGGTTTTCCTGACTTTACATCACCTGATCTTTCCTGTCTTCCAGGTTCCCTCAATTAGCCTGAAAGTGCCATGATTATTGATTACCTTATAAATGAATGGGCTGAAGTGAGGAATAAGCAAGCATTTATTGAGTGTAGTGTGCTCCAGGCAAAAATGAAACAGTCTCTGCTCTCAAGGAGTTTATATTTAATTAGAGAAGATACTGTGCATGTGTTTGTATATAACTTATTATCTGTACAATGAACAAAACATAAATAAAAGGTTATGAAGGGAGGGCACTGGCATTAGTGGGAAGTCAAGAAAAACTTCATTTAGAATGCTGTGTTTGAGCTGAATCTTGAAGGACAACCCATGATTCTAGGAAGCAGAGATGTGGAGGGAAGGCATTTCAGGCACGGGGGAACAGCCAGTTCAAAGACATGGAGATAGGAGTGAGAAATAGCAAGAAAGCTGTAGGACCTTCAACAAGTCAATCAACTATTCTGAGTAGCAATGTATAAATGAACCTGGAAAGGTGAACACGAGGTAGATTGGGTGTTGAAAAACAAATCTGCAGTCAAGCAAATCTTTCTGAATTTCATTTCTGGTTTCATTCCCTTACCTCTAAAGGGACTGTCAAAAATATGATGAAATACCTCCAATATTTAATTTTCCTAATGTATGATGTGTGTATATACAGAGAAAGAAAGAGACAGACAGATAGACAGACAAACAGAGGGAGGAGACAGACAGAGGGAGAAAGTCAGACAAGGAGAGAGAGGTAGAGAGAAAGGGGGGGGAGGGAGAGAGAGAAAGAGAGAACAAAAGCAATTCTAGTATAATAAAGAATTTCTATAGTGCTTCAGAGTGTGCAAAACATTTTATGTACATAATCTCATTTTAGCGAACTACCACAGACATTATTTCCTAGCTCCACTCATTCTCCTGATTTGTTAACCTTCTTCCAAGTAGCCTCATCACTCAGGAGACTGGTGATTCTCTAGCTCAGAGCACCATACTAGGAGGAGCCCCAGACTTGCTCATTTCACTCCCAGATCCATTTACTCTCAACACTTCTCCACTTCCTTGCCCAAAGTCTTGCCCCATCTCTGGAAACCTCCCTATTCCTCCTCTTCCTCCTAGTCTTCCTACTACTACTACTACTACTACTACTACTACTACTACTACTACTACT
>NW_020954572.1:25610406-25616113 GCF_900497805.2 Vombatus ursinus | reverse complement strand
CTACTACTACTACTACTACTACTACTACTACTACTACTACTACTACTACTACTACTGTTTTGTGCCATCTATATCATTAGATAAATTAGATATTGTCCTTAGAATATAAGCTCTTTGAAGCTACCCTCGAGGTTACTGTTATATTTGGTTATGTTTAGAGGCCTCTAGGTGCAGCAGATAGAGATTGGGCCTGGAGTGTGGAAGATCTGAGTTCAAATCCAGGTTTGCGCATTAACTGGCAGTGACCCCTGGACAAGTCACTTAATCTTTGCTTGCCTCAGTTTCCTAAACTGTAAAATTTGGATAGTATCTACCTCACAAGGATGTTGTGAGGATCAAATGACATATTTGTCAAAACACTTAGCACTGTGCCTGGCACACAGTAGGTGCTATAGGAATACTTATTCTCTTCCCTCTTATATTTGTATGCACAGTGTCTAAAACATACTAAGCACTTGATAAATGCCCCCACCCCTGCCCCGCCCTCACTGTGTTCCTCTCCCTGTCTCTTTCTCTCTCCTTTTCTCCCCCAACCTCCCTCCTTGGTTCTACCTTCCTTCTCTTCCTCTCCTCCTCTCTCCACCTCATCTGCTCTATCATCTCTCTCTATATCCCTGCATCATCCATCTGATGTGTCTATCTATCTATGTAAATGAAAGAAGTTAAGACTTGGCCTTGGTCACACAGCTATTGAATATCACAGACAGGATTTTAACATCATTCTTTTGGATTTCAAGTCTAGCCTTTCAGGAGTTACAGAATAATTTATTCTAGAATAAATAGTTTATTCTTTACAATGGGTACATTTTCTCATTTGGTCCATATACTAACACTCAGAAGTAAGCAGATCAAGAGAAACTGAGGCACAGAGAGATTAAGCAGCATAACTAGTAAATGGGTAAAGCAAGATATGTTATATGCAAGGATTAGGCTCAGCATTAATTAACACAAACTCCAGGTTCTTGCTGCAATAAAATTCCGCCTCCCTCCCTAACATACTATGTACACACATGTTTGGACATACTAACTCCCATGCATGTTCAACTCCTTGAAATTAATGTACCAAAAGAAATTTAAAAGAGTAGCATCACCCACACAGCTACAATGCAAGCAACTCGCTCATTTTCATTCTCTTAACAAAGTGAACATTTTAAACCTATCTTTGCCTTTGGTTCCCCCTTCATCCCTCCCAAAGAGAAAAGGAAATTAATATTTTTGTAATATAGATGTCATCTTATATTTCATGCCTGACTCATTTGAAAATGTAGATTAATTTGCAAACAATTTAGAGAGCTGAACTATTGAGTTGGGCCTTCTAAGATTTAGGATTTGTCATCTTTTAAAGTTGACACCCAGTGAGAGCTTGTCAGTTACAAAGGAGTGAAATGAAGTGAAAATAAGGCTCATCTTCATCTTCTTGTTACATGCTTGATTGGTTCCAGAGACACACACACACACACACACACACACACACACACACACGTGCACCATTTACAAGCTGAAATTAATTACTCAGAAAGTTATGTTTAACTTTAAACCAAATTTAAAGGAGGAGGAGTGCCACTCTATGTGGGCCATTTTATTCAGTGGGTAGGAGAGGGCAGAGGGAAGAATGAGACATGATGGGTAGTCCTTTAAGGAGGGTAGTTAAAATTTCTCATTTGTCCTGCTCCACCCCTTCTTTTATGTGTAGGGTAATGAATAACAAAGCATCTAGGTGAACACATTAAATATTTTTTGCTCACCACATTGCAAAAATAATGATGAAAATGATAATAACAATAATAATAACTGACATTTGTAAAATGATTTACAGTTTACAAAACACTTTCATCTAAAGTCTGGGAAATAGGTAGAACAAATCTTGTAAGACTGATTTCCCAGGAGAGAAATTAGAGATTTTATAAAGTTAAATGACTTATACAAAGTCATACAGTCAATAAGTAGAATAATTGGATTCAAATCAATTTCATATAACATCAAGTCAAATGCTCTTTCCACCATAGCAAGACAACTCTAAAGGGCATTTAGAATAGAGACCAGACTCATATTATTTACATACAATTTATTATTTTTCTTTCCAAATGTGAATTCTCAGGTATGGTTGAAAAAACACCTGTAATCTCTACTTCTGGGGAAGCTGAGCCTGATAGATAGGGTATCTGAGATATCAAATACACTACATAGCACCAATGTGGGGAACTTCCTAGTTTTGGTGGGCACCAAGATACCTTAGGAAGGACTAACTGGGTGGAGCCAAGATGGCAGAGTAAAAACACTGACTTGCTTGAGCTCTCCCCCAAACTCCTCCAAATACCTATAAAAAAGGCTCTAAACAAATTCTAAAGCAGCAGAATACACAAAAAGACAGAGTGAAACAAATTTAGAGCCCAAGACAGCCTGGATGGTTGATCAGAAAGATATATCGCACCAGGCTGGGATAGGAACACAGTTCAGTGTGGGTGTGCAGGCCACAGCGAACCTGGAACAGGCCTCAGAGGACTGAATCATGGGCAGCTGTGGTGGTTTCCAGAACTCTCAACCCACAAACGCCAAATACAACTTAGGTCAGTGGGAAAAGTCTGCGTCTGCAGTGAGAAAGAGAAGCGAGGTGGTCTCAGCTCCAGTCCCTGAGCCTGGCCCCAGGGCAGCGGCTGCTTCCTGAGCTTCTGCCCACAGACTGATGGGGAATAGACTGGCTGATCAGAGGGGGATTGCAGAGATCTCTTTGCTGGTGCAGGATTCTCTTGCTTTGCCCATGCTTGGATCTGGGTCACACTTCTGGGTGGCGGTCCTGGGACAAGGAGGAGCGCTGACGTGGTAGAGCTTGTAGTGGCTGTGGAGAGGAAATCCTCCTCACAGTTCCAAGACAGAAAAGAGTGCTTGTGATCACTCACAGACCAGAGCACAGGGTAGGAAAAGAGTAAATACCTCGCCCTTGATCATAGCACCTTAGAAGAATTGAAAATTTACAGGTCCCTAGAAGTATCTCTGAAAACAGCTGCACAAAACCCCCAAAGCTTGGGACAGTACTTTCTCCACACTGGAAACAGACCCCTACCTTAACAAAGAGTTTATAACTCAAGTAATTGGCTGGGATCGTGAGCAAGCAGTGCAAAAAGAGTCAGACCATAGAATCTTACTTTGGTGACAAAGAAGATTAAAACATACAACCAGAAGAAGACAACGAAGCCAAAGATCCTACATCCAAAGCCTCCAAAAAAATATGAATTGGTCCTAGGCCATGAAAGAGCTTCAAAAGGATTTTGAGAAGCAAGTAAGAGAAGTAGAGGAAAAACTAGGAGTGATGAAAGAAAATCATGAAAAACAAATCAACAGTTTGCTAAAGGAGACCCAAAAAAATACTGAAGAAAATAACACCTTAAAAATTCGACTAACCCAAATGGCAAAAGAGGTCCAAAAAGCCAATGAAGAGAAGAATGCCCTAAAAGGCAAAGTTGGCCAAATGGAAAAGGAAATCCAAAAGCTTACTGAAGAAAATATTTCCTTAAAAATTAGAACAGAGCAATTGGAAGCTAGTGACTTTATGAGAAATCAAGACACTGTAAAACAAATCCAAAAGAAGGAAGGACTAACTGAACCACATCAGAAATGTGGCAGGTCAAAGGTCCCATAATGATTGGTAGAGTGGTAGGGTCTGCAAGTGGCACTTGCCCTTCTAGCCTGGGTGAAAGAGAGACCCACTCTAAAAAAAATATTGCAATTTCTTTTCCAGTGGAAGAACTCTACTCTATTCCCTTTCTGCTATGCCTTCCCCTTTTGGTTCTTCATTCCTTTCCCATCAGTTCTCAAGATACACATGAGAACATACTATGTTAATGCCTGGATTAGCCGAGATGAAAAGAAGTCACATGTTCTCATCAAGGCCACCTCTGAACCTAGGATGGCATACTCCACAGAACCCTTAAGAACTCTCCTTCTCTATATTAGTCAACAAAAAATCTACTGCTTCATGTACAAAAGTCATTTTCTTTACCCTGAGAAAATGAGTACTATTTATTTAAAAACTACCTGAAGAAAACTGTTCCCACACTATGTTTATCACAGTGTGGTTGGATATTTGCTTCTCGGTACAGCTGGCTGAGGTGTTGTTTCTCTCCTCCCTTTTGGGAAAATGCCAGATTCATTAGAGGAATAAGAGTAGGGTCTGGGAGATTTCATTGGTGAAGAGAACACTCAGATGAGGAAATTCCTTCTCTGCCAAAATAGATCAGCACTATCTCTACAATATATAGCCATAAAAGGTTCCCTAGAGTACCGGGCAGCTAAGTGACTTACCTAGGTTTTTACACAGCCGGGATGTGCCAGGGGTAGGACATGACCCTTGAAAGTGCCAGCTGGCTTTTGATCCACTATACAACACTGTATCTCATTACATTTATTAGATGTCAGATTCATTAGAAAAGTCTATGTCACAGCTTTAGGTCGAAGAGAATTGGATCAGACGAGTTTTCTTTTATTTGTTGTAGTCTAGGCCTCCTCCCTTTGGATTAATTTTTGTGACCACCAATACCCAAAATAACCAAAAGAAGGAAATTAATCGAGAATTAGAAAGTTTCAAGGAAGTTTCTAAACATTAAACATCCATTGAATATTATCCTCCCCAAAATATCATTGTATCCCATCACCGCATGCCTGTGAGACACTTCAGACTGCTAAGCCTAAAGTCAGGAAGACCTGAGTTCAAATACTACTTTAGATACCTATTAGTTGTACAACCTTGGACAAGTTACTTAACCTAGATTTGCCTCAGTTTCCTCAACTGTAAAATTAGGATTATAGCAATACCTAACTCCCAAGTATGTTGTGAAGATCAAATGAGATAATACTTGTAAAAAGCACTTAGCACAGTGCCTAATACATAGTAGTTTCTATATTAATGTTTGTTTCCTTCCCTTTCCCATCTTCAGTACGAGCCTTGGGCCAAAACTCTTTTCCTTACATAACAAGAGGGTCAAAGGACAAAGTCTATTATGTAATATTTGAACCTCAGCTTCATCACACATCATATGTCTTAAGAGGACTAGCATTTCCACAAAAGACTCACACCTATTCTGCAGCCTCATTGTGGCAGGGCAGTTGTGGGTTCCTAAAGGCTATTTGGATGGAACACAAGCTTTTATAGGTCCTACCTTCTTGTGAGAACTTGAATATGCGCCTGAATAAAAGACAGGGCCCATTATTAGAAGACCAGCCTAACTGAGAAGTTCAAGGACCATCATTAGAATTCTGGTCACTGAGTGATGCATCTATCTACCTATACATCTATGTCTATAAATATATCTATAGCCATATTTATATCTACACCTATACCTACATCTATACCTATATCTACACTGGTAACTACATCCATATCCATATCTAACTATATCTACATTCTATCTCTATCTCTCTCTGTCTCTCTATCTCTTACTGTCCTCTGTCTCTCTGTCTCTGTCTCTCTGTCTTTCTGTCTGTCTGTCTGTCTGTCTCTCTCTCTATATAATATATATATATATGTCTATGTCTTAATTCTAGTGTTTTCCCTCTGTTATTTCCTATTTATCCTATAGATAGCTTGTTTTGTTCATATCTGTTTACTTGTTGTTTCTTCCATTAGACTGAGAGCTCCTTAATGGCAGGGACTACCTTTTTCCTCTTTTTGTATCCCCAGAGTTTAGCACAGTGCTTGGCACATAATAGGTGC
>NW_020954572.1:25567025-25610396 GCF_900497805.2 Vombatus ursinus | reverse complement strand
ACAGTGTGGTGTAGTAGAAAGACTATGGCTCTGCAGAAGACCTGGGTGCAAATTCTGCCTCTTATTCTTACAATCTATGTGAATTCAGGCAAGTCCTTCCGGGTCTTCAGTTCCTTCATAAGAAGAAATAAGAAACTTGGACTAGAATGGCCTTTGAAGTCCCATTGAACTCTGAATCTATGATCCTATTAAATTAGTACATGAAAAATGGAGGGAGGGGGGAGTCACAACAATTTAGAATATATAAAGATTAATCTAATTCTTTGTACTCTGAATATGTGTTCTTTATCAACTGACCAGTGAGTTAACATACCACTAGAGGAACTGACTCATATTCATAATAAATTTTTACTACGAATGAAACCAGAAGACATTAAAAAAAAAAAAAAACTCTTGCTGAATGGGAGGATGGCTCACATTCCCCTTAACGATTCTGTACATGAAGGCCTATACATAAAGAACTTATCAAAGGTAGGCTCATGTATCACCCAAAGATAATAAGAAACATAATTTCATGGTCATTTCACTTTGTAATGCTCACATTGAGAGTAAACAACCATTTTAAAGAAAATGGTAACTTATGTACCAACATCCATTGCAGATTATAAAGTAGAGAAATTCTTGTCTCTTGACAAGACCTTCAAAAGAAAGTCATGCTATATCAAGATATTCACTAATTTCAATGTGAAAGTTAACACAGGAGGAAGAAGAATGTGACGGAAATACGGATTGGAATCAAAGAATGAAAAAGGCTAAAGGTTTGTACACTGCTCAAATGATTCATTCCTGAACATCATGAAAACTTCAAGAAGACAGTGAGAAGGTGTTAGACCTTGTAAACACTGAAGGACTGCAGGAAAACATAAACTATTTCTTAATGGTTTAGTAACCACTGGTTGCAGACATAGCAATTATTTTAGAATTGGCTGTCTGTGTGCGGTATGAAAATCAACTGGGATAGCAAAGGTCAAAGTAAATACCAAATTAGAATAAAGAATGGAAAGATCCTTTCTACAGCCACCACAGTGACAATCTGACCTGGTTAAACAAGCTGTTGGGTCCAACAAATGGGAGAGGTAAATGGACTCTATTATTTCTAAAAGAAATTGAACCAATACAAAATAATTTCCCCAATGGGAAAGCTGTCAGAGCATAAAAACTGCTACATCCAGCAAACAGTTTCTTTGCCAAATGGAATGATATGGCAGCCAAGAACAACACCAGTTTAGATGCTGGCCCATTTGTTGAACATTCCCGGGGAAGGGGAGTGATTACTATTAGCAGTGTCATCCTATGACAGTCAAAAACAGTTGAGTAGCAAATGAGGCTATAGAGAACTTGGCATGAAAACTGATTAAGCCAGATCATCCCAACGGCATTTGTATGTGAATTCAGAAGGGTAACAAACAGATGTAAATGTGAGACAGTCCAAGTGCTTCCAAAGGATGATCTTCAGTACATGGAGTGGACTGCTAGTTGAAGATTTAATCCAAAATGTACATAATAATTGTAGAGAAAAGGGGTCGTTGGTTGATTTGGTGGAAGGAGGATAAACTTCACTGTTACTGTGGAAGTAAACTTCCACACTGATAAAACCACAGGTAACAGGTACTAGGTACTAGATACTAGAGTTCTGGTAAAAAAAATAATTGAAATGGCTGACCATTGTTTGGACAGGGTGGCAAGCAAAGGAAGAGTAGAACTGATTGACTGAGAGAGCAGGGTAGGGTTGCAGTTGGAGATAATACTAAGGTTTGGTAGGAGTGAGGAAATGTGAGAAGGAAATTACAGAGTTGCAGATATTGGAAATGGAACAGTTCTTAAGTGATTAGAAAATTTAAGTTGTGGTTATGCTGATGGACCACCTCTACTGAAGAAAAGAAGATAATCATTAAAGTTCAAAAGTTGAGGAAACATGGGTTTAGGATGCTGGAAGAGTCATCAACATGGATATTGAAGTCACTTAAGGACAGTTAGGGAGAATAGAGTGGAGAAAAAGACTATGAGCCTGGCACTGAAATCAGCACACTGGATTTGTAGTCAGGGGCGCAAAAAAGTATAAGATACTCCCTGCCCTCAAGGAGCTTACAACCTAGTCCAAGAGACAAGATCCATCAACATTAGAAAAATACGTAACAATAAGGTTCTTGTCATGAAAATGTTATATAGACCACAAAACACTATATACAAATGGATCTGAGATCACATTAACATTAATGTCACATATTGCCACACTTCCATGTCTGGGTATCCCATATCACTCTTATTCATGTAGTCCCACAAATTTACCACAAGGATTCCTTCTAATGTAGTGATAGCCTCCCTCAACTTCTTTTGATATTAGGGATACTGGTGGAAACACAGAGCTCCAGATGTATTAGGTTAAAACACACTTCTTTCTATTAAGAAATGCATCAGAAAGCTACATGAGCTGAGAGTAACAATCACTAACTTCAATGGTCTTGTTTAACTTTTTTTTTCCATTTTAAGGTAAATAGAGGGTGGTTTATTGTGAAGTGATTGATGTGTCAGAACAAATGTAACACTATTTAAAAAAAAAGTTATGCAACTCCCAATTAGCTCTGATGCAAATGGATACTTTTCAACCTCAACTAATTCTCTAATGCTAACCAACCATCATTGACTTTCCTTTTAGTGACTGTGCTAATTTTTTGTACTCCCCTTTCAACTCCAGGCCAACTCACTCTACTCTCCTACTTTTATGAGATGACAAACATACTCAACTTCTTACCACCTCAAACTTTTTCTTCATCTTTATCCATTCTTTCCTTATTTCTTCGTTGGAGACAAGAAAACATGACCCTGCTCCATTACAAATTTATCTTTTTGACTTACGGCTTTAAGCTGATCCCTTCCAATACCTTCAGGATCTTATTCCATCAATGGTTCATTCCTGAGCCATACCAATGATTGGTAGTAGATAGAAGAGTGGTTCGATTCTAAGATTATTTTATATCTGTTCAATACCTAGCACAGTGCTTTATACACAGCAATTAATAAATATAAATTGAATTCTATGATTTAGTTTGATAGATTCTATGATTTTAGTCATGTAGGATATTGAAAGTAAAATGAAAGAAAAAATGAGATTTTACTTTAAAGCAGAATAGGAAAGGAGGAAAAATATGAATATTGATAGCAGTTGAAGATTAGTGGGAAAGACACTTCTCTACGTATTATATTTCTTTAAATCTTGCTCTGTGTGGTAATTTGTAAATATAGCAATAAATTACTATTCAACATTATTTTTGCTATAGGAAAAACATAATACAAATGGGATGGTGTAGTGGTAAGAACTCTGGACCTGTAATTAGGTCCAGTTCTGGTTCTGCTATTAACTAACCGTATGACCTTTGGCAAGTTATAGAACCTCTTTGTGTCTCTTTGGGCCTTGTTTGATAGAGCAAGATCATGAAGGCATTACTCTTTCCTCTGAGGAAGCACAGGGTAAAAAGTAATGTCATTTGGGGGTCTGGAAATCAGATTTGTTCTCCAGTTATGACTTGGTCATTAATTCCTATTTTTTCTTGGAAAATCTCTCAGTAGCTTAGTACAATATATGTACAGTTCAGATAAAGATGACTTGACTTACACCTTTTCACAATAATACTGTTTATACTCTATACCCAAACACCATTTAATATCAAGGGACAACTCCATTTCAATAGGCAAGGGCCTCTAATTAAAAAAAAAAACACCTATTAGATGTCAGAGCTATAAAGATGAGAACCAACAGAGTACCTGTCATCAGGGAGTTTCCACTTCATTGTCTGGCGAGAGGGGAGAGAATATAACATGTATACAACCAATGTAGAGTACGAAAGGGCCAAAAGAGAAAGCCAGACAAAGTGAAAGTTTTCTAAGTACATTTGAGGAGAGAGAACATTTTCAGCTGTGGGAGGTCAAGGACAGCTTCATGGTGGAGGCTTGAAGGAAGACAAGGATTTCAAGTGACTGAGAGAAAGAAAGAGTGAGTATATTCTCGGCAAGGGTAAAGAGTTAAAATATGACTGGCAAGACTAGGAGACTGAAATTCGTCTTCTTTTGCTGGAACATAAGGTGCATGAAAGGAAGTATTGTGAAATAAATACAGTGAGTATTCACTGACCTCACTCTAGAGGTCACCCTTCATCTTAGAGGGAAGTCACCAGCAATAGACATGACCTGGAGAAAGGACTCCTGAAAAAAGGAGGATTTGAGTTGAATCTTGAAAGGAGCCAGGGAAGCCAATAGGGGGAAAGAGAGCATTCCAGGCACAGAGATAGCCAGTGAAATAGCATGGAGTTGGGAGATGGAGCAGGGGTGTGCTGGAGCCAGATGTATAGGCTCCAAAGCCAGATGTTAAATTTCCGGTGTGAGTATTACACCTTGGAAATTGTCAAATGCTATGAATTAGGGCTTAATTTATTGTTTCAATGATTGTATAGACCTAACAAAATAATAGAAAAGGCACTAATAATGCAGATTAAACTTATTAGTGGGTCATGGGTACACATTTTTTTTTCCCAGAGAGCCACTTGGTAAGCATTTATCAGCCCTCTGTTGAGATGGAGTGTCATCTGTGAGAGTTAAGAAAAAGGCCAGTTTAGCTGCATTTAAAAACACATCAAGCAGAATCAAGTATAAGAAGACAACTCTGAAAGAAGTATTATTAGTATTGTTACAGTAGTTCAGGGGAGAGGTGCTAAAAATTTGAACTAGAGTAGTGGTTATTGGAATGCAGAAAATGAGATGGATAAGAAAGATATATAGATATAATTTATATGAATTGGCAAGTATTGCACCACAATATTTTTCCACTGCTGGCTTATTATAACATGTTTAGCGTTGTTTCTACAACTCTAACTACTCCTTGTAATTTATTTCATCTAAAAATGTTTTCTCAATTTTCTTTTTTAAAATAATTTTGACTTTTGAAAACATCAACAAATATGAACATTTTTTATATACGAATGAGAACAGAACACTAACACTAGATGGGAATCTGTCGATCTCTGTTGACTTGGATTTCTAAAAAGCTTATCTTAAACTTAACGTGGAAGTATCAGAACTGCCTTGCTTACCTCTATCTCCGTCTCCTTCTGGACTTCCTCCTGGTCTTTTCTATACACTTTTAAATGTTGTTGATACTCTTTTCTTTTTTTTTTTTTTTTTAGGCAATTGGGGTTAAGTGACTTGCCCAGGGTGTTTGATCTGAGGCCGGATTTGAACTCAGGACCTCCTGACTTCAGGGCCAGTGCTCTATACACTGTGCTACCTAGCTGCTCCCTTGATACTCTTTTTTATCTTTCTTTCTTTTTGCTTTTCCATTACTTCCTCATCCATAATTCTCCCCCACCTTCCAAACAGAAACCCTTCCTTAAGATTACATTTTTGCAACACTAAGTGATGTTAGATGGAGTCTGCCAGTACATCAATTGGGATCCAATAATAATTCCAAACTTTGCCTTGTGGTAATGTTCTGAAATTTGACGTCTGACTAGCACATCAAGCTCTTTGTAAAGAAGGCCCTACAAATAGGTAATGCCAGACATAGTTTTGTGTGTCTCTCTATGCTTCCCCGCAAAAAAGAAATATTAATTTTCTCCCTTCTGCATTATAAACTAAATTTTCAAAAATATTATACGATGAAGTCACTATTATTATGAAGATGCTTTCAGATGACATGTAATTACTGGGCAGGGTAATTCATTTCACTAGCTAGAATAGCTTGGGCTAATTGCATTTATTTATGTTTTATACTTGTACCATTCCAGCCAACAGTCGATGATATATACACATAATGTATATTTTGTTTCCTAGGAGTTTTTCTGTGTTTTCATCTAAATTTGGGTGATGCTATTTTGCTATAATGGGAACTGTCCTTCTCACTTACACCTCCATGGTGAAAGAATGCTTTGATCTCTTCCAGAAGTTTAATTGCATTTCATGGAATGGTTCCTCTTCGCAATTAGGTCTAAGGTTTGGATGCCACTGAGTTTTGCCTTTCATGTTCTCTCATTCATTTTGGTGGTGAATTTTCTGTTTCCACTATATAGGCTTTTATCCTAGCCTCTGGTAACAATAACCTTTGAGTAGCCACACTCTTTTATCTGATTAAACAAGGTTGTCTAATCACCCTTGAAGTGTTTTGGCAAGTTTGCCTTTGATTATTTTAATTGTTCCTTCCCTTTTGGTGACCATTAATGGATGGATTTGAACTAAGATGCTGTCATATCTTTTGTTGGGCACAGTCAGCTAGGAAATTCATCATTGCTGATGGTGTAAATACAGTAAAGAGTCCCAGTTAGTTAAGCCAGGAGTGTGATATTCAAGCTTCAGTGGAATTCTTTAGGTCCATCCTGTTGAATGGTGGAAATAAATATTTTATCATCATAAGTAGCAGTTATCATTTCAAAGGAAGGAAAGAATAAACCTTTCCAAATGGCAACCTGCCCCTGGTTTAAACTTCCAATCTTTCATGCTGTAGCACCCCAAGGACTCAGTTAACATTAGCATCATGGCTTGGTGAGGCTCTGTACATGGAAGGAGGTGCCTGGAGAATAAGAATGCTGCCAAAGAAATAGAGCTTGTGTGCAGCATTTAGCTCTCTCCACAAATGTGAATCAATTCTATTAAGAAAGTATAGTCTAATGGTTGGAGGTGAGCCAAGAGTTTCATTAGTAATTCCAAATACAGATTCAATTCTAAATTGAGATTCAATAGTCTTAAACAGAGATTCCCAGTCAAGGACTGATGAACTGAGTAACATTGGGCATGAAGATTTTCTTTGCCTCAGTTTCTCTGTCTCAGAAATGGCCAAATCTGGTGATAACCTGCCCTCCAATTTAATGTTACAGACACATAATTTGGCTTAAGAAGTCTACTAGCTTAATGGATTAAATGCTGGATGTGGAGTCAGGGACACCTGGTCTCTGATCCTTCCTCCCTCTTATATTTAACTTACTTGTTAAGTGACCATGGGTTCATTCTAGTGAACTGAACCTTTTCAACCCCCAAACTCCCACCAAGGGGTCCCACTGCCCTGATTGGTAGTGGCATCAGTCAACCAATTACATCTAGTTTAAATCTAGCCATACTTCACTTTTACTTCCTGGCCATCTTCTTACCAACCAACCAATACGCAAGTATTTATTAAGTGACTACTGTATACTAGTCACTGTGTTGGGAAAAGCAATGAAAATTGGAAAATGCAAAAAAAATCAAAATAAAACATCTCTTTTGAGAGACCCAGGCTTCCTCTTATTGCCCTAGGCATTGTAGCACAGCAGAAAGAATAGTGGACATGGAGTCAGAGGACCTGTGTTCATGTCCCAGCTTAGCTACTCACTATCTACATGACCTTAGGCAAGTCATTTGATATCTTTAGGTCTCAGTTTCCTCCTCTGGAAAATAATGGGGTTTGCACTGTGTGATTCTGGAGATCTCTTTCACTTCTAAATCTATGATCTTAAGCACAGGTTTCTTTAGTTCCCCAACCCACCCTCAAAAGATTGAGAAGGCACTTAGATGTCCAAAGCAGCATGATACTAGGCCTCCCAAAAGCTGCTCCCTGAATTTACTGTACCTAGTGTTGAAGAGGTTCTGATCCCTAGAAGCATCATGATGTCTACAGGCATGGATATGTTGGTAAATGTTTGACAATCAGTTCATATATAGATGGATAGAGATAGAGATAGGTCTTCATATATAGATAGATATAAATAGATATTGATAGATATGTATGTATGTGTATACATCTATGTGTACATTCAATGTTTAAAATATTATCATCACACATTGCCTCATTTGAGTCTCACAGGAAACTTCATGAGACTGAGAACTAGAGGCAGGGAGGTGATGCAGTGGTTAGAACCCTGGACTTGGAGTCAGGAAAACCTGAGTTCAAATGCAGCCTCAGACACTATCTATATGCTCCAGGACAAGTCATTTAATAGTAGTACTTTGGAAACCTTAAAGCACTACACATATACTGGTTATTATTATTACTCCATAAATATATCTCTATCTTTATCTATGGATCTGCATTCATAGATATTTGTTGTTTCTCAGTCATTTCAGTCATATCCAACTCTTTGTGATCCCATTTGGGGTTTTCTTGGCAAAGATACGTTGAGTGGTTTGCCACTTCCTTCACCAGCTCATTTTATAGATGACGAAACGGAGGCAGACAGAATTAAGTGACTTGCCCAGGGTCACATAGCTAGTAAGTGTCTGTGGCAGAATTTGAACTCAGGTCTTCTTGAATCCAGCCCCAGTGCTCTATCTACTGCACCACCTAGCTGCCCTATGTACACACACACACACACACACACACACACACACACATATACACACACATATATGTGTGTATGTGTATATATATATATTTATGTATGTGTGTATATACTTAGCACATTTTAAAGTTTAATCTGCATTAACATTTTCTCCATCAAATTTTTAGGCCTAGACGATTAACAAAACAATTAAGCTCTGATTTGTATCTTTTGCTTACTTCTAAGGTATAAATGCTCACCTTGAAAATTTAACAATCAGCTCTCTGGAGGCCGCGCAGCTGACTCTAGCATAACACTGCTTGCAGGTTCCCTCCAACTATTTCCCCTCCCTTTTCCAGTTCTAGCACCATAATCAAACCAACTTTGTTGCCACTCTCTCAATCTACTCTCCAATGGTTCCACTCACCATCCCAAATAAAATAACGAAAATACTCCTCCTTGGCCACCATTCCCTTATGTGTTGTCTCCGCTATCCTGCCCCCTTTTCATATTTTTGTGTTTTTATCTCTAGCCTTTAGCAAAGTTCTTGGCAATGGTGGAGACTTACAAATGCTTCTTCATTTATTCTGAGCCTTGATTTCCTCATCAATAAATTGGGAGTAATAATAATGATATTTACATAGCATTTATATAGTATCTAGCTGTCTCTAGTTCTTAGCCTCACAGAGCTGCTTGTGAGACTCAAATGAGACAATGTGTAATGATCATTTTGTAAACTTTAAATTAATACATAAATGTAATTTATTATTGGTATTGTTATTAATGAGGACTTTGAGCATAGATCTTAACTATGTAGATATATAAAAGGGGGGATTATATGAAATTTGATAAATAAAGTATTAAAACTAAATCAATACACCATAAAGAGACCTACAAATAGCATCCCTGTCCACTAAAGAAAGAAACCATCTCCTTCCTCCACTTCAGAAGTTCAAAAACCCCTGACTCACTCTGTCAGAGTAAGACAAGTATAATGGCTGAGGCCTCCTTTTCCTGCTGGTGGTAAGTTTGAAGATCAACTAATATCCAGTCCCTGACTGGCATGAATTAGCATCAGTTCCTGGGTCCAAGCTCCTTACTCACTGCTTTTCCTCCATACCTATTCCTCTAGACCCAGCTAAGAATGCTATAAAAATCCACCAGACTTCACTGATAGGGAAGAGGGTCCCCTGTTCCCTTCAGTACCTAAGCAGGGTGTTCAATTCCACTCAAGGCCTAGCACATCTGACCTGTTTCATCCCTAACTTGTCTTTCACTTTATATATCCTCTCAATAAACCTGCTTTGCTATCTTATTGGGATCTCCGTGTTTCCTTGTATTGGACTCTTGCAATCTGGACCTTCCCAAGTCTGTACTAAGACAAACTTGTATTCAATTCCCCCAGAGCTGAGGAGGATAGGTAGAATGATTACATTCTGGAAGAAGTCACAAAAAATTGAAAGTCATATTTCTATTCAATAATGTCTCTGAAACAAAGGTATGACTCCACATCAAGTCTCTTCATTTAAAAAAAATTGTGATTTTTATAAGTACCTTGTACATTAGAAACAATGAAGAAACAGCCTATAATGATTGAGACTTTTCATGAGCATTGTGACATTATTTTCACTCCCGATTTTTAAGCAAGTTTTCCAGGTATTCCAGCCAGATCAAGAAAACCAAACATAGATTCATGGCCTGTGTATAACACTGGCAGATTTATTAACATGGGTGAAGCATTCTCATTTTATCAGTTTCATTTTGGACCCTCCAAAACAAGGTGGAGCCCTGATTGACGATGAGTTTGTTAAAACTCCAAGGTTATGGACCCTCAACAAAAATCAACTTAAATAGGACTCAACAGCCATGACAGCCCCCCAAGGTTGTATATTTTTCATACTTTGGTCCACGTTATTGTTCCACCAAGGAATGAAGATGTCCTTGACCCAGCTTATCATTGACAAAATAGATCTTTGTATGCATGTGTATCTTATCAAAAGAAAAATAAGTTTGACAAGGACAAAGTGCTAATAACTAGCACAGTCAATCTCTCAGAAAATGGCAAGTTTTTTTTTTAAAGAAAAAGAGAACGAACATTCCCTGTTGAGAATGAACAACCTTACCTCTGATATTAAATACCCAATGCAATTAGTGCCTGCCATTAGAGTCTGCCCTATTAACCTAGATTGTAGAACTATACTAGGAAAAGTTCAGAGTCTAAAAGCTAATCAGGAAAAATATCACTAAGCGCCAGGGTCAGTTAATTAACAGCAAAGTCATCTATTCCATAGATTAAGTCAGATTCTTCCTTTTGACCTCACTTAATTGTTGCTTTTAAAGACCACTGGCATAGCAATGGGTCTTGCATGAAAGTGCATGGACATCAGCCTTTCTGATCAAGTAAAATCATATCTTAACAGCTTTTTATCATGGTTCAGCTAGATCACCAGTTCTTTTGTTGGTCCCTTCAAATACTACCTTCTTTAGATTTCAGGAATATTGTGGGGGATGAGCCTGGTTATCATTTCAGGTGTTTGATGAAACCTGGGATTCCTTTCAGTTCTTGTGGTGAAGTTGAGACCAGCTCTGATTCCAGAAATGCAATGTTGATTCTGAGTAGACTTCTCCATCAGCAGGCTGCTCGTGGCTGGGTCTGGCCCTTACTTATCAGGCTCATTCAGATGACCAACTGAATAGATTTTAAGAAGAGTTCCCAGTTTCTCCAAATAACAGCCAATGGAAGTCTTTCTCTTGGCACACTCTGATTTTATCATCTCTTACCAGCACGCCTTCTTTACTACTAAATTGGATATCATTCACATCAAACACAAGTCATAATAACCTCTGTTTTGTATATGTGAATAATTTCAAATACAAATGTAAGTAATGTTTCATTTTTTCTCCTTCATCTTTATGAGATCTATAAATAAGATAATCTTCTTAAATTCTGAAAGAATGGAAGAATTCTCTCTTCAGTGCTAATATTCAATCACCATGATTCTTACATGAACTATAAAACCCAGGCCATAATTTCTCACATAAAGACAATGATTAAAGGTGTAATACACTTTAAATTTTAAAACAAACAGAGGCACAGTCAAATTCAGTACTGATGCTCTGATACACACTCAGGCCTTCAATGTTCACAAGTCATTAGTGCTGATTAGGGTGGATGCTTTGCAAACCATGAAACATTGTATCTCCTGTCATCATCATCAATGCTGTCACAGTATAGTGAAAGACATGCTATATTTAGTCAGGTGAGACCTTCTTTCCAATTTTCCTTCACATGCTAATTAGATAAAGTATATATGTTTTAGCTAGTAACTCTAATCCTAACCAATCCAAAAGGCATTTATTAAGTGCCTATTACTTACAAATCACTGTGCTAGGTACTGAGGAAAAAGGTATACATACAAAAATGAAAAATAATCCCTGCTCTCAATGAGAGAATTTTCTACTTCACTTAAGAGACTGGCTTTCATTTTAGGAGCAAATAAAGTGGCATTTTTTGTTCTGAATAACAAAACACATGATCACTCTTTTCATTAATAATGTAATTACTGGAAAATACCACATAGAGGTCATACTCTCTGAATAGACATTATATAAGAAGAAAAGACTCATAGTTACCTTAATTATTTTCACCACTACTACCAAATGTTATACCATTTTTATGGGTTGCAACCAAAGAGTTTTCATATAACTACTTACTTCCATTATTCTTTCTGAAATGTAAGCTATTTATTAATCCCCAAAACATTGAATGCCTGGGTTCCTGGAACAGAATACAATGTACTAAAACATAAAAAAATAATAATTAATCAGCTCTGTCCATCAAAGGTAGGATTATTCAGTGACGTAAGGACTAGCACTTATTAACTCACTTGACCTTCAGCTAATCAACACTTCTGATCTACCTGGATGATATCATACTATCAATCTAAACAGCATCTTTCATTGATATTAATGGATGATGTAAACCCAGGTAGGGGGAACAATGTATCTAGGGCCACTGAAAGATTGACTGGACCAAAGGATGTTTCTGGGGGAAGGGGGAAATAGGGTAATATTTTTGTACTATATTTTTATACAAGGTAACATACCATATTTCTCCTTAATCTCTCTATTTGCACTTTGTTTTATTTAATCAAGCTTCTCACTTTCATCCTTAGGTGAAAAAAGGGAAGGCAGAAAAATGGTGGAGGAAACTCAAGAAAGAAAGGATGGTAGAAAGGGAGCAAGGCAATTATCAATAAGGCCATACTTAGGAACTTGAGACCATGACTCCACCTGGAATTGTCTTTGCCTCAGCTAGAAATTTTTCTTCTTTCTCTATTATTTACAAGTTGGCAGGAGAGATTCTAAGGAGTAGTCTGAAGACTTGTTAGCTGATCTGACATTTCTGGAGTAGCTTAAACATTTTCCATCCTTATACTTCTACTGCTTGTGAATTTCTTCTTCTTACCCTGAATCAACAAAAAAAGATGAAGGACAAAAGCATAAGGGGCCTGCCAGCATTTCTTTGTCCTTGAGCTAGGAGTCAACATCAGGACGATCCACATACATACAACAACCAATTAAAACCATAACTGGAATAGCCTGATACTGAATGACAGCTCAGGCAACCAATAGCATTGGTCTTGAAGGCTTGAATGACTTGCAGGCATCTGGTAAGAAAATAGACACAGTGGTTTCCTTTTCCCTATTGTCTCTATTACACTTTCCCCTCCCCACCAGGGGCATCATCAGTATGGTATTCATTCATCATTGAGCCCTGGGTTTGAGTGTGATTTTATCACCTTTCAGCCATACTTCATCTGTGACAGCTTCTTTAGTTGAGAGCCATATGCTAATATAGTAGTCTCCAAATTTTTTGAATCACTCATCCTCATCACTCTTTTTACACATTCACCTCAATGTATATGTATTTATAATTTATAAATTATATACATGTACTATTACAATAATTGTGTATACTACAAAACTTATCCAAAATGCAATTTTTAAAAAAGATTGATATAAAGATGACATAATATTTAATCATAGTACTAATAAGGAATCACTGGAGTTTGTTTAATAGAGAATTGATATATGCATTATAGGAGTATTACCTTGGCACATATATAGAGAATGGATTTGAATGGGAAGAGGCTTAAAACAGAAGGACCTAAAAGGAGGCTATTGTAATAATCCATGTAAGAGTGGATGAGTGCCTAACCTAGGATGGCGACTGTGTTGAGTGGAGAAAGGGGACAAATCCAAGAGATGTATCATAAGCAGGGATAACAACACATGGCAGCTTACTGGACAGACATATGAGGTGAAAGTAGGGGGTCAAGAATTAATTCTAGAGGGACAGCTAGGTGGTGCAGTGGATAGAGCACTGGCCCTGAAGTCAGGAGGACGTGAGTTCAAATCCGGCCTCAGACCAAACACTTGACATGTACTAGTTGTGTGACCTTGGGCAAGTCACTTAACCCCAATTGCCTCACTAAAAAAAAAAAAAAAATTAATTCCAGAGTGAGAACCTAGACGTCAAAAAGGGCTTTAGTATGTTCAACAGATATAGGGAAATGGGAAAGAGGAATAGGTCTGGAGGTCGAATGATAATGAATTCTACTTTGGGCATGCAGAGTTTGGGATACCTACCTGTCCAGAGGAAAGGGCCAGTGCAAAAGTGTAGTACTGGGAGATGGAATATAGTGTGTGAGGAACAGAGAGAGGACCAGTTTGTTCAAAAGTATAGGAGAAGAATTAATATTTAACAATTCTGGAAAGATAGGTTAGGAACCTGTTATACAGAGTTTTAAAAGCTAAGCAGAGAAGCTTGTAGAGGTGCATAGAAGAGGCTCAGAGAAGCTTGTAGAGGCACAGAAGCAGGGAACCTGCAACCTCAAGGCTACATGTGGCCCTTTACGTCTTCAAACACAGAGCGTTGACTGAATCTAAACTTCACTGAACAAATCCTCTTAATAGAAGGATTTGTTCTGTAAAATTTGGACTCAGTCAAGAGGCTGCACCCAAAGACCTAGAAGGTCATAGGTGGCCTCTAGGCCGCAGGTTCCCCACCCCTGTATAGGAAGCCACTGAAGTTGGTTGGGTAGAAATAAAGAAAGAAAGAAGGAAGGAAGTAAAGAAGAAAAACCAGGGGAAGAAGGGAGGGAGAAAGAAGGAAAGAAAGAAGAAAAGAAAATGAGAGACAAAAAAAGGAAGGAAGGGAAGCAGGGAGGGAGGGAGGAAAAGAGAGAGGAAGAAAGAAGAAAAAAAGGCTTTTGTAGAGTTGGGAGTTTGGGGGGGCATAGGAGAGACAGGTAGAAGAATTTTATCATTGATATTTCAGTAAAAACCTGTTTACCATTGTGTGTTTGCATCTTTGCAGCTTATTTTTATTCCAACACTCCAAGATGGAAGAAACAAATTCTTATTGGTATAGCATTCAGCATCCCACAACATGTAGGCAGGCATTTAATAAATAAGCTTCAGACAAGTGATTACAATAAAGAGCATCTCTTTGCTATGATTTAGCATTTTCTTCTCCTACAAAATAGCTTCTTTCCTATAGCAACTTGGTTAACAGCACATCTGCACATTCATCAAGTACATAATTGATTCCTTCTCCCACCCCATCCTTCCACTTTCCTTTGGAAAACCGCAGATCCGGCTACTCTGGTCCCCATATCTCCATGCAAGAATTATTTATTTCTTGATTGAAAACACAAAGTCATTTCTATTTATGAACATTTTCTTGTAATAAAACCTGGCATTTCTCATCACAACCATTTGCAGTCTACTCTTATAAAACTTAATGGATGTCAAAAATGTGCACAGTTTGAAAAATAAAGAGACAAAGAAGAAACCCTTTGTATGTCAATAAATGTCACCAAAAGTTCTTATCAAGCCAAGAATTCTCTTGGCCTAGCCTAGGAGGTGTGCCACTGGGGCAGCCTATAACAAGTAGAGACTTGGGCATTCTTGCAAATTTTCATGGATTCCCAACTAGTGGATGCCCTTTGTTAGAAATCTTTATTTCTATTGGTTTTAGGTAGATTAGCCAGCCTAATTGGATCTAAGCTGCTAAAAAAAAAAAATCTGAGAGGAGGGAGGGCAAGAGAAATGAGGAAGCACACAAGCTTTCCATGTCTTGAAGTCGCATACTCCTGGTTGACTGGTCTGCTTAGCCAAGCTGAAATGGTCCTATTGTCATGTTGGGCACATTAATTGGAGCACAGACCAATTTGCAAGAATGCTTTAGTGCCCTTTAAAAGGTGATTTAAAATTCAAAGTGATGGAAATGTTATAAAAGCATGCTGATCTGATCACACACACCGCACCCCCGCCTCCAGCATCTCTCTTGGTATTCCTTCCATTTAGTGTAGCAAACAGCTTAAGTGATTTCCAAGCAATACATACTCCACCAGTGCAAAAAAAGTGCATTCCTTCTTTTAAAGCCAGGGAGTTTAGGGGGTACAGTTCCCAGAGTGAGGTATACAGAGATTATAAAAAGCACATGTTTATGGATTTTAGTAAGCGTGATGTATGTATGTATGTATAAACGTCATGTTTAAAGCTGCCTTCTGGAAATAAGCCATGGTAAGGAGGTGATGATCAGGAAGTGAAGGACACATTATCAGACCAAAGCCCAAATCTGGGACTTTTAGGAAATCAGAGAATAGGATGATAAAAAAAGCAATAAAATAAGTCTCTTGTCCAAAAGCTTTGGACATGGGAGAGTTAGTGAATTCAATTAGTGTGAGCTTGATTTGAATATTTACAGAACGTTCGCATCATGATTTTCTGTCATGGAACTCAAGCATTTACCTTGAATTACAAAATGGAAAACACAACTTTCATATTTGTTGATTCCTTTTCTTACATATATTTGTTGATTCCATACAGATTTTCCCTCCACTTTCTTCCATGGCCCACTCTACGCTGAGCCAGCCTAATTGTTTAGCTCTGGCTTTCATTTGTCCAAGGATTTCAATCCAAACCCATAGAGTGACCAGAACATTACTAACCTGAGACAGCGAGGTATTGTAGTAGATAGAGCACTGGGTCTGGAGTCAGGAAGACGTGAGTTCCAATGTGGCCTCACACATTTACCAGCTATTTGACAGTGGGCACATCACTTAACCTCTTTACCTCACTTTGATCAACTGGAAAATGGTGATAACAATAACATCTACCTTTCAGGGTTGTTGTGAGTTTCAAATGAAATATTTGTAAAATAAAAAATGCTTAGTACAATGCCTGGCACATAGTAGGTGCTAAATAAATGCTTATTTCCTTACCCCTTCCATGCCTCCTTATCAGCAAGGAACTCATGAGAAATTCTCATATATATATGTGAAAATAGCTCCTGGGATACTGGATCAGGCTGATGGACAAACCAGTCAGTATTTGGGTTTGGATAAAGAAGTATAGGAATTGACATGAGACATTTTACATTACAATAGCTAGGTGGCACAGTAGACAGAGCACTTTACTTGGAGGCCAAAGATCTGAGTTCAAATCTCATCTTAGATACTTACTAACTGTATGAACCTGGGTAAGTCATTGACCCTCTGTCTGTTTCAATTTTATCATCTGTTGAATGAGGATTATAATTGCACCCACCTCCCAGAGTTGTTACAAAGATTAAATGAGATAGCATTTGTTAATTACTTTGCAAAACTGAAAGCATTATATAAATACTAGTTAGTATTATTGCAGATACTAGTTATTATTGGGGCAGCTAGGTAGCACAGTGGATAAAGTGTTGAACCTGGAGTCAGAAATACTCATCTTTATGAGTTCAAATCTAGCTTCAGACACTTACTAGTTATGTGATCCTGGGCAAGACACTTAACCCTGTTTGTCTCAGTTTCCTCATCTGTAAAATAAGCTGAAGAAGGAAATGGCAAACCAATACATTTGCCAAGAAAACCCCAAATGGGAATTACAAAGAGTTGGACACAACTGAAAAATAACTGAACAACAAGAAATTATGGTAGAATGAAGCAAGGGTTTTTGGAAGGATACTCAGGAGTAGGTGACATTGGCAGCCTTGTGTACCTGGTGGATGTCATCACAGCAGGCCCTGAATTGGCAGCCCAATCAACCATGTGTCACCCAAGACCCTAGATTCTCAAATACTAGAGTCATGGTGGATGTCATAGATAAACACCTATGAAACCACAACAGCCATCAGAACCCTGGCCCCACGTCTTTATGCCCTAAAGGAGAGTTGCATGGAAAAAAACACTAATGATTCCATTGTGACATTTTCTGGGACAGCGAATCCAAGGCACCTCAAAAGACGGCAGAAGACTGGGAATTTGGAACAGGGGAGACATTAAATCTCTGGAAAGAGAATTATAAGATCCAAAAGAAGTTAATCTTGGGAAATAACAACTTATGCAAAACTCCAAGTAGGCATGTGTGCTTATCATACAGGTTGCTAATGGAGTTAGTCAAATAATAACTCCTGCTGCTTCCCATAGTCACCAAGCGAAAGTCCACTTTGGCTAACCAAAAGGGACAATTTAAATGTCAAATAAGAATTGAAACCCTCAAGACATGAGAAGAGCAGTGCTTCCAGTCTAGTACCTAAAGCCATCATCTTGAGACTCAGTTCCTATGTGTGTTGTCTCTCCCATTAGAATGTGAGTTTCTTGAGAACAGGGACTGTGTTACCTTCCTGTTTGTATCCCAACAGTTAGCACAGTGCTTTATACATTGTACTTAATAAAAACTTATGTTTTTCATTCACTGGTTCAAGAAGTTTATTCCACAAATGAGGCATTAAATTCCATAAACATTTAGAAAACTTGACAATTTTGCCCACGTAGGACTTTATGAAAATGGGCCATAGGTTTTAACTTCTAGCTTATGTAATGTGTGTGTGTGTGTGTGTGTAAGTGTGAATAAGTGGAAGGTTGATCAAGATAACTTTAATCAATTAATTTCTCTGCATCCTAGATGATAAAATCATGGAAATTAAGGTGCAAGTTACAGAGACAAAGTCATGCTAAGGTCTTAAACAAAGTATATAGATGCATCTATCCACTATTGTCCCTTTGAGAGGTGGGAAGTGTTCTGATCAAAATTGATGCAATTAGAGGGCACAGAGCTATTGAACGGCAAATAATCGGCTCTCATCCTGCTAGACATCTCCTAGGGATCCAGTCAAGAGTCAAGGCAGGATGTATCACTGAAGAATGTGAACTCTGGCAACAGAGAAAAGCGTTACCTATGGAAGAAGTGACCTGTTAAGAAGGAATTGGCCCACTTTGGGAACCTATGCCTAAGCTAACTGTGTCTGTTGTTGTTCAGTCCTTTCCGGTCATTTCTGACTCTATGACCCCATTTTGGGTTTTCTCAGCAAAGATACTAGAGTGGTTTGCCATTTCCAGTTCACTTTACAGATGAGGAAACTGAGGTAAACAGGGTCAAGTGACTTGCCTAGGGTTAAACAGCTAGTAAGTGTCTGAGGCCTACTGGCTAACTATTAAAAGCAAGCACACTGTCAGGAACTCAGAAGCTATAGCATTGGAAATGCCGACCCTGTGGTAATATTCATTCCCTAGGGAATAGATAGACACATCTATGTACTACAGGGTATTTTTTTTTAACATGGCCAATGTGGACATTTGTTTTTATTGACCACATGTTTGTAACAGGTTTTGTTTTTCTTTAGTTCACTGTTGTGGGGGAGGAATTGGAGTGGGAAGATGAGAATGTGGATTTTTGTTGAATGGAAAATAACATAATTTTAAAGAAAAATACAGGGGGGTGGAATTATGAAATATATAGAGTTAAATTGACTTGTCCAGGCTCACACTTTTAATTATTTTATTCATATGTTTTGTTTTTATATCATCTTCATTTCCCAACCAGAGAGGCATCCCTTAAAAAAAGAACTAAAACCTGAAAAAGGTGGTTCACCAAAACTAACCAATACGTCAACCAAGTCCAACAATATATGCAGTGTTCCTCATCTATAGACCACCATCTCTTCAAAGGAAAGAGGGGGACTCATTTTCCCATCTTATCTTTCAGACCAAGCCTGGCAATTATAATTACACAAAGCTTAATTTTTATTTTGTGGCTGTTCTTTCCATTTTACATCATTACAGTTATTGTGTTATTGTTTTCCTGGTTTTGCTTTTTTCACATTGCATCAAGTCATTTAAGTCTTCAAGATCACCCCTCCAACAGGTGTTAGACATGAACCCAGGTCTTCCTTACTGCAGATATGTCACCATTTTCACTTGGTTTTTCTGTCTCTGTTATGACCAAAGTAAGGATAAAGACAGCTAAAAATGTCAGTGATTAATAAATCAAACCCTTAGTATGTCAGGAGGATGCTACTGACCTGCTCTTTGTTGGATACACATCTACTTTGAGTTGTCATTCTTATAGTGCATGTGGGACACTTCTATCCACACACCTTCACCTAGCATCTTTTGTCACCAACTAGATGCACAAATGAAATTGTACAATCTATGACCAAGCAAAAGAGTTCTGAATAGGTTATTTTGCAAATGAACTGAATCACTTGAGAATTGTACACACCATTTTGGCCTCATTAGGACCATGCTCTAACAATTAGAGGGGTCAGAAAACCAAGGGCCAAATCCAGTGGACAGTCAGTTTTTATACAGCTGGGCAGGGAGATAAGATGGTGTTTTTTATACTTTGTTAATAGTTTATTGTACTTGAAAATGTAAAAATCTTAGCCTTAGGACCATATGAAAAGAGGTGACAGACCGTTATTTACACAACCCTTGTATCCAACTAAAAAAGTTTGTCACCTACAAAAAAAGAAAGTTTGTCACTGATGAGAACTCAATTCCAAATAATTCATAGAAATTACAATGGTGGTGTCTTAGAACCTTTGTTCAGCTAGTAATTCTTATATTTAGCAGAATATAGTAATGTAATGTCCCTGAACTGTCCCCTTTGAATGACCTAGGAATGTAGCCCAGAGCTTGAGGAAGGCACTTGTTTGATGCTGCTGCTTATAATCTCACACTTAGACTTGCTAGAGAAAAAGGACAAGTCAGAGAATTTTTTTTTCCTTCCCTTTGATTTCTAGTCATGAAATGGCAGGAATTTAATACTCGATTCATCAATCAACCAACCAGCATTTATTAAGCACCAAAGATGTTCCAGGCACTGTGCGAATCAAAACATTTAGAATCACAATGAAAAATTAACATTTCTACTAATCGTTCTTGACCAGTATGTAAGCAAACGTTTCTTTCACCACCCTGATACTTTGCTTAGAAATAAGGAAAAAAGTACTATTTCTCATGGGAAAAGAAAGTAGACATTAATCTCTCTGGTTTAATAGGATTATTGAATCATACATTTAGAGCTAGCAGGGACCTTAGAGATCATGCAGTCCAACCTCATTACCAATTCCCTCTTACCTTTCCCTTTCCCCCACAATATAGTTTGCAGAAGAGATATAGAGAAGTTAAATGATATTGCCTGTTGTTCCCCCTAAAATCACACTGAGTCAAGATTTGAACCCAGGGCCTTTTGATCCCAAATCCAATGCCCAATTCACTATAGCATGCAATACCTCTTGTCAATTGTATGGTACCTACAGATGAAGAATGAATGCCATCATTATGAGTCAACATGGTGTAGATGGACATGGAATCAGGAATACCTAGATTCAAAGGCCACCTCTGTGTGACCTTTGGAAAATCCCCTAACCTCTTTGGTCCTCAGTTTCTTCACCTGTAAAATGAAGATGTTGGATCCTGTGACTGCCAAGTTTCTTTCCAACATCAAAATTGTGATCTTATGATCTTTGTCTCATTTTATTTAATAACTGGCCATATTTTTAGCAGTCTCTGGAATGGATTTGTGCTTTCTTTTACAGATGAAAGAACCACTTAGTGAGAGTAGTCATGATCTGGGAAGGTATGTGTTCAAATAATTTTTCTTTTTTTTTCAGATCTATTAATAAATTTATTTATTTTTAGTTTTCAACATTTACTTCCACAAGATTTTGAGTTCCAAATTTTCACCCCATCTCGCCCCTCCCCCCACCCCAAGATGGCATGCATTCTGCATACCCCTTCCCCTAGTCTGCCTTCCCTTCTATCTCTCCCCCTCTTCTCTTATCCCCTTCCCCTTCTATTTTCCTGTATGGTAGGATAGATTTCTGTACCCTATTTCCTGTATTTCTTATTTCCAAGTTGCATGTGAAAACATTTTTTTAAAGATGTGTTTTTAAAACTCTGGATTCCAAATTTTCTCCCTTCCTCCCTCCCCACCCACCCTCATTGAAAAGGCAAGCAACTCAATATAGGTTATACATGTGCAGTTATACAAAACACTTCCATAGTAGACATGCTGTGAAAAACTAACTCTATTTCCCTTAATCCTATCCCGCCCCTCCCATTTATTCTATTCTTTCTTTTGACCCTGTCCCTCCTCAGAAGTATTTGCTTCTGATTACCCCCTTTCCCAATCTGCCCTCCTCTCTATCATCCCCCTACTCTCTTGTCCTCTCCCCCCTATTTTCCTGTAGGGTAAGACAGATTTCCATACCCAATTGAGGGTGTATGTTATTCCCTCCTTAAGTTAAACCCTATAAGAATAAGATTCACTCATTCCCTGTCACCTTCCCGTTTCCCCTCCACTGTAAGAGCCTTTTCTGTTTTTTTGTGAGATAATTTACCCCATTCTATCTCTTCCTTTCTCCTTCTCCTAGTATAATCCTCTCTCACCCCTTAATTTTGTTCTCCAGATATGACATCTTCAACTCATCCTGTGACCTCTATCTATCTATCTATCTATCTATACACATAACTTTTTCCCCTCCAGCTACCCTAATACTGACAAAGGTCTCATGAGTTACAAATATCATCTTTCCATGCAGGAATGTAAAGAGTTCAACCTTAATAAGTCTCTTATGATTTCTCTTTTCTGTTTCCCTCTTAATGTTCCACTTGAGTCTTGTATTTCAAAGTCAAATTTTCTATTCAGCTCTGCTCTTTTCATCAAGAATGCTTGAAAGTCCTCTATTTCACTGAATGACCATTTTTTATCCTGAAGGATTATACTCAATTTTGCTGGGTAGGTGATTCTTGGTTGTAATCCTATCTCCTTTGCCCTCCGGAATATTATATTCCATGCCCTGTGGTCCCTTAATGTAGAAGCTGCTAAATCTTGTGTTATCCTGATTGTGTTTCCATAATACTTGAATTGTTTCTTCTGGCCGCTTGTAATATTTTCTCCTTGACCTGGGAACTCTGGAATTTGGCTACAATATTCCTAGGAGTTTTCCTTTGGGGATCTCTTTCAGGAGGAAATCGATGGATTCTTTCAATTTCCATTTTGCCTTCTGGTTCTAAAATATCAGGGCAGTTTTCCTTGATAATTTCTTGAAAGATGATGTCTAGGCTCTTTTTTTGAACATGGCTTTCAGATAGTCCAATAATTTTTAAATTCTCTCTCCTGGATCTATTTTCCAGGACAGTTGTTTTTCCAATGAGATATTTCACATTGTTTTCTAATTTTTCATTCTTTTGGATTTGTTTTACAGTGTCTTGATTTCTCATAAAGTCACTAGCTTCCAATTGCTCTATTCTAATTTTTAAGGAAGTATTTTCTTCAGTAATCTTTTGGACTTCCTTTTCCATTTGGCCAATTTTGCTTTTTAGGGCATTCTTCTCCTCATTGACTTTTTGGACCTCTTTTTCCATTTGGGTTAGGCTATTTTTTAAGGTGTTATTGTTAAAGGTCTCCTTTAACAAGCTGTTGACTTGTTTTTCATGATTTTCTCGCATCACTCTCATTTCTCTCCCCAGTTTTTCCTCTACTTCTCTTACTTGCTTCTCAAAATCCCTTTTGAGCTCTTCCAAGGCCTGGGACTGATTTATATTTTTCTTGGAGGCTTTGGATGTAGGAACTTTGACTTTGTTTTCTTCTTCTGGTTGTATGTTTTGATCTTCTTTGTCACCAAAGTAAGATAATATAGACTGACTCTTTTTGTGAGGTTTGCTCATGATCCCAGCCAATTACTTGAGTTTTAAACTCTTTGTTAAGGTAAGAGTCTGCTTCCAATGTGGAGAACGTACTGTTCAAAGCTTCAGGGGTTTGTATAGCTGTTTTCAGAGACACTTCTAGGGACCTGTAAATTTTCAGTTCTTCCAAGGTGGTATGATCAGGGGTGAGGAGTTTCCTCTCCACTGTCACAACAAGCTCCACTACACCAGTGCTTCTCCTAGCCCCAGGACCACCCCTCAGAACTGTGACCCAGATCCAAGCATGGGCAAAGCAAGAGATTCCTGCCTCAGCACTGGCAAAGAGATCCCTGCAATCCCCCTCTGATCAGCCACTCGATTCCCCCTCAATCTGTGGACCGGAAGCTCGGGAGGTAGCTGCGACTTGCACGGCTGAGACCTAGCTTCTCTCTCACTGAAGAAACAGATTTTTTCCGCTGACCTTCTAAGTTGTCTTTTGTGTTCATGGGTTGAGAAGTCTGGAAACTGCCACAGCTGCCTGCAATTCAGCCCTCTGAGGCCTGCTCCAGGTTTGCTGCGGCCTTCGCGCCCACACCAAACTGCGCTCCTTCCCTGCCTGACACGATATACTTTTCTGATCAACCATCAAGGTTGTCTTTGGCTGGAAATTTGTTTCACTCTTGTTTTTGTGGGTTCTGCTGCTTTAGAATTTGTTTAGAGTCATTTTTTTACAGGTATTTGGAGGGATTCTGGGGAGAGCTCAAGCAAGTCACTGCTTTCCCTCCACCATCTTGGCTCCCTCAAATGATTTTTTGAGAACTAGCTTCCTCCTGCATAAAAGAGGAAAAAAACAACATGAATAAGCATCTAGTGTGAGGGGAAGAAGGATGATGGTCAGAGCATAGGCAGCATTGTGGGGATGGACGGGAAATGACATAGAAACTTGGTTTTAGGAGTTTTTAAAGTTCTTTACGTCCTGATCCCATTCTCTCTTCCTATACCATATAGTCTGGCCATATCAGTCTTCTTACTGTTCCTTACACACGACATTCAATCTATCATCTCTGTGCATTTGCACTGACTACCTACCATGTCTGGAAGGTATTCTCTTCCCATCTTTGCCTCCTGGCATTTTTGGTTTCCTTCAAGACTTTACTTAAGTTCCAACTTCACAATGAGACTCTTTCTGGTTTCTCCAGCTGCTGTGCCTACCCCTCTTCCCAGATTACTTTATATTCATTTTTATGCATTTTTATATACATACATGCTGTCTCCTCCATTAGAATGTAAGCTCCTCAAGTATATAAACTGTTTGGCTGTTGTGTTTAAATCCTGAATGCCTATCACAGTGACTGAACAATAGTATAGATGCATCAAGTTGTTGATGGATAGAGAGTACTCACATAGATGAGATTATATGTCTGATATTGTATCAAAATGTAATCAAGGTATTCTGCTAGGCCCTGGAGATGCAAAGATTGAAAATCAACAACATAGTGCCTGTCCTTAAGGAGCTTACAATTTATGAACTGATTCAGAATTAAGTAAGAAGAACAAGAACAGTTTTACAGTAATATCAATATTTTAAAACTAACAATGTTGAAGACTTTTATGAACAGATGAAAAATGAAATGAACAAAACCAGGAGAACAATATGTAGAATAACCATGGCATTCTAAAGACAAACAACTTTATAAGAACTATGATCAATGAAAAGGCCATCCACTATTCCAGGGGACCAGTAATGAAGGCTGCTGCACATTTCCTGATAGAGAGGTGATGGATTCGGGGTGTAGAGTGAGCCATGACCAATGGGGGAATTTGTTTTGCTTGACTGTGCATATTTGTTGGAAAGCATTTGTTTTCTTTTTTTCTTTTTATTCTAATGGTATGGGGGTGGGATAGACATAAATTGATTGCTAGTTATTTTTTTTTAATTAACAACAAAAATAACCCAATATGAAGAATAAAAATATATATACAAATCTTTATTGTACAATGTAGAATTTGAAAAGGGAAAAAGGGGGGGGGTCTAGATAAGTGCTCTAAAGGGAACTCATTACCTCCTGAAGCAGCTCAATATATTTTAGATAGTTCTGGTACTGAAGCCTTTCAAGTGGAGGGTGGATGAATATTTATTAGAAATGGTGCTCAGAGGGGAGAAAAATTCTTAAAGGAGAAAGGGAACAAACTTTTTTTTAAATACCTACTATGTGACAAGCACTGTGCTAAGTGCTTTACAAAATTATCTCATTTGATCTTCACAGCAATGATACAACGTAGATACTATTATCCTTATTTTACAGTCAAAGAAACAGGTAAATAGAAGTTAATTCCCGAGTTATGCAACTAGTAAGGTCACATTTGAATTCAGGTCTTCCTGACTATAGGCTCAGCATTCTATCCACTGTACCACCCAGCTGCTAAATAATTCCCAGAAGAGGAGGAGAAGGAAGAAGCCTATATTTCTAGTTTATTTGAATTTGACACTAATAGAATATATTTCAATTCAATTCAACAAACATTTATTAAGCTCCCACTATGGGCAAGCAAGGACTAGGTGTTTAAGAGGGCCATTTCCTCCTTCTTATCCAATCTGCCTTTTATTTTTTCTGTGAGTAAGGTCATTGAAATATCAGGGATACTAGGCTGAAACTATTAAATAAATTATCTAAAGCTTGTCCAAGAATTCCCTCCCCACTTTTATTTTCTTCTTTCTATATCTTTTACTCCTCACTGTTAGCTAAGGAAAATTAATCATTCTCAAGCAGTATCATTGTGGCTTTGTTCCTTTATTTGTCATATTTATTGGATACACCCATTGCTTACTAGCCTCTGGGCACATTAACAAGTATCCTAAAAAAAGACAGTCTCTGCCATTATAGTTTACACTTTGCTAGACAACATAAAAACACAACACATACATGTACCACATTATGGTCAGCACATTTGCAGGAACATCGATCCATATCTTTTAACTCTCCTTCCCGCCTTGATGCCCTTTCTTTGCTTCATTCTGTCCATTTTGTATATACATATATGTCTACGTATACATATATATATACATATATGTATGTATATGTGTATATATGTGCACATGTATGTATGTGTATATGTAGTAGAGAGAGAGAGAGAGAGAGAGAGAGAGAGTCAGTCTTTGAGAGGACAGACACACTAATATACTATTTGTTGATGGAACTGTGAATTGGTATGATCATTCTGGAAAATAATTTTGATCTATGCCCAATAAAGTTCCCCAAGGAGGTCAGACACAGAAGGAAAAGAACCATATGTATGGAATATTTATAAAAGTGTACTTTGTTGTATGAAACTAGAGGCAAAAAGGGTGCCCATCAATTGAGCAAGGGCAGAACAAAAAGCTGTATACGAATGTAATTGGATTTTATTACTCCATAAGAAATGATGAATATGACAGGTTCAGGGAAATCTGGAAAGAATTATATGAACTGATGCAGAACTGAAGCAGAACCAGGAGAACAATTTATGTAATGATTATAACAATAATGTGAAGAGAAATAACTGACCAAAGCAGACACCAGTCATGACCAAGAGAATGATAATGAACGGTATGCATCCTATCTCTTGGCAGAGCCCTAATAGACTAGAGACACAAAAGCAGATTTGCATTCTTAGGTGTAGATGATATGTTAATTTGTTTTGCTTGATTATTCATTACAAGGGATGGTTTCTACTAGGGGGTGGGGGGAGATGAGTTAGTAGATAGTGATGGAAAGGGGGAAAATAAATTAAAATTTCTTTTTAAAAATGCACAGAATAAAAAGTGGGAATAAATAGCACAGTTTTACTACCTTGTGTCTAGATAGATAAATAGATAGACAGACATACACACAAACACATAGATATGTGTATGTATGTATGCATGTATGTATACATACACTTTTAAGCATGTGAAAGAAATTCTTAGTAAAATGATCAGAGGGTACCCTCATCACTAAACCAAAGTAACTGAAAAGGCAAAAGATTTTCATCTTTCATCTTTGCAGATACAATTGATTGGGTCACATATTTTCAGAAATTTGACTTTGGCGCTTCAAAATAAAAATCAAGCATTCCAAAATTATCAAGGAGCAGTAGGCAAATCTCAGGGGTGCTTTTTTAGGTAACTCATTTCTGAGTATTCTATCCTCTGAACAGTTTTCCATGAAGGCAGTCTACACAATTAAGAGTCAGAAGATTAGATCTGACTCCACTACTTAACTGGCTATGTGGCTTTGGACAAGTCATTTAATTTCTATGAGTCTTAGTTTCCTTACCTATAAAATAGAAATAACCCTGCTTGTCCAACTCACAGATTGTGAGGATCAAACAAAGTAATGTAGTTGAAAACACTTTAACAAATATAAGGAGCTCTGCAAATCAAAAGTGTTACAATATTGATGAAATTGGTCTATTCACAATATTTGCCAACTTCTATCCTGGCAAATGTCATGAGTCAAAACATTCCTCTGACACCCCTCCTCCATTTTAGTGGAATGTCCGTATTTGTTCATGTGCCAATGCCAGAGGATGCCATTATAATTTTTTTTATTCTTATTTTTTTTGCCATTATAATTTTGTGAGTGCAACATTCCTTACCCTAGAGACTTCACTGTTATCATACACAGAATATAATCTAATGTGTGGACAAAAACTTTTCCCACCTTGTTCTACCACCTTCTTGTGACTTCAGTGGAAAAATATTCCTCAACAGTCCCTGCCATCATGCAACTCACAATCTATTAGGAGAGAGATCATGCAAATCACTATGTATATACATGATATATGCAGAGCAAAGTGGAGGGAATCTCAGAGGGAAGGCACTAACTTTGAGGATAACTAAGAAAGGACTCTTACAGAAGGTGGGATTTCAATTGATTAGAAAAATGCAAATCAAAACAACTCTGAGGTACCACATCATACCTATCAGATTGGCCAATATGACAAAACAGGAAAATGATAAATGTTGGAGAAGATGTGGGAAAATTGGAACACAAATGCATTGTTGGTGGAGTTGTGAAATGATCCAACCATTTTGGAGAACAATTTGGAACTATGCCCAAAGGGCCATCAAAATGTGCCTAGCCTTTGATCTAGCAATAGCACTTCTAGGGCTATATCCCAAAGAGATCGTACAAATGGGAAAAGGACCCGCATGTACAAAATATTTACAGCAGCTCTTTTTGGGGTGGCAAAGAATTGGAAATTGAGGAGTTGCCCATCAATTAGGAAATGGATGAACAAGTTGTGGTATATGAATGTAATGGAATACTATTGTGCTATAAGAAATGATGAACAGGCAGACTTCAGAAAAACCTGGAAAGACTTGTATGGTCTGATGCTGAGTGAAGTGAGCAGAACCAAGAGAACATTGTACACACTAACAGTTATGTTGTGCGATGACTAATATTGATAAACTTAGACCTTCTCAGCAATACAAGGATCTAAGACATCTCCAAAGGCCTCATGATGGAAAATGCTATCCACATCCAAAGAGAGAACTATGGAATTTGAATTGCTATTTTTTTCTCTTCTGTTGAGTTTTGTTTCCTCTTTCTCGTGGTTCCTCCTATTGGTTCTAATTTTACTTACAACATCACTAATGTGAAAATATGTTTCATAGGAATGCACATGTATAGCCTATATCAGATCGTGTGCCATCTTGGCAAGGGTGGTGGGGAGGAAGGGGGAGAAAAATTTTAAACTTAAAAGCATATGAAAATGATTGTTGATAAATCAAAATAAATTAATAAAAATTTAAAAAAAGAAGGTGGGATTTCAGTTGAGACTTGAAAGAACCATGGGAAGCCAGAGGTTGATGACAAGAAAACACATAGCAGGAATTGGGATAGTCAATAAAAAGGAGATGGAGTATTATGTTTGAGGAACAGTAAGCAAGAAGGCCAATGTCACTGTGTCACAAACTGCATGGAGGACAGTAAAGCTTAAAAGACTGGGAAGGTAGGAAGTTGTGAAGAGTTTTAGGAGCCAAAGAAGAGATTTCATATTTGATCCTGGAGGCAAAAAGGAGTCACTGGAGTTTATTGAGTAGTGTGGTCAGACCTGTATTTTCAGAAGATCATTTTGGCATCTGAGTGGAGTGGGAAGATATTCATGGCAGCAAGACCAAGAAGCCATCTTTTGCAATAGTCCAGGGACAAAATTTTAAAGGCTTACCCAAGGGTGTCAGAGGATAAAGGGGAGGTACACAAGAGATATGCAAAGGGAGAAATAAAAGGAGTTGACTACAGATTGGAAAGGGAGGGGGGATGAGTCAGAATATGGAGTCAAGGATGACATCTAAGTAGAAAACCTAGTGACTAGGAAGATGTTGGCATCCTTGATGGTAATAAGGAAGTTTAGAAGATGAAGGACATTTTGGGAGAAAGGATAATGAATTTTGTTTTGGACATACTGAGTTTGAGATGTTTGTAGGATATTCAATTTGAGATGTTCTATAGGCATTTGGAGGTGTGAGAATTGAGGTCAAGAGAGAAATCAGGGTTGGGTAAATACATTTAAGAATCATCTTCGTAGAGGTGATAATTGAACCCATGGGCACTGATGAAATCATCAGTATACCTTGCTTAGAATGAGTTCTCTGAGAAGGTGATGAAAAGCGACTTGTTCAAGGTCATATGGGTAATAATCAGAAGGGCCAGGATTCAAATCCTGTAACCTTAAAACCAAAGTTGATGGCTTGTTCCACCATACCATGCAATAGCAATGATGACTCCAAGTCATAAAGAAAAAGTCAAATTAAATTCAATATGGATTTTTAAGAAGGTGTGGGCCATTTCTCCATAACTAAGTGGTCAAAAGGTATGTACAAAGATATGGAGGGTACCCAAAAGAATTGCACGCTATTAACCACTATATGAAAGAATGCTTCAAATCACTAATAACAAGAGAAATACACATTAAAACAACCCTGAAGTTTTTTTCTCATACCCACAAATTAGAAAGGATAACAAAAAATGGAATAGTCAATGTTGGAGGGTTTATGGAAAGACACATACACTAACACATTGTTGAATTGGTACCATTGGTACACTATGAATTGATACAATCATTTGGTTGCATGAAAACCAATTTGGAATTAGTCAAAGAAAGCAAACTGTGTATTCATGTCTTTTAACACAGAGATTCCACTGCTAGGCATATACCTAAAATATATCAATGATAAAAAGAAAGGCCCCATATACACCAAAATATGTATAGCATATTTTTTGTAGTGACTAAGTACTAGAAATGAAGTAGATATCCATTAGTTGGGGAATATAAAAAACTGTGATATATTACTGGAATGGAATATCACTGTGCTTTAAGAAATGACTAATATGAATAAAGAGAAGCATGGAAAAACTTACATGAACTGATAAAGTGAGTAAAGGCAAAGAAAAAATCCCCATATATACAATGACCACAATATAAATGGAAGACCAATAACCACAAAACAATCAAAAGTAAACATTGCAAAATTACAAAGAACATGCATGGCCTCAGTGAAGAGATGCGAGAAAATATCTACTCCTTTGTAGAGATAGGGAGATGCACAGGTATGAAACTTTACATATATTGTCATAATTTTCTTTTCTGTATACATTAATGAGTTTTGCTGACTTTTTTTTCCTTTTTTTCTCTTTTGTTTTAAAGAAAAGCATATTACATGGGATGGCTTTTTGAAAGTGGAAAGGATACACAGGAAAATTTAGGTGAGGTGAAAATTAAAGATATCCATTTTTTTTTGAAAGAAGGTATGGAAGTCAGGAGCTTGATATAGTGGATAGAGGGCTGACACTATTCCATTCTGGTCCCTCTGTCACTGGCACTGTGTCACCATATGCGAATCATGTAACCTCTCAATCCCTTAGGCAACTTTCTAAGAATCTAAATTGCATAGTCACTGCTGATCTGCATTGAAAGAGGGAATTTTCTTAATGAGAGTTCCCAAAACAAATACAATCCCATATCTAGACAGAAAAAACAAACATGAAAATGCTGTATAGTACAATTTAGAATGATTTCTATTATTTCCCCCTTCTTTTCAAAGTTCTAGCCTATTTAATATTCATCTATTCAAAACAAAACACTTTCCCCAGGAATTCTGGGTAGTCAAGGTTTTGCTGAATTGAGAATAGATTTTGTTCACTGTCCAGAGATCTGTTTCTGTATCTGGAAAATGGGAATGAACATTCTTGCCACCTAGCATATAAACATGTATCTCTGTTTCTGTTAGATGACAGCAAGTGAAAGAAATATCACTATAAATATCAGATCTAATGAATCATGGTTAATTTGAAAAAAAAAACATACAAGATTCCTACCATCTGAGGTTTTAAAAATAGTCTTATCCGCAAAAGATGTAAAACTTTGCTTTGCTTTTTTGGTTTCTAAACATTATTTTAAGGTCAAGTGTTCTGTACTTTGAACCATATTCTGCTCAATGACAAAGATGTTTGCTGAAGATAAGAGAGGTTCATTTGTCTTAAAACCCAATAAACCAGTAACTTTTGTTTTTTTAGAGTAGGATCACAGAAACTTACTGTAGGAAGGCTCCAAAGAGGTCATATCATCCATCCCTCAAGCTGATTACATTATGGATAAGAAAATCTTGGGTTTCTATGAAAGACAGTGTAGTGGAAAGGGCACAGGATTTCGAATCAGAAGATATAAACTTATGTCCCCACACTTTCTATCTGTGTGACTGTGAGGAAATCACTTCACTTCTCCCAAATTCCAGTTTCCTCACAAAATAAGGACATTCATTTTTATAGTATGGAAAGAATTTGGTGCAAGGACTTAAAAAGTGCAGAAGAAGGATCTTTGCAGAATAATTAGGCAAGTTAATCAGCACTGAAAGCAATGGACTCCTTTATTTAGTTTAAAAAAAGGCTATGTGGCTTAAGTGGAGAGCAGGGTGTAGGAGATAGCTCTGGGGAAGATTCCCCAGAGCCTCTGGGGAGGCACCCACACCTCACTCTAGAACATCAGTTAACATCTTCAACGTGAGAAAAGTCAGATCAGAGAAGGGATACAACTAGGGAATTTACCAGAGCATTTCAGGTGGAATGGTTTTTAGACCAAGGAAAGAAGAGGCAGTCACAGATGCTTCTGTGAGAGGCTGTATCTTGGACTTTGAGCATCATCACACCAAACTTTTGAGTTCAATGGGTAAAACTTCTGGGCCTATTGTTATTACATGCCTCAGGGGGCAGCTTTGGAATGCTGAAGAAAGCACCATGTTTTATAAGCAAGTGCAAGTTCTCACTGGATTCCCACCACTGAGGTTATAGATTGTTGTCATTCAGTCATGTTGGACTCTTCATGATGCCATTTGTAGTTTTCTTGGCAAAGATACTGGAGTAGTTTGCCATTCCTTCTCCAGTTCATTTTACAGATGAGGAAACTGAGGCAAACAGGGCTGAGTGACTTGCCCAGGGTCACACAGTTAGTTGGAGGCAGAGGCTGGATTTGAACTCAGGAAGATGAGTCTTCCTAACTCTAGGCCTGTCACTCTATCAATAGGCAGGTACAAATCAGAGAATAGGGGAGGAAGTACATGGGTGATGAAATTTTAGAGCACAGAAGTTAAAACCAATAAATGCCTGAACTATGGGTTACCAAGCAGGAAAAAGAAGCATAGCTAGGAAATAGTTGCCTATCACAAAGAAGTGTAATGCTGAAAAAACAGAGTTCTCCTCCCATCCTACAATCTGGATACCTATTTCATAGGGTTGCAGTGACAAAAGACCTTTGTAAATCTTAAAACACCAAAGAAACATGAGCTCTTACCATTGTCATGATTCACTATCTGTCTTTGCTCTCCCAAACTATTAGCTTATGCTACGACATCTTGTGAGAAAAGTGGTACAAAAATAATATCTAACTGGTGGCACAATGCACAAAACTTCATTTGTAGAGGGGGCATTGAGCCTCTGCAACAATTTTAAATACTCATTATTCTTGCTCCAGGCAAATTTGACTTCTTTCCCCCAAAAAATTAGACACTTGTTCTACCTCACTTTTATTTGGTTATCGATTTTTTTTTAACTGCTCGCTATGGCAACCCTTTCCTGCAAAATGGGAATGTATAATTTGCTAGGAAAATGGCAAAAAAGTCTCTCTCTCTCTCTCTCTCTCTCTCTCTCTCTCTCTCTCTCTCTCTCTCTCTCTCTCTCTCTCTCTCCCTCCTTCCCTCCCTCCCTCTCCCTCTCTCTTTCTCCCTCTTTGTATTAAAATAAACTCTCTTCATCAACACACTTTTCTTTGCAGCCAGTCACACTGGTATAGCTACTAAAATATCATTTATGGGTGAGAAAGGTAGCTCATTCATTAAGGAGCTCCACATGTATGTTCAGTATTAGTTCCAGGTAGTTTCTAAAATGGTGTAAATCCTCAAAAGGGGAAAATAATTGACTCCATACTTGCCTTTTCTATGCACACTTGAGAAACAAAAAGATAGACTCTCCAGGCAGAGGTCAACTCAAACTGACAATGCAGAGCCTTTTTGCAATTGCTCGAAATGGGATGTGTTTGAAAACAGTGAGAAATGAAGAGAGGAGATGGCGGCTTAGAGCCAAACTCATATGCAAACCAGTTCAAATTGCACTCTATGCCCCTGGGTATCTGTTCCACTCAGGAAACTTCAAAGACTTCATGAGGAACAGCTGAGACACCAAGTTGGATAGATTGGGCTAATGATAGACAATGAGATTCTCCCCCACCCTCCCATTCCCTTCTACAGGCATCCATATTGAACATATATGTAAGTTCACTGTACCTTCTGCTGTGTGCAAAGCAGGGAGAATATGGCAATTCTGCCTTCTTTCATTCTCTTTAATTTAGACATCAATGTTTCAGAAAGAGATGTTTCTGTAACATCTGTGACTGGATGCACCATTTGTAGCCACATTTGTAATCCAAGAACCCCCAAAAGCAGTACCTATTGTAGCTTTCTTTTTTTTTCTGCTCTCTAAACCAGGTATGAATCCACACTTGGCACTGAGCAAATACAAAATGTACCACAGGCCCAGGGCATGAATGGGATTAGGTTGTGCTCAAGAAGAATCAGACTGAAAGGGAGTAAAGCTTAGAATGGTAATCTACCAGATTCTTACCACCAGCTATCTCCTGGCTCTTTCGATGGCATGTGGGAGGAGAACTAGTAGAATGGGTAGCAGAGCCGAAGAACTGTCCTTTAGAAGGTGAATTACTTGGGCATTGCATCTGGCATGATATGTTGGTTGTGCTGTCTTTTTAAAATGTGTGGCTATAGTGTAAAGTAGATGAACTTGGTAGTAAGCTCACTGAGAGTAGGAATTATTTCATTCTTTATGTCCCCAGCACTAGCATGCTACTGTTTAGTCTTGTCCAACTCTTTGTGACCTCATGTCATGGGGTTTTCTTGGCTAAGATACTGGACTGGTTTGCCATTTCCTTCTCCAGTGGATTGAGGCAGCTGTTTAGTGACTTGCCCATGGTCCCACAGCTAGCAAGTGTCTGAGGCTGGATTTGAACTCAGGTCTTCCTGAGCATGGGCAGCTAGGTGGTACAGTGGAGTGAGTGCCAGTCCTGGAGTCAAGAAGACTCATCTTTATGAATTCAAATCTGGCCTCAGACACTTTATTAGCTAGTGTGACCCTGAGCACATCACTTAATAACCCTGTTTCTCATCTGTAAAATGAGCTAGAGAAGGAAATGGAAAACCACTCCAGTATCTTTGCCAAGAAAACCCCAAATGGGATCACAAAGAGTTGGGCACAACCGAGAAACGACTAAACTGAACTTCCTGACCATAGTGCCTGGCAAATAGTGTACACTTAATAATACTTATTGATTGACTGATTGATTGATTGAGGACAAACACTCATAACTGTGATTTGGTGAAGTCCTAGCTCTCTCTCCTAGACACAAGGTTCTCAGGTAAAAATATCTGACAAATTTCATTTAACAAAAACAGTTTTCACTTTATCTACCACTTTGTGCCCTGATTCATTGTTTAGAAAAGGTTGCAAGAATACTCTTAAGATAGTTCACCCCACTTTGTCAGATATATACTCTTGAATGATACATTTTGAGCATTCTTTAATTAGTTGGATCCAAATGCCACTGCATCAGAACATATTTCACATCCCCACTTTCTATGAGGTGAGTATAGTTCAGAACATTGTTAGGATGTGGGAAAATTAGAAGAGCTGGTCTTTCCTGTAGAGGAGAAAAGGGATGATCATGCAGAATTGGTTCAATAACATTATAGAACATGACTTTCCAAATACTCTTCTTCTAAGGCCTTCAGCACACTCTGTTAAACATGGTTCATTATTCCTTGCAACTTATGAAACTGGAGAATATTATAAACACCTCTATCGCATTGATGAGAAAAATAAGAAAGGCTATTTCTTGATCAATATTATTAAGTACAGTAGATGATTATCTAAAACTCTGTCAACCCTGTCGTATTCTGCTTAAGCTCAGCAGATTGCTATAAAAGATACACAAAAACAAACAACTTAACTTTACAAATATTTTATGGTCATCCACTGAAGTTCTACTCAAATGTCTTATTGTGGCATGGAAATCACCCTGGATTCTTAAAGTATACACAGAACAATTATAAGTCATTTTGATATTCATGAAAGGAGAAATTCTCCTGGGGCAAGCAGCCCTCAAGTCAACTATATAATTTATAATTCAAAACAAATACAAGTATCCAAGACAAATTCAATTGATATGAAGAGGGAAGAAGTTACTTTAGCATCTTTCAACTGCTGAAGGAGTACATGTGTTGAATTTTGCCCTCATTAAAATTTAATGTCCTGTGGCAAAGCCTTCACAGTTCCACCTTAGTTGGCTCTCTGAATATGTTCCAATAGAGCAAAAACTCAGGCAGATCCTTAAAGCTTTAAGAACAGATCTAGTAAAGAGCCTAACAGAATGTTGATTGTACGGGGATGATTTAAAAAAAATCAATGTTAGCTCAGGAAGATGATCTACTAAAGTATGGATATGGTTCTGATCTGCACAAGTTAACACAGGATCCACACTGAAAATCAAAGATACTTGAAGTGTTGTTCAATATTTCATCATGTAGCAGTTAAAAGCAGTGTCTTGCCTGACTTTTTCATATTCTCTGTTTCACTTGATGATATTTTAAAAAGTAGAACCAGAGGAATAGTGATGTATGTGTCTTAGACCTTGTACCATATATTGAAGCTGGATATAGCTCCTAGCTATCCTAGTTTCCAGTTTGATTCACTATTTAACAGAATCCCAGAACCCTTTGGTCTTCATATTACACGGTACCTGAACAGACACTGTGGCATGATGCAGCAAGTACTTTTGCTAGTGTTTTGTTTCAGTTGTGTCCAACTCTTTATAGGTGGTGCGGTGGATAGAGTGCCAGGCTTGGAGTCAGGAAGACTCATCTTCCTGAGTTCAAATCCAGCCTCTGACACTTACTAGCTATGTGACCCTGGACAAGTCACTAAACAGCTGCCTCAATCCACTGGAGAAGGAATTGGCAAACCAGTCCAGTATCTTTGCTAAGAAATCCCCAAATAGGGTCATGAGGAGTCAGACAAGACTAAAAATGACTGAACAACAACATTCTTCATTAGAGGCATGAAGAATTAAAAAAAAAAAAACAAACAGCAGTCCATGTAAGCATGAGGTATATTAAATAATTTGTACTTTGGTAGCTCCATGATTTCAGCTATGTAGATATGCCTGCCACCAAAAGAATTGAAAACCCTTTCTATTCTGTATGAGATGTGATTCTTGCTCATAAAGCCTCCCAAGAGGATAATGCACTGACAACCTTCCTTCTTTTGGCCCCTTTAGTATCTTTTGCTGTTTTCTCAAGAATACTGCTTAAGCTGTCCATCTGACATTTTACTCGTAAGTTTAAACTTCAGGTCAACAAAAAGAGTTCCCCTTCAGTTCACTGTTCCCAATAATGATCTCATCATGTACCCTGAGGAAGAATTTCTTCCTTTCACGGTCCTACCAAGGCTATTTGAACAGTAGTTACATGCATAAAGGAACGAATGGATGAACAACATTTATTAAGCATCTATTATGTGCATATAATATTACATATTACTATGGGCAAATATAAAACAATATAACAATGTATTAATAAAACAATATAACAGTAATTTAAAAACAAATATAAAAACATGGTAGTACCTGCCCTCCAAGGGCTTCCATTCTTCCATGTATAAGGAAGTGATGATAGCATTGATTTGCTTACTGTTTCTAGGGCAAATGGTGGAGAGAGACAGAGAGTTTACTTATGATCTTGTCCAGCATGGATGGCAAGCAAGCGGCCAACTCGATAGGAAACATAATCTAGGGTCTGGTGTTGGCTGCATATAAGTCACGTGCATCTGCTCTGAATGACCAATCATTCAGTATAGTATGGACCCAACAGTGACGTCTAACAGTGACAGATAAATATCTTAAAATATGAAAACATAGGGAGTTATGTCAGCTCTATCACTAGTATCTCTTCATGAATCTCTGATTTCTTTTCTCTTCTTTCTTTTCTACTTAAGCTTAGCTTTCTACTCTTCTTTTATCTTCTCTCTTTTTTTTTTTTTTTTTTTTTGAGATTGGGTATCCGTATCTCACCCACACTGGAAGTATAGTGGCCACCCTCAGGCCTGACCTCAGTACTGACTGGCTCAGGAGATTTAACTTCCTAGGAAGGTTGGTGGGCTCCCCTTCTTGAGGGATCACCACACGGGTGTTAGACTTAGTAAGGACACGTGATTGGTTTAGCATACCGCAGCTCAGAACACCTGAGCTCGAGCTATCGGCCATCCTCAGCCTCCCCAGCATCAGGGATTAGGGGCATGTACTACAATGCCTGCCACTGTTTATAGAAAAGAAAATTCACTGGATCAAGCCTAGTTCCACTCAAGGCACATTTCTTGCTGTGAAATGGTATGTTTCAGTCTACAAACCAAACAGGGCCATAGAGCTATGTTTATAAAGGACTTAAACTTCACCTCATATAAAAAAAATTCTAATAATAGTATCTATTTGGACTGGCAAAAAATGTTGATTGCTTTTTGAGTTTGTTTTATTAAAATTGGGGAGGAACCATTTATAGACATTCTTCAGCAAAAAAAATCTTTTGTGATGCTGTTTAAAAGCATTGAATATAAGCTAAAAAGAATGGAACAGACTTACCAGGCAACACCTAAAGAGAGTTTAAAAGCTTTCTCCACAGACAATGAAAGATAATATTAAAGATCTCTCTTGTTTAGCTTGGGATATAAGCTTCTTTGCAAGTGGAACTGCCTGGAAATACACCACCATGCTGTAGCTTAGTACTCAGCTTAAGAAAGTAACAGAACTAACACTGAAAACATACCCACTGCACTGTAGCCTTCTTGTAATTAGCTAACTCTATAATCAAATGGTCACTCATAATAATAGCTGAATACATGCATGCATATACATATATATGCATGTACCCATATGCATGCACATACATGTGTAAATATGTGCATGTGTACATATATGTACATATACATATATCACACACACATATACTCTCAAAAGGATCTGTGGTCACATTGGTTCAATATTCCCTACAACAATGCAGATTATATCCTATCTATGGCTGTCCATCCGATGGGACTCTCATCCACATACTCCCAAATGTTTGCCACAAGAACTCAAATCAATTTTCTGGAGCCCTTCTTAGCTTTCTCTTGACCTTAGGGGAGAGCACTCTGGCTGCCCACCTTGCTTTTTGCCTCATGACTAGCTCATCTGCTCCTTTTGTTAAATAATTTGTCAATAATATCCTTTACTACTATTCTTCGAAAGGCAGCTAGGTGGTGCCATGGATAGAGTGCCGAGTCAGAAGTCATTAAGGCCTGAGTTCAAATCTAACCACTTGTATTAAAAAGATGGGCCTTTGTTGTCACAAGAAATTTGGGTCAAAGTGCTTTGAAATTTTCTGAAAACAATCCACTCTCTTCCTTTTTAACTTTTGGCATAGCTCATTGTTCATATGTCATGTCTTCCTGGATAGGTAGATAGATAGATAGATAGATAGACAGATAGATAGATTGATAGATAGATAGATGATATGTGATAGATATGATCATTGCTCACATTATTGTCTTCTGAAGGGCAAGTCACTTAACCTCCTTTTTTCTCAGTTTCCTCATCTGCAAAATGGACGTAATAATAGAATCTACCTCTCAGGGCTGTTGTGAAGATCAAATGCAATAGTATTTTTAAAAAGCTTAACAGGATGCCTGATGCACAGTAAGTAAGTGATGTGTAACTGTATTAGTCAAGCTCAATAGGGTGCTCATTTAGATACATTTTGAAATCTCAGCAATAGACATTCTTTATCCATTTAGTCTTTCTTGTGTGGATGGACAGATCTTACTCCTTTGACTGATTATAGATCTCTTCCAGAAAAGCTTGGAGCTTGATACAATCAATATAAAATGATCCATAAGCATTTGGAGAACATCCCCATCTATTGGGAATACATCCTTAACCTAGAGTATATGTTTGATCTCCTCTATTATAGTGGTGAATATTTTTCTTTGCCAACTCTTCCTGTTTTATGCCTAATCTGAAATTTATTAGCAAAGAAAGGGTCATTGATCAGGGTTATTTCTGTTGTCATATCATCCAAAGAATCTTAAATTATCTTAATATATGGGTGGGAGACATCTTGTTATAATGTCATAAAAAGAGCCTATAAGGTGGCATTTTCTCCTATCAAGTTGAATGCTTTCTCATAATCAACCAAAAATAAGCACAGTGGTATCTTATATTCTCTTTATCTTTCAGCAAATCCTGAGATAGTAAATATGAGATCCATTGTTGATGATCATTTGTGAAAACTTGCTTATTCCCAACTAATACCCTTATTAAGAATGCCCTAGATTCATTTATAGAGCACTCTCATAAAGATTTTGTGGAAATGGTACAGTAGCTAGATAAGTATCTGTAGGTAGTTATGAATGTATCATTGCTTACCTTTTGTTGACATCAATAAGTTCTGAGATTTTTTTCCCATGCCTTTGTATCTTTCCCTCCTTTTGATTATCTTGTAAATTGGTACCTTAATTTCTCATGACTCTATCACTTACAACATGGATTTCATATATATTTTTATGTGTGTATATTTCCAATCCAGCTGCTTTTTCTACCTTTGTTAGTGACATTTTTCTTCCCCTGTAAGCACTTAAGGGACTGTGATAATGGGACTCAAATATGGCCATTTCCCTATCCTTTATGAAGATAAATATTTGTTATAATAACTTTGCACATATTTTCTATTTTTCTTCTATTTGCTTCAGTTTTCATCCTTGAATGTCTTTGAGATGACTTTGCTTAGCTGGTTATCTTGACAAGCTTTCTTTAAACTAGTTTTATACTTCTGTTTCTGGGAGCCAAGATGGCGGAGTAAGAAGTAAGTCACTCTCACCCTCCCTTACTGACCTCTGAAAGACCAGAAAATATCACTCCAGGAAATACCCTAAAACAGCTGAACCAGCAGAAAGATGGGGTACAGAAGTCTGGTAGTCCAGGAAGCTTGGGGGATTAACGGGAAAGGCACCTCTCGCTCTGGGGGCGGGGGAGCAGTTCAGAATGGGAGGCATCCCAGCAAGCCAGCAGAAAGCCCCACATCAGCATACCAGGGGGAGATCGTGAACCCCAGAGTGGTGGAGCAGGTAAGCACTAACACCAGAACCCCCAAGTGTCTTAGTATGGGTAGTGGAACCAGTTGAAACTAGTTCAGAAAACCACTGAGTGCCACGGTGTTCTCCAGCAGCCAAGTCTCCTTGTGCCTCAGCAAAACTCTGGCACAGCTCCAAGAGGGAAAGCTCTGGGGGAGAAACATCCTGCAGCAGTGAAACATCCACCTGCAAGGTCCAGGTGAGCAGGAGCTAAAGAAAGGAGTGCAAGGTCTGGGTGAGCAGGAGCCAAAGAAAGGAGAGAAAAGCCTGCGTGAGCAGGCATCCTCCAGGGGCCAGACTCCCCACCCCCACCCCTAGATCTTCAGTGTGGCTGATTCTAGCCCAACACCAGGTAAGCTGCCAGAACCCTACAGCCCCCAACTGCCAGCATCTGAGGCCCCAGCACACAAAGCCAGTGACCAGACCCCAGGCTCGCAGCACAAGAAGCTTGGGTCAGGGCCCCTTGCTCCCCCCGGCAGGAGAGCTCAATTTTTTTAAGGTCAGGAAATAAGCAAACATCATGAGCAAAGAAACATACAATAACCATAGATTCTTATTATGGGGACAGGGAAGATCAAGGCAGAAACTGACAACATTGTCAACAACCCCACATCCAAAACCTCAAAAGGGAATATGAACTGGTCTTAAGTCCAAAAAGTCTTCTTGGAAGAGCTCAAGAAGGATTTTAAAAGTCAAATAAGAGATGTAGAAGAAAAACTGTGAAAAGAAATGAGAGGTATGCAAGAGAGAGTCAATAGCTTGGAAAAGAAAGGACAAAAATTAACTGTAGAAAACAAGTCCTTAAAAAATACAATTGGCCAAATGGTAAAAAAGTACACTGAAGAAAACAAGTCCCTAAAATATACAATTGACCAACTGGAAAAAAAAAAAAGCACACTGAAGTAAATGGTTTTACCCTCCAATGTTTTTCTCTGCTTTTGCTGTTCAGTTGTTTTTGGTTGTATTCAATTCTTTGTAACCCCATTTGGAGTTTTCTTGGCAAAGATACTGGAATGGTTTGCTTTTTTTCCTTCTCCAGATCATTTTACAGATGAGGAACTGAGGCAAACTGGGTTAAGTGACTTGCCTAGGGTCACATAACTAGTAAGTGTCTGAGGCCAGATTTGAACTGAGGAAGATGAATCTTCCTGACTCCAGACTACTGTGCCACCTAGCTGCACCTTTTCTCTGCTTTATGAGACAATAAAGCTCATAGCTGTTTGTCATCTTTCTTCAAATGATTTTAAAGATGAGTTTATATTTTGACCCACTGACTTTGGCAGTCTTTCTTTATTTGGCAGGTAAGTCAATTGTTTGCTGACTAGGTTGCCTTTTGTTCATTTGGTTTGATTCTAGCTAGCATTTAATAATAGCATTTATACAGGATTACAAGATTTGCAAAGCATTTTAATTAGCTCACCTTATCTTCATAACAGCCCTAAGAAGGAGGAACTATTACTATTATTTCCATTTTACAGATGGGGAAACCGAGGTAGTCAGTGGTTAAGTGACTTGCCCAAGGTCACATAGCTAGGATCTTGAGGATGAATTCAAATTCAGATCTTTCCGACTCCGGTCCAGTACTCCATTCATTGTGCCATCAAATAATTTATGTTGATTTAACTTACAGGTAAATTATTATAGTCACTATCACTGCATTCCTGTTGTTCATTTTCCATTTTTTATTTTCAGTAGCTTGTTTAGTAATTCAGGGTTAAATCTTCTTAATAGACTGCCATATCTTTATCTCATTAGTATTCTTTCTTCTTGCTTATTGTAAATTCTGATTTTAGTTATGGTGAGTCAATGCTCTGACTGCACACAGGGGTAATTCACATTCCCAATACAAGTCTTTTCTCATTTGTTAAAACATGATCAGTTTCATTTGTTGTGATTGCTAACCATGGCCAGTGTCTATCAATAATTTTTTTGAAGAAAACATTCATGACATCGATCTATGAGGCTTTAAAAAAACCTACAAGTCTTTAGCCTCTTTCTTTTAAACTATTATTTCCCATGTATTTATCTTCATCCTCATTTTTTGCCACATTTGCATTAAACTACCAAGCATCAGAGCATTTGTTTATTTGATATGTAGGGTTCTATCAGATTCTTCATAGAATTTCTCTAATACTTCATCTTATTTCACTAGCATGAAAGATAATGGTTACACTTTAAAATAAGAGGGTGAGCATAAACGCTTTATTAATATTTATTGAAAGATTTCAAGAAACATTATTTCTTAGGACATATAGTCATTATAGATTATAGTACTAATGTTAAGTTTTTGCAAAAAGACCTATATATGCACGTGATAGGTAGGTAGGTAGGTAGGTAGATAGATAGATAGATAGATAGATAGATAGATAGATAGATAGATAG